>NW_025764285.1:1800000-2174644 GCF_021365285.1 Talaromyces proteolyticus | reverse complement strand
TTTTATTTTTCTTATTAATATTTAAATTTTTAATTTAATTTTTTTTTTAATTTTTTATTTATTTTTATAATAAAGAATTCTTAATTTAATATTAGATTATAAAACTTGATAGAATTCTATATTTTAAATGTTAAAATATATATTTAAATTATATTAGTTTATTAATCATTCTATTAATTATACTATAAAGAATTTAGATTTATTTAAAATTAATAAATTTAGATAGATAGTAATTTAATATCTTTTAATTTTATTTTATTTTTTCTGACTTATAATATATATTATCTTTAAATATAATGGCATTAGAATTTATAGAGTATATATTATTAATTTTCTTATATTTTTTAAAAAAATTATTATATTAATATATAAATTTAGACATTTATTATCTATAAAATTTTATTTAATTATATTAAAGATAATAAAGCTTTTATTAGTAAAAAGAAAATAGATAGAATAATCTATTTATATCTATATTAATTGCTATTAAAATAAATTAAAATTCTACTATTAATCAATCTATTCTTTTTATAATATACTCTTTATTATTGCTATTATTTAGATTCTAGAAAAAAGCTATTAATATTTATAATAAAGATATAAATTAATAATAAATAAAATTAGATAAATTTATATTATTAAAATCTTATATTTATCTTTACTTATTATAAAAATTCTTATCTAATCTTTTAAACTGAATTATATAGATTTAATAACTTATTTAATTAACTAGATCATATTCTATAATTTTAAAATATTATTAAATTTAATCTAATATAAAAACTTCTATTTTATATTTATTAAAGAATTTTAAAATAATAAAGATCTATATAAATTAGAATTATATCTATTAACATATATATATAAAATTAATATTATATTTAAATAAAAACTAATTATAGCTTTATTTTATTAGCTTTTTATCTTTTAAATTTAAAGATTTCTATTTTTAATTTCTAAAAGAAAATTCTTATTAATTTTCTATTTTTATATTAATTATTTATAATATTCCTATAATACCTCTAAATAAAGTTAGAATAGAATCTTTATTTAATATAAATATAATTAAAGCTATTATATTTTAATTATATACTAATAATCTTTATATTATTAAGTTTTTTAAATTTTAAAAGAAGTTAATATAAAGATTAATCTATTATAAAAATTAGATTATTTTAATAATTTTAAATTAAAAGTTACTTTTATTCTAAAATATATTAATATAATAGATAAAGATTTTATTTTTAATAAAAATCTTAATTTTAATAAAGACTTTATAAGAAATTTATATAATAATAATAATCTAAATAATAAAAGATTTAAATTATCTAAAATAGATAATTATATTTTATTTTTATTATTATATATTATATATTAATAGAATTTTTAAAATTCTATATTAGTTACTATAAAGTATAAATTAATATTAATTTAAAGAAAATAAAACTATAATTTGATTTTATTATTTAAAGATATAATCATGATCTTAATTTATTTTATAATTATAAATTTGAAATATTTGATTTATTATAATTTATTAATATTATTAAAGGAAATATATTAGTATTCAGATTAGGCTGTCATTTGGTTCGGTTCGAACCGAACCAAAACCGATCTGAAACCCGAATGGTCCAGTTCTGGTCCTATATACAGTGAACTGATGTGTGTCAAAACATATTGCAACGATTCGTCTGAGATCGGAGAGAGTCACTCAGAATATTCTGCTAACATAGTAAAAAGATTATAAACAATGTTAATAGAGCTATTTTATTATAAGATAAAAATAGTAAAATAAATCATTAAGATACTAATAATAATATACTATTTAAATATAAATATAAAACACAATTAACTAAATACATAATAATAAACGAGTATCTATATATATTAATTAGAACATATCTATAAATATACCCTTTAGAGCCCTTAATATGAAATATCATATTAAAGAATATAACCATATTATATCTTAATTCTGATAGATTATATATTTAACATATACTAGAATAAAGCTTTATTATACAATACTTATATTACTACATCAATAACTAGGCTGTCATTTGGTTCGGTTCGAACCGAACCAAAACCGATCTGAAACCCGAATGGTCCGGTTCTGGTCCTATATACAGTGAACCAATGTGGTTCAGTTCACTAAGTCCAGGATCATATGGTTTTTTGGGCCCATTTAAGTCTGGTTCGATTTGGGTTTTTAATTTAATTTTATCTAAATATCTAAATACTAATGGATTTCCATTAATAATACTAAAACATTTAAGGCTAATCCTAATTCTTTATAATTATTATTGATTATATAATCATTTCCGAAACAGCTTTTTATGAATTAAATTCTTATTTTTTAAATTAGGATTTTATTTTAGATATTTTTATAAATATTATAATAAATTCTTAATATTTAGATTATAATCTAAAAATTATCTAGATGGTGATAATATCTTTTCTATTTTTATTTATATTTTTTAGATTATATTATATAGTTAATCTCTCTATTAAAGAAAAAATATATATATTTCTATATCTATTTTATAATATAATTGATATTCATCATTATCTATCTATTTTTTGAGTATATTTCAATAATTAGATAGAAAATTATAATTTAAATAATTAATTCTAATTTTTATATTATTTATCTATTAAATTCACTAAAATTTAGAAAGATTTTAATATATTTTTAAGGATAAAATTTAATTATAATTAAAAATTCTTTGATACAGTTTAGTTATCTAAATAAAAATCAGACTAGATTTGCACTAATCTAACTATAATTAGTAATTCTTTTTAGTATGGTTTGGTTTCAGTTTAAAAAGCTAGAACTGTTCGATTTTTGGTTCTGGTTCCAATATTAAAGACCAAACCGAACCGACCCACTTTTGGGTTTGGTCCAGAAACTCAGGACCAGAACCGAACCAAATGACAGCCTATCAATAACCATAGCTAAAGAAAAAACATAGCTGCTTTCAGCCTTGCTTTTACAATACCTAATTATATTATATAACAATCATGATTATTGCTATTCCAACCTCATTAAATACTTATATAATAGCGTCTGCCATAATATTCATTAGTTATGATTTATTAATTCTTATAATAATCCCCTCTTTTAAAGGCTAGCATCCCAACAGCACAATAAATAGTCAGCTGTGTCCATATTCTTAAATAAATATCTCTATTTCATAAATCCTCATACTTATAATGATAATCTAACCATATCTTCAAAGTCTTCAATAAAGAAAAATAAACTCTCACATCATATCAAGAAGAAAGATTTCATAATAATCATTCTTTACACTCACTATACTCATCTCAATAAATCATATATTAAATACAAAAATTCCAATCACTATAGCAAATATATTTATACTAAAAATTCAAAATATATCAATTCAAAAACATCCTTTTCCAATAAAGAATGAAAACGGCTTCTAGCCGTTTAAAACAAACTTTAAAAAAAGAAAAAAGTTATAATGACTAAAATCCTTCATCTTCAAAAATAGCAGCATCTTCTCCAGAAATATGCTGACAACTTTATTATTCATAATATAAAAAAAATAAAGGAGTTAGAGCGATTAAAAAAAAAAAAGATAAACAAAAAAAATCGAAGAAAGAGGAATAAAAAAGAATAGCTAATCAATAAACTAATAAAATAGCCATTATTACCTTCTAGGCTTATTCTAAATTATCTAAAAATAACCCTCTCAACCCCTTACTCTTTGAGTTCCTTAATAATAAAAAGCTTGAATTTTTCTAAATAATTTAAATATCTAACTAATTTCTATAAATCATACTTAGATTTATATTCTATCTATCTAATTAAATAAAAGATTCTTCTTTATTCTAATTTCTATTTCCTAATAAAATCAACTTTAAATTTATTATTATCTACTTTATCTTTATTATTCTTTAAATTTTCTATAAATTCTAATAATAAGATATAAAATACTGAATATATTTTTATTTTTATTAATAATTAAAATTTATAATTATTATTAATAAGTTTTTTTTTAATTTTAAAAGATCTATATTTAATTATATCAAGTTTATTACTTAATCTTTTATTTAAAATATTAAAATTCTTCTATTTTATGATTTATTATAAAAGATAAACTTTCTTTCTTTTTTTAAAGATTAATATATTTTTATATTTTTTATTATAATAAGTTTTTATTCTTTATTTTATCTATTTAATATTTTATAAGATTATTTAATAAAATATCTAAAGATTTTTAGTTTATATTATTATAATTTTTAATAATTTTTCTCTTAATATATCAGACCATATCATTCTTAAATAGTATTTAAGATTTATAAAATATGATACTTATTTTATAATTATATTTATTATATTATTCATTATAAACTATATCATTAATAGTATCTATATTTAATCATTCTATTTTCAATCTATATAGTTCTATAAATATTACTTAACCAATTAAATCATTCTTTTAAACTATTTATTAATCTATTAATAATTTACTATTAATAATTTATACTCTATTCTATATATTTTTATAATTATTTATTAATAGTTTATTATAAATAACTTATTTTAATCTATAATAATTTCTTTTAATAAACTAATCTATAAAAATATTTCTTATAATATAAGACTTATATATTACTTTACAATCATATTCTTTAATACTAATTATAAGATTATATATTTAATTAATCTATTAACTACTATTATAATATCAGTATAAATTATTCTAAAGATAAATTTCTTTAATTCTAATAATCCTTAAATAAAATCAATAATAATATTTTACCACACTTCCTTTAATACTTCAGATATTTATATTTTTCTATAAAATTTATATATTAATAATTTATTCTAATTACAATCTTTATAATATTTAATATAATCCTTAATCTTTTTCCTAAAATATAAAAAGTAATATAATTAATTTATTATTTTAACTATTTTATTAATTCCTTAATATCTTTAGCTAAATAAATTATAATATCTCATAATGACTTTTATAATCATTTTTTATAATATTCTAATTATACTATTTCATATTATAAATTCTTCTTACAGTATAACTATCTTATCTTATAGTTCTTATTAAATTTATTTATCTTTAATTATTTTATTCCTTAATCTATTTATAAATTCTAATTCTTTAATTCTAATAGTAACTATTAATACTGTTTTATAATTATATTATAACATATTAGATTTCTACTATAAAATATTTATTCTTAGTGCTTTAATATTAATTATATAATCTAGTCATTAACTTAATATATCTATAATAATATTTTACTTTCCTAATATATATTCAATTTTATAGATATATTATAATAGCTCTTTATATTATTATATTTATTTTTCTAATAATTCTTTAATGATTATAAAGTATTTTAGATTATAATAATTACTCTTTATAATTATTTTATATCTTAATCCTTAGAGATAATATCACTATTATTAAAATACTATAATAATAACTAATAGTTCCTTATCATATATATTATAATTGATTTCTATATTAATATATTTTCTTAAATAAAATATAATAATATACAATTCTTCTTTATTATTAATTTATTCTAAGATCACTCTTAATCTGTATTCTAATATATCCATTTATATAACATTCTATAGTTCTGAATTATATAATTTTAAAATTAGTATATATACAATAAATTCTTTAACTTTCTTAAATATTTATTACTATGCCATTATTCATTCAAATGATTCATCCTTCTTTATCAATTCTACTAATAGAATTATGATTTTTATATATCTTTTTATAAATCTTTAAACATAGCTGATGACTCTTAAAAATAATTATATAGCTATAACATCTATTAAAATAAGCTATATTAAGATAATATCTAATTTCTTATTTAATATCTTAAATCTGTCTAGCATATAAATCATTTCTAGATATTTAATTTATATTATATTAAATTTATATTTTTTAATTTTTAATATCAATTTTATTTTTATAAATTTTATTATAACTTTTCATACATATTCATCATATTAGTTAGAATCTTTAGAATATATAATAATATCATTAAAGTATACTACTATAAATTTATTTAAATATTCTTATAATATATATATAATATATCATATAAATTCTATAGATAATCTTTTTAATTCTATTAAAGCAATTAGCTATTTATATAGATCTAAATCTATCAAAAAAACTATTTTATAGATATCATCTTTATAAACTTATAAATTATAATATCTCTATTCAATATTAAACATTATTATATATTTTATTTCTTATAATAGATCTCTTTTCTATTCTTAATATAATACTTTATTTATATCATCCTCTATTTTTATATTTAAATCTTAATAATTAATTATTATTCATTTACTTTTATCTTTTTTATTAATAAATATATTAGCTATTGAATTTCTTATTTTTAACTTATAAATATATCTTATTTATAGAAATTTTTTAATAAATTCCTACTTAATTCTTAATTTATCTTACAATTTCTATTATTATTTAATTTATTTTAGAACTGCTCTTAATTTCAATAATATTCTAATTTTATATTTTTTTATATATATTAATAATTAATAAACTTTCTTTATAAATAATTCAATAAAATTATAATATCTTTTTAATAATTTCTTAAGTATCTCTTTAAGCTCCTATTCATAAACCTTCTTAAATTTTGATTAAACTTACTCAGTTTATTACTCTATTTTATTGATTTCTTTAGCAATTATTACTTTTAATTACTACTTCCTTATTTCTCTATCAATATATATTATACTATTATCTATAATTATCATTCTTTTTCTTCAATTAATTATTAAATTCTATATCTTTAACTATATCATTCTAAAGATTATATTATATTATCTATAGTTTAGTAATAAAACTCTAAATATAGTATTAGTAATATATTTTCTGATTATACAATTATATTTTTAACTATCTTCAAATATCCTTCATTAAATATTATTCTGTCTATTATAGATATAATTTATTATTATATAATCTACTTTATTAATATTTTATATTTTTATATATATTCTTTATTAATAAAATTTATAGATACTTTAAAATCAATAAATACTCTAGCTAATTTTCTATTAATTATTACTTACATTATCATTATTTCTTTTAACTAAAATTTTATAACTATAATAATAATTACTATAATCACTTCTATTTTATAATATATATAGTATTCTTTTTATATTTAATAATATTTTTATCATTTATTTTTAATTCATTATAATATTTTTTAATATATTAAATATTTAATAGCTTTATATTTCTTTTTCTTAAGATATTAATAGAATAGATATCATATTTCTTCATATAGATATTAACAATCCTTATCTTTAATTAAACACTTAAATATTAATTAATAAAAGATAGCTAATATTTTTAAAAACTATCTATAAATATTTTTATCTTTTCAATAATAGATATATATATCATTAAAATATAATATTCAGTATATTTCTAAGTGATTAAATCTATTTATCTTTAAATAATAATGATATATATAGTTCTATATATATTTAAATTATCCACTATATAATTACATTCCTTTACTATAAGATAATTATTCTATTTCTTCTATAATTATAAGATTTTTATAGTTATACATCAAACTAGGCTGTCATTTGGTTCGGTTCGAACCGAACCAAAACCGATCTGAAACCCGAATGGTCCGGTTCTGGTCCTATATACAGTGAACCGATGTGGTTCGGTTCACCAAGTCCAGGACCATATGGTTTTTTGGGGCCCATTTGGGTCTGGTTCGGTTTAGGTTTTCGGTTCGGTTTTATCTGAATATCTGAATACTAGTGGATTTCCATTAATAATACTAAAACATTTAGAGCTAACCCTAATTCTTTATAATTATTATTGATTATATAATCATTTCCGAAACAGCTTTTCATGAATTGAATTCTTATTTTTTGAATTAGGATTTTATTTTAGATATTTTTATAAATATTATAATAAATTCTTAATATTTAGATTATAATCTAAGAATTATCCGGATGGCGATAATATCTTTTCTATTTTTTATTTATATTTTTTAGATTATATTATACGGCCAATCTCTCTATTAGAGAAAAAATATATATATTTCTATACCCATTCTATGGTATAATTGGTATTCATCATTACCTATCTATTTTTTGAGTATATTTCAATAATTAGATAGAAAATTATAATTTAAATAATTAATTCTAATTTTTATATTATTTATCTATTAAATTCACTAAAATTTAGAAAGATTTTAATATATTTTTAAAGATAAAATCTAACTATAGTTAAAAATTCTTTGATACGGTTCGGTTATCTAAATGAAAACCAGATCAGACTCGCACCGATCTAACCATAATTAGTAATTCTTTTTTAGCGTGGTTCGGTTTCGGTTTGGAGAGCCAGAACCGTTCGGTTTTCAGTTCTGGTTCCAATATTAAAGACCAAACCGAACCGACCCACTTTTGGGTTTGGTCCAGAAACTCAGGACCAGAACTGAACCAAATGACAGCCTACATCAAACATATATAAAATATCTATTATTAATACTTTTTATATTTATTAATATAATCTTATTATATTTAATTAATAACTTCTTAATATATTATTTATAAAGATATATAACTATATAGTTTATCTTCTTTTTATTCATCTTTTATAGATTTATCTTAACTTTTTAGAATTTTATAGTTAACTTTTAAAAACTTTAAAATTATTTCTAAAATCTTATTTTTTATTTTTAAAATTTCTTATATTATTCTTAGATATTATTCTTATTTTTTTTTCTATATATAATAAATCTTTGTAAAAACCATTTTTAAAATAATTAATTGATAGATTCTGCTAATTTTAATTTTTAGAAAATATCTAATTCTTAATCTAAATCCTTATAAATTACCTTCTATTTATTATCTTAAAATATTAGATTATGTTGGATTTCACTTTCTAATAAAGAATTATTAATATTCTATTCAGCAGTATACTAATCTATTGATAATATCTTTTACTATTCTTCACTTTTCTAATAACTATGTATTTTTTCTAGTTTAACAATTTTTTCCTAAGCTATACCTTCCTTGAGCATCGTTCTAATACATCTATTAAATTTCTTAGAGCTTCCTTATTACATTATAACTAGTCTATATTTTCGTTTAAATCCTTATTCTATAATTCTGCTCTATACCTTTTTGAGATCTTCTTTTTCTTCATTATTATCTACTACAATAGTTTCCTGATATAGAATAGAAAGTTATAAATTAAAAGCTACTGCTTTATAATAGTTAATATTATTAAGTTTTTATCCTTATCAATAATCTTTTATAAAGTGTCTTTTTCAATTATACTAATAACAAACCTTTTCCTTATGTCTTCAGTCCCATTCTTTTTTATTAATAATAGCATTCATCTACATCCTAATATCATTATCTCAATCATATTGAGATTATTTTAACTATTAACTATATAATTATTTATAAATTATCAATCCTCTATATTATCACTAATATTAAATCTCTCTTTAATATTATCTAATCTTATAAAATTTGTTATTAATTTTAATTATCATTTTAATATACTTATTAATGTTTATTGATCAATCTAGTTTAATAAATTCAATCTATAGTTTAATTTTTAATATATTTTTAAATATTATAATTTATATATCATTGCTATATTTTAAAATTATAATGATTTACTTGAATTAAGTAGCTAACTGTTATATAGATTTAATTTATCTTATTTATTATAACTATCATTCTATAATTTATACTTTATTATAATCTTTAAATATTAGATTAAATTATTTCTTAAAGCTAATATAGTTTCAAAAAATTTCTTTTATAACTATATCTTAGTCTGCTTTTTATTCATTATAATAATCATTAAGAATTAATTGTATTCACTTTAATACTTTATTATAGAGACAGTTTAAGATATAAATAATCTTATTAATATCATTTCTAATCTTATTAATTTTTATCTATATATCTATATATATAAGGAAGTTTTTAATTTCTGAATAGTTCTTATTTTAAGTTATAAATATTAATATCTTTAATAACTTTAGTTTAGCACTTATAAGAAGCTAAGCTTTTAATTAATTAATATATTCTTATATAGATATTATAATATCATAAATACTTATTATTAATTTATTTATTGATAATTCAGCTATTATTAATACTAGATAGTATTACTTATCTAATAACTTCTAAACCTTCATTATAAGAGTGTTTTATTATCAAAATATATTACAATAATTTATCTAAGATTAGAAAGAGTCACTCAGAATATTCTATTAATATAGTGAAGAGATTATAAATAATATTAATAAAGCTATTTTATCATAAAATAAAAATAATAAAATAAGTTATTAAAATATTAATAATAATATACTATTTAAATATAAATATAAAATATAATCAACTAAATATATAATAATAAACAAGTATCTATATATATTAATTAGAATATATCTATAAATATGCCTCTTTAGAGCCTTTAATATAAAATATCATATTAAAAAGTATGACCATATCATACCCTAGCTTTGATAGATCATGTGTTTAGTATATACTGAAATAAGGCTTCATTACACAATACTCATATTACTACATCAATGGCCATGGCTAGAGAGAAAGTGTAGCCACTTTCAGCCTTACTTTCACAATACCTAATTATACTATATAACAATCACAATTACTGCCATTCCAACCTCATTGGATGCTTATGTAATAGCGTCCGCCATAACATTCATTGGTTGTGGTTTATCGATTCTTGTGACAATGTGGTTTAATTCACTAAGTCCAGGACTATATGGTTTTTTGAGATCTATTTAGATCTGGTTTGATTTGGATTTTCAATTCAGTTTTATCTGAATATCTAAATATTAGTAGATTTCTATTAATAATACTAATATATTTAGAGTTAATCCTAATTCTTTATAATTATTATTGATTATATAATTATTTCTGAAGCAGCTTTTCATAAATTGAATTCTTATTTTTTAAATTAGAACTTTATTTTGAATATTTTTATAAATATTATAATAAATTCTTAATATTTAAATTATAATATAAAAATTATCTAGATGATAATAATATCTTTTCTACTTTTTATTTATATTTTTTAGATTATATTATATAGAAGAAAATATATATATATATTTCTATATTTATTTTATAATATTCACTATTATCTATCTATTTTTTTAGTATATTTTAATAATTAGATAGAAAATTATAATTTAAATAATTAATTCTAATTTTTATATTATTTATCTATCTAATTTATTAAAATTTAGAGAGATTTTAATATATTTTTAAAGATAAAATCTAACTATAGTTAAAAATTCTTTAATATAATTTAATTATTTGAATGAAAATTAGATTAGACTTAGACTGATTTAATTATAATTAGTAATTCTTCTTTAATATGGTTCGATTTTAATTTAGAGAGCTAGAACTATTTAATTTTCAGTTCTAGTTTCAATATTAGGGACCAAACTGAACCGACCCACTTTTAGGTTTGGTTCAGAAACTCAGGACCAGAACCGAACCAAATGACAGCCTAATTCAGATATTTAGATAAAATTAAATTAAAAATCTAAATTAAATCAGAACTAAATGAGTCTTAAAAATCTATATGGTCCTAGACTTAGTGAATTGAACCACATTGGTTCACTGTATATAGGACCAGAACCGAACCATTTGGGTTTCAGATCAGTTTTGGTTCGGTCCGAACCGAACCAAATGACAGCCTAATTGATACTTTTTCTATTAATAATCTTATATAATTTTTTTATACTTATATATATATTGATATAATTAAAAAGATAATTAATATTACTATCCAAAAATGAAATTAATTAACTAGGAAATAACTTTTAATTAGATTAAAGGAATATCTTATTCTATAGGCTCTATAGAAAAATTCAATTAGTTATAAATCTTTTCAGTTATTTAATTACAAATAATACATAAAATATAATAATAAAAACATTATAAATAATCTTTAATCTTATAAACTTTCTTACCATGTTAGCAGAATATCCTGAGTGACTTTTTTTCTGATCTTAGACGAATCGTTGTATACGTTTTGACAGGTATTAGCTGTTTTAATAGGTGCTTGTCCTGAGGTAGTCTAAGTTATTCTAATCTGTTCTTAGCCTTGCATATGTTGGTTTTATAACATGGTAGCGTTGGATGCTATATATAGAAAGCTAATAATATGCTCTGTATCCATTGGCGCGCGAACTTTTTCATAAATACGTAGCTCGTCAGAGATCCGCTCTCTACCCACAGCCAATCAGATTAATTGACGAATTTAGCGTGAAACATCTAGAATCATTGATAGTATGATTCGTCAATTTTTCCGTTGCTGCCTATATTCTCCACCTGTACGGTTCTACATGGTAAGGCTCCTTGACATATTCTATTATTGCATCACTATATATAGTCATTATAATCTGCTTTTAAGTCAGAAAAGCATGAATGCTTATATCACTATTGTGATTAATTTTATTTTGAGGTCAGCAACAAGAACGATTTTTACGTCACTTACACATGGTCTAGGTGGTCACATACGGGCCTGGCGGTTGACGGTTGATTTCATGCAGATTATTTCCCGGCTCCGCCATTCGATCCTTAATAGTCCTGTGCCATTCCTGCAGGGCATCACGACATTCACGACGACGAAAATTATCCGGCCATCCGTGATCACGGTAAATTTGGCGGACCTCCTGTATAAGAGCATATATGGATTAGTATCTCACCTCACACGTAAGGCTTTTGGGAGGATCCAAACTTACATCCGTCGCATTGTCGTATCGTAACAGCATGCCCTCTTCGTCGTCGAATGGATCAACGGTCCATTCTAGAGTGCGGAACCGCTCTTCCCACAGGCTGAAAAACTCAGCCACAGGCCGAGTCTCTCTAGAGTGCCAGAAGTCGTCGGGGTTAGTTTCTGCATTAGTCTCGGAAGCTTTCGAAGGTCCTCCGGGCTGATAGTCGCTAAATGTGTCTACATAGTAAGATAAAGTTAGCAAGAATCTCCAATAATAGCCAAGACAGGAACAAAAGTTGAACTACAGCACTCACTTTTCTCCGTGTCTAGTAGAACTTGACTCCCGTAAGATCCTGGGCCGTCATCTGCGGTCAAGACAACAACATGAGGGGCGAATTCGAGGTTTCCATGGGGAATCCATCTGTTTTTGTCACCGACCGCAACCTCCGCGCCCCTGTAGTCAAGAGCTTCGGTTGCAAAAGCGATCTGAACATTGAACCCGTTGCTATATTTGATGTACGGTAGATGGCGTAGAACGTCAACGACTTCCTTGGTTTTTTCCAGACCAGCAAGCGACTCCTCGGAAATGTTTGACCAGCCTTCCTCCGGAGGGTATTCCACACAGTCCGCTGGAATGGCTCCCAGTTCCTCGACTAAGAAATTGTAGTATTTCCGCACAGCATCGACAGCCGGCTTCCAGGATGGTTCGTCAGTACTGCCACTCATTTTGCTTAATGGTTGTTTCCACTGCGATGAGCTGTACGGAAATTGGTAACGAAAAATGCACAGAACTTGTCCTGAGAGAACAAAGAACGATGTCTGACAAGCAACCTGGTCAAGTTGGAGCTCGTCTTGGCAAGCCCTTTGCGTCAATTGCAATCGATTGATTGAGGGGAGGGGGGCCCTGGCGCACTGGAAGGCCCAGATAATGAATCGTAACCGTAGAAGTGGCCAACTTGTAGAATTGCATAAAAGAATGTACCTCACCTAGAATAGCTTAGTGCAGCATAATAAAATGGGTAATCCGAATTTAGCGGCACCAGACCCCTGCGTGCAATGTAAATTGAATTGAATTGAATTGAACAACAGCGGCTCAGAGCAAATTTTTTAAATCGCGTAACTTTTGTCAATTTGATTTGATTGATTGATTGATTTTATTTAACGTCTATGGAGGAGCCCTGGTTTAGGCAAAAAGACGCGCCAGTTGACCGTCAACAACAGGTTCTATTCTAGCAAGGTCAAGTATGCCGGCCTAAGCTCGGTGGCCTAACCACGGTTTTATCAGTGACCGCCTTCTAGAGTTCCCATAGAATCAGTCTCGTGGAAGTGGCAGCTGCGCGTTGACCCATCTAGAGTGCACTATACTGATCAACAGAAAAGTCGTAGGAACAGCTTCCGTCAGCGGATAGCTGCTGTGCTATAGAAATAGCTTGCTTGTATGGTTTTCCCTAGTCAGAATTCTCTTACCTCTCATTTTTAACCTAGCCTGCCCTCCAGTAACCAAGAAGCAGAAATAACAAGAGGCAGTGGTTGGGAAAAAACCTTTGGAAAGAATCAGAGGCTCCGAAAAGCTTACTTTTAAGGTGAAAAAGCCCCTCACAACTAGCCATATAGAAATCAGTGCGTCCCCGGTTCCGAAAGACACATTGATTTTATAGTAATATCAATAATCAAAGGCCTTGCACTCCCTTGATCGTTGATACTGTTTGCCTTCGTGGTTCGCAACATGAGGTCAACTCTCCCAAATTCCTGAAGTTAGCGCAAAACTACCGTGTTCGCCAAAATTCTTAGGTGCGGGGAAACGTCGGTTAACAGGACCCGGCGGTGAAGAATTTTTACAGGAGAGAGTTGGCTTAACGTATTCCACGGGCATTTGGAACACATGGGTATTTGAAACACCCCACTAAATTTAATCAACTTTTCAACTTTAAAATATATTTAATAAATTAATAAAGTCTTATATAGTTAGAAGATATTAATTATTGATATTAAATAGGTATAACAGTTATTTAATATCTAAATAAGATTAATATTATTACAATAATGATATTATCTTTATATATATATATCTCTATATTTTTTATATCTATTATAATCACTTAGGCTGTCATTTGGTTCAGTTCTGATCCTGAGTTTCTGGACCAAACCCAAAAGTGGGTCAGTTCGATTTAGTCTTTTAATATTAGAATTAGAATTAAAAATTAAATAGTTCTAGCTTTCTAAATTAAAACTAAATTATATTAAAAAAGAATTACTAATTTATAATTAAATCAATCTAGGTCTAATCTAGTTTTCATTTAAATAATTAAATTATATAAAAGAATTTTTAATTATAATTAAATTTTATTCTTAAAAATATATTAAAATCTTTTTAAATTTTAATAAATTAGATAGATAAATAGAGGCTGTCATTTGGTTCGGTTCGAACCGAACCAAAATCGATCTAAAACCTGAATGGTCTAGTTCTGGTTCTATATACAGTGAACCGAAGCGGTTCAGTTTATTAAGTCTAAGATCATATAGTTTTTTGAGACCTATTTAGATCTGATTCAATTTAGATTTTTAGTTCAGTTTTATCTGAATATTTGAATACTAATAGATTTCTATTAATAATATTAATATATTTAGAGTTAATATTAATCTTTTATAATTATTATTAATTATATAATCATTTTTAAAGCAGCTTTTTATAAATTAAATTTATATTTTTTAAATTAGGATTTTATTTTAGATATTTTTATAAATATTATAATAAATTCTTAATATTTAGATTATAATTTAAGAATTATTTAGATAGTGATAATATCTTTTCTATTTTTTATTTATATTTTTAGATTATATTATATAGCTATAGCTAATAATCAATCTATTTATTAGAGAAAATATATATATATATTTCTATATCTATTTTATAATATTTATTATTATCTATTTATTTTTTTAGTATATTTCAATAATCAGATAGAAAATTATAATTTAAATAATTAATTCTAATTTTTATATTATTTATCTATCTAATTTACTAAAATTTAGAGAGATTTTAATATATTTTTAAGAATAAAATCTAATTATAATTAAAAATTCTTTGATATAGTTTAGTTATCTGAATAAAAATCAGACTAGATTTGAATTAATCTAATTATAATTAGTAATTCTTCTTTAGCATAATTTGATTTCAGTTTAAAGAGTTAGAATTATTCATTTTTTAGTTCTAGTTCCAATATTAGGGACCAAACCGAACTAATCCACTTTTGGGTTTGGTTTAGAAACTCAGGACCAGAACCGAACCAAATGACAGCCTAGATAAATAATATAAAAATTAGAATTAATTATTTAAATTATAATTTTCTATCTAATTATTAAGATATATTAAAAAAGAAATAAATAATAATAAATATATAAAATAAATAAGAATTTAATTTATAAAAAGTTGCTTTAGAAATAATTATAAAGAATTAGAATTAACTTTAAATATATTAATATTATTACTGGAAATCTATTAATATTTAGATATTTAGATAAAAATTGAATTAAAAATCTAAACTGAATTAGATCTAAATGAGCCTTAAAAAATCATATAATTCTGGGCTTAATAAACTAAACCACTTCAGTTCACTGGATATAGGACCAGAACCAGACCATTCAGGTTTCAGTTCGGTTTTGGTTCGGTTCGAACCGAACCAAATGACAGCCTAATCTGATATCTCTTGCCGAAATCGTCCTGCCAAACCCTAACATGTTGCTGGTTCCCGAGAAAGAGAAGCTGCCTTTGTTGGGGGATACATGTTGCAGGTTGATTGATCCCGGGGGAAAAAATGAGGTCTACAAGTTTCGGGGACAGCCTCGGGATAGGTATAAGGCGGAGATTCGCCGTGATTGGCCCGGTGTATGGCCGATAAAACCGGGGCCTTATAATGCCAGCCTGGCATCGATTTTAATAAATGAAGAGATCCCACTGTCTATTCAATCATAGTCCTTGTTCCCCTTTTCACTTTAACTGTTTTAGATCGGACGAACAAGAGCAAAAGTTTTGTAAGCAAGCCTGTCAAAATGGCACATCGGATCCCTATCATCCTATGCGGCAAGACGGTAAATATTGGCGCGCATGTCACGCATCTGCTAAAACCTGAATTTGAAGGTACGCACCACGCCTTTTAAATTTATTTCCTATAGCCCCTATTAACCATGGCTACAGTTATTCATTTCATCACATCAACCGAGGCTGCAAAGGCTGAATTGGCGGACCTTCTCACTGGTCAGGCGCCTAAGATACCAAATACTAACAACGTCGGTACCAATGACTACAGCAAGCCACCGCAAGCCATCGTATTTGGCCGAGGGTATCTGCATACCGAAATTGTGGAGCTCAACAAGGAACATCGTGGAATAAGCAGTTCTCCCGTGGCGTGGATAGTCGGGGATCCAGATGTTCGAGCTCCAGCTCCACTCCCGCCAGATTATGCGGTACAGGCAGCGCACAATGTTAAGAGAGCATTCGAAAGGTGGAAAGCCGCGGGAGGTACAAGCGAAATCATTGTTCTATATTGAAGAATGGTGTCGATAGTGACCATACGATTTGGTACATTTAATGTATGTCCTTGAGAAGAGCTTGATTTTCTGCAGTATAAATATACAAGCCATTTGAGCACTAGCGTTATTGAATTTCCTTGACAACTTGTATCACATCCTGTAGCTGCTTTGAAATTTGCGGGATACCAGCAAGGGATACTTTCACAATTCCTCGTACGCTCTCATCTGCTTTCTCCTCTATAACCTTGCGATCCACTTCCATGAGCTCGTGAATTGCCTTTTCTGTCCTACGTAAGTCACGAAGTAAGAGAACACGCCGCAAGCTAGCCTGGTCTTCAGGGTCCAGGTTCAATACCCCAACCTGTACCGTCGTCGGTTCAACACCGAATTTTTCAAACATCGACCTTTCACCAGAAGAATGTTCCATCGTATTGTCGCCGCTGCTTGGGGTACTATGGGACTCTTTTACATCTGCTAACGCAGACGGAACCTTCTCCATCGCGGCTATACGGTACCAAAAGAGTATCTTGCACAATATTGACATATAGAGAAGCGTAAGATGAGGACATTGCGCGCAAGAACACTTCATGAGCGAGGCCCAGTCACTGAGAGCTGCTTTATTGACAGCAAGCACGCGGTCAAATCCTGGTGTGAAGTCTAGGTCCGCAAATACACGTGTCGGGTCAGTCGAGCACGTTGTCAGTCCTTCACACAATTCTCCGTGCTGCAGTGAGCTTAGAATAGAGATGGCGCGAGCTTCACAGTCGTGCGTGCTATTTGTCGTGGCCGATGATATGATATTTTGAGTTCCTGCGGATCTCGATTCTTCTGATGTAGCATCGCCACGGCTTGGTCCCTGTGTGGATAGGTTGTTGTTTTGCGGAGAAGCAGTTGGTGCTAAATTGGTCATATCCCAGTTTGCACAGTTACCAATGTCCATATCAGTGCCCAGTCCATCGCCAGCCAACCACGAGGGCAGAAGAGCTGTGGGCTCCTGTTGCCCATAATTTTCCAATGGAGAATTCCAATCTTGGTTCCCCGTCAGCTGTGTTGGCGTCAAGGTCAACAAGGATTCATCCCATGTCACTCCTTGGACGGGCGGAACCGTTGCTGTCGATGTAGTGGTAGCTTCTATCGTTGCTAAAGGTAAAGCTACACGCCCGGCAGTCTTATGCCGCTTCTGGGAAATTCTCTTTCGCCACAATTGCTCTCCGTGTTTACGTGACGCGCTATAACAACAATGCAATTTCATCTGTAGGCATCGGCCACATGATGGGTGTGTCTTGTCGCACCGGACTTTGGCCTTGGAACATGGGTCGCATGCTGTGCGAAGGTGCATGTTCCCAGGTTAGGGCTAGTGCAAATACAGATATCGACTTAATCTGGGTATATTCGATCTTTGTATCCGCCTGTCCAGATCATGGCGAATGATATCGCCAGAGATACCGGCGATATTCGTATCCGCTGCGGATATCGTCTGTCGGAATTTTTAATGCTAAGATCATTTAGGCATCGCCTCAACACTATGCCAAAACCGACCAAACGATCAGATACTAACTAATTACCCCTGAGAACAAATTAGTGCGGATTTGCCATATAAATAAGTCTTAATAGATAAGTTATTTAGATAGTAAGCTTGTTTTTGAAAAAGTTCAATCAGATTTATACTGGAGCTTAATTTGTTTGTTGAGTAATCTCATTAGTATATATAAAGTCTGACATTTTTCTAGTGGCATGTGATTGCTGGAAAAATGTCAGATCTGGTAATACAATCCACATGCGAGCTACTACCACAAGCGAACTGCCACTTCCGCTGAAAATGCGTCTTCTAACAATTCCCTATAATTCAACGCGCCAATATGCCGCCAATTCGCGATAAAAACCATAAGAATTCTTAAGAACAACAAGGCCGAACCTTATTAGCGATTTTCGATTAAAAAATGGAAAAATTCCAAATATTGGATGAGCTGCAAAGATCTACAATGTTCCTCGAACAACTCTACGAGATCGACTAAGGGCACCCAATAAAGATCTTAAACACGCGCTAATAATCATAAATTAACTAAATATAAAGAGGAATCGCTTATTAAAGAGATCTTAGATCTAGATAAATAAGGATTATCTCCCCAATCATCTCTTATATAAGAAATAGCTAACTATCTTCTATCTCAATATTGAAATCAATAGATTAAAAATAATTAGATATATAGTCTAGTTTGATATAATCTAAAGCTTAAATCATAATTTTTATAGAGATACAACTATAAATATGCTAAATATAAAGATTTAAAGATAATAAGAAAAATATTTTAATTATATATAAGAAGGTATTATTGATTTAGAGAGATTTAGGAACTATAAGAAAGCCTTAGATACTGTTAAATAGTGTTTGTTATATTTTAAAAGGTTGATTTTTGATTTTCTAGGCGGATATAGGCTGTCATTTGGTTTGGTTCAGTCTGAACCAAACCCAAACTGAAATCCAATGGTTTAGTTCTGGTTCTAATATAGTGAACTGAAATAATTTAATTTACTAAATTTAGAACTATATGGTTTTTTTAAAATCTATTTAGATCTAATTTAATTTAGATTTTTAGTTTAATTCTATCTAAATATTTAAATATTAATAAACTTAAGATTAATCTTAATCTTTTATAATTTTATATCTATATAATTAATTATTTCTAAAGCAATTTTTTATAAGTTAAATTTTTATTTTTAAAATTAAAACTTTAGGGTTATTAGGGTTAAAAATAAAAAAAATAAAAAAAAATACATATTATAATAAATATTTAATATTTAAATTATATTATTGTCAAACCGTACTCAACGATTCGTCTGAGATCGAGAGTCACTCAGGATATTCTGCTAATAAAGTAGAAGGAGGGCTGTAGGCAATATACGATCAAGGGCTATTTATCGTGAAGATAATAATAGTAAAAGAGTAAGTAGTTTGAATACTGAATAGTAGTATGCTATTCTGAGATGAAAATAAAACACGATCAATTAAGTACATGATGGTAAATAAGTGTCTATATATACTAGAGATATTGAAGCCTATGCTTCAATATCTAGAATCGCTTGCTTTGTTATATAGAAGTGTATGCTTCTATATCTAGAAGCACCCGCTTCATTTGGTCACGTGCTGAGGTGTAGGTGTTACGAAATCAACATATGCGAAGCTAAGGACAGAGTAAAATTAGGCTGTCATTTTCGGTTCTTTGGTTCTGAAATGGTTCTGATATGCGATGTTTTTAAATTAATATTGCTCTATAATTATATAATATTTCTAGATTATTATTATTTAATATAGTAATTTATTAATTAAATTTTAGTTTTCTATTTTTATAATTTCCTAATTAGGCTTAGTTACTTTATTATTTAAGATATAAGTCAAGTTTTTAAATGGTTCAGTTCTGGTTCCATGTCATGCACCAGGACCCACTCTAGTTGTCACTGGCTGTATCAAGAAGCGATATGATGGATTGAACCACACAGAGGTTTCTTAAGGATTGTCAGGGTGCGGCAGGCGGATGGGATCGAGGATTGACCATTGACTGGTCGGACCAGGCGGACGGGCAGACAGACAGGGCTGGGTGCAGAATTAAGGATAAGACGTAGCTCAAAGAGCTACAATAAGATTCTTATAGCTAGATAGCTTTTATTGGAGTCGCACTAAAATGCAACTATGGTTACATTTAGTTAGACCAGGGGAGTAGGGCGGCAGGTTGGACAGGCGAGCTGGCACCGTAACAAGGATAACTAATAACAATATATAAAAATTACTAAAAGATTAAATAAAAATAATATTACAAAATACTATAATATTTTAAATAAGATTATCTTACTAACCTTTATAATATAACTAATAATAATAATTATAATAACTTATATTAAAGAATTATATTAAAATAAACTAGATATCGTGAGGCCTGGCAGCAGCGAGAGCGCTACATGCTTATAGAGGCTTATAAGTATGCTAATCCTGGGATTAGGCAATGACCTAATTACCTTAGTATTACTTTTTGATATTTAGAGATTAACAGTGTTAAGGAGCCTTATAATATAATTAGACTATTAAGGAATATTAAAGACTCTTAATTCAATTTCTATAGATATAGGATTACATAATAGAGTTTAGGCTGTCATTTGGTTTGGTTCTGGTCCTGAGTTTCTGAACCAAACCCAAAAGTGGGTCAGTTCAGTTTAATCTCTAATATTGGAAATAGAATCAAAAATTGAATAATTCTAGCTCTCTAAATTAAAATTGAATTATATTAAAAAAGAATTATTAATTATAATTAGATTAGTTTAAGTTTAATCTAGTTTTTATTTAGATAATTAAATTATATAAAAGAATTTTTAATTATAGTTAAATTTTTGTGAGGCCTGGCAGCGGTGAGACGTACTGCAGGCTCACAGAGGCTTATAAGTGTGCCAACCCTGGAATTAAACAATGGCCCAATTACTTTAGTATTACTTTTTGGCATTTAGAGGTTGGCAGTATTAAGGAGCCTTACAGTGTAATTAAGCTATTAAGGACGTTAGAGGCCCCTAATTCGATTCTCACAAGTGTGAAACTACGCGATAGGGTTGTTAAAGCTTAATCTTGCTCAATAAGTCTAGCACTTTTGCCCTCTATAAAAGACAGTTCTAAGGAAACATATAAAGCAGTGTTCCTAGAGAGAGGCGCCTCTTAAGAGAAGAGCCTTTTAGGGAGGGTAGAGTGTGAGGCCTAGCAGTGGTGAGACGCATTATAGGCTCATAGAGGCTTATAGGTGTGCCAACCCTGGAATTAGGCAATGGCCTAATTAGGCTGTCATTTGGTTCGGTTCGAACCGAACCAAAACCGATCTGAAACCTGAATGGTCCAGTTCTGGTCCTATATATAGTGAACTGATGTGGTTCGATTTATCAAGTCTAGAATCATATAGTTTTTTAAGGCCTATTTAGATCTAATTCAGTTTAGATTTTTAATTCAGTTTTATCTAAATATCTAAATACTAATAGATTTCCATTAATAATACTAAAATATTTAGGATTAACCTTAATTCTTTATAATTATTATTAATTATATAATTATTTTCAAAACACCTTTTTATAAATTAAATTTTTATTTTTTGAATTAGGACTTTATTTTAGATATTTTTATAAATATTATAATAAATTCTTAATATTTAGATTATAATTTAAGAATTATTTAGATAGTGATAATATCTTTTCTATTTTTTATTTATATTTTTAGATTATATTATATAGCTAATCTATTTATTAAAAAAAATATATATATATTTCTATATTTATTCTATAATATTTATTATTATCTATTTATTTTTTAAGTATATTTTAATAATTAGATAAAAAATTATAATTTAAATAATTAATTTTAATTTTTATATTATTTATCTATTAAATTCATTAAAATTTAGAAAGATTTTAATATATTTTTAAAGATAAAATCTAACTATAGTTAAAAATTCTTTGATATAATTTGATTATTTAAATGAAAATTGGATTAGACTTACATTGATCTAATTATAATCAGTAATTCTTTTTTAATATAATTTAGTTTTAATTTAGAGAGCTAGAATTATTCAGTTTTCAGTTCTAATTCTAATATTAAAGATCAAACCGAACCAACCCACTTTTGGGTTTAGTCCAGAAACTCAGGACCAGAACCGAACCAAATGACAGCCTAGGCCTAATTACCTCAGTATTACTTTTTGGCATTTAGAGGTTGGCAGTGTCAAGGAGCCTTACAATTTTATCTTTAAAAATATAGAAATATATATATATATATATTTTTAATAAATAGATTAGTTATATAATATAATTAAAAAATATAAATAAAAAATAAAAAAGATATTATTATTATTTAAATAATTCTTAAATTATAATCTATATATTAAGAATTTATTATAATACTAATAAAAATATTACAAAATAAAATTCTAATTTAAAAAAATAAGAACTTAATTTATAAAAAACTGCTTTAGAAATAATTATCTAATCAGTAAAAACTATTAATAATAAGAGTTAATTCTAAATTTATTAATATTATTAATAGTAATCTATTAATATTCAAATATTCAAATAAAATTAAATTAAAAATCTAAATTAAATTAGACTTAAATAGGTCTCAAAAAACTATATAGTCCTAGATTTAGTAAATCAAACTACTTCAGTTCACTGTATATAGGACCAGAACCGGACCATTCGGGTTTCAGTTTGGGTTTGGTTCGGTCCGAACCGAACCAAATGACAGCCTAATAGAGTTATTAAAGTCTAATCTTATTTAGTAAATTTAATATTTCTATTTCTTATAAAAGACAGTTTTAAAGAATCTTTTAAGTATAAGCTTATAAGATCTTTTTCTAGGAAGTTTTAAAATATAGTTCACTTTTGTCAAAAGTTGTCAACAACTCGTCTCAAGATTGGAGATCTTAGAGGATATTCTGCTAACACAAGATAAAAGAATAATATAAGATCAATATTAGATAGCTACCTATCAAGAATAATAATAATAGTAAAAAGATTTATTAAATATTAAATAGTAATATACTATTTAAAATAAAGATAAAAGATAATTAATTAAATATATAATAATAAATAAGTATCTATATATATTAAAAGATATTAAAACTATACTTTAATATCTAAAATCATTATTTCATTATATAAAAATTATATTTCTATATATTGAAATCCTGCTTTATTAGATTATATATTTAATATATACTAGAATAAGGTATTAATATATAATAATTATATTACTATATCAATAACTATAGCTAAACTAAAAGCATAGCTATTTTTAGCATTATTTCTATAATACATAATTATACTTAATAATAATTTTGCTTATTATTATTTAAATCTTATTAAATACTTATATAATAGTATCCACTATAATATTCATTAACTATAATTTATCAATTCTTATAATAATCTTCTTTTCTAAAGGCTAATATTCTAATAATACAATAAATAGTTAGCTGTGTCCACATTCTTAAATAAATATTCTTATTTTATAATTTTTTATGCTTATAGTGATGATCTAACCATATCTTCAAAGAAATCTTTTTATATCTGAAAATCGAAATTTGCTAATCATTTAAAGGATAAAGATTTTAAGATAATCATTCTCTGTATTCATTATACAAATTTAAACAAGTTTTATACAATGGTTGAAGGATCTTCTTATTATAATAAATATACTCATTCAAATTAGAAATATACTAAATTAAAAACTTCTTTTTCTAATAAAAAGTAGTAGTGGCTTATAACTGTCCAAAATCAAATTTATATTCAGAAAAAAAAGGTCTTTAAGAAACTTTATTATTTAAAGCTATAAGATAATCTTTTTTAGAAATATGCTAGTAATTTTATAGTAAAAGATATACAGAATATTGCTGAGCTAGAAAGATTAGAGAAAGAAGAGCAAAAAAAAGAAGAAAAAAAAAAATAGAAAGAAAAATAAAAATTGATTAAATAGTAAACCAATAAAATAGCTACTGTTATCTTTTAGGCTTATTCTAAGTTATTTAAAAATAATTCTTTTAATCTTTTACTCTTTAAGTTTCTTAATGATAGAAGGCTTAAATCTTTTTTAGATAATTTAAATGCCTGACTGATTTCTATAAATTATAATTAGATCTATATTCTATCTATCTAATTAAATAAAAGATTCTTCTCTATTCTATCTTCTATTTTTTAATGAAGTTAACTTTGAATTTATTATTATTAGCTTTATTTTTATTATTTTTTAGATTTTTTATAAATTCTAATAATAAGATATAAAATACTGAATATATTTTTATTCTTACTGATAATTAGAGTTTATAATTATTATTAATAAATTTTTTCTTAATTTTAAAAGATTTATATTTAACTATATTAAGTTTATTACTTAATCTTTTATTTAGAATATTAAAATTCTTTTATTTTATAGTTTATTATAAAAAGTAAACTTTTTCTCTTTTTTAAAGATTAGTGTATCTTTATGCTTTCTATTATAATAGATTTTTATTCTTTATTCTGTCTATTCAATATCTTATAAGATTGTCTGATAAAGTGTTTAAAGATTCTTAGCTTATATTATCATTATCTTTAATAATCTTTCTCTTAATATATTAGACTATATTATTCTTAAGTAATATCTAAGATTTATAAAATATAGTACTTATTTCATGATTATATTTATTATATTATTCATTATAAATTATATTATTGATAATATCTATATCTAATCATTTTATTCTTAATCTATATAGTTCTATAAGTATTATTTAACTAATTAAATCATTCTTTTAGACTGATTATTAGTCTATTAATGATTTATTATTAATAATTTATACTTTATTCTATATGCTTTTATAATTATTTACTAATAGTTTATTATAAATAGCTTATTTCAGTCTATAATAATTTCCTTTAGTAAATCAGTCTATAAAAATATTTCTTATAATATAAAGCTTATATATTATTTTATAGTTATATTTTTTAATACTAATTATAAGATTATATATTTAGTTAGTTTATTAATAATTATTATAATATTAGTATAGATTATTCTAAAGATAGATTTTTTTAATTCTAGTAATCCTTAAATAAAATCAATAGTAATATTTTATTATACTTTCTTTAATACTTTAGATATCTGTATCTTTCTATAAGATTTATATATTGATAGTTTATTCTAATTATAGTCTTTATAATGTTTAATATAATTTTTAATTTTTTTTCTAAGATATAAGAAGTAATATAATTAATTTATTATTTTAACTATTTTATTAATTCTTTGATGTTTTTAGCTGAATAGATTATGATATTATTTAATAATTTTTATAATTATTATCTATAGTATTCTAATTATATTATTCTATATTGTTAATCTATCTTATGGTATTATTACTCTATTATATAGTTTCTATTAAATTTATTCATTATTTTTTATTTTTTTTTTTAGTTATTTTTTAAATTCTGATTCTTTAATTCTAATAGCTACTATTAGAATAGTATTATAGTTATATTATAATACTTTTAAATTCTATTTTAGAATATTTATCTTTAATATTTTAATACTAATTATATAGTCTGATTATCTACTTAATATATCTATAATGATATTCTATTTTCTTAATATATATTTAATTGCATACTTATATTATAATAATTCTTTATATCATTATATCTATCTCTCTAATAATTCCTTAGTTATTATAAAGTATTTTAGATTCTTATAGTTAGTTTTTATAATAATTTTATATTTAGATTCTTAAAAATAATATCATTATTATTAAAATATTTTAATAATTATTAATAGTTCTCTATTATATATATTATAATTAAATTTAATCTTTATACATTTTTTTAAGTAGAATACGACAGTATATATTTCTTTATTATCAATCTATTCTAGAATTACTCTGATTGCATATCCTAATATATCTATTTATATAATATTCTATAATTCTGGATTGTATAATTTTAAAATTAGTATATGCTTAATAAATTCTTTAATTTTTTTAAATACTTACTAATATGTTATTATCTATTTAAATAATTTATTCTTTTTTATTAATTCTATTAATAAGATTATAATAACAGTATATTTTTTTATAAATCTTTATATATAGTTAATAACTTCTAGAAATAATTATATATCTATAATATTCATTAGAACTAGCTATTTTAGAATAATATCTAGCTTTTCTTTTAGTATCTTAAGCCTATTTAGTATATAAATTATTCCTAAATATTTGACTTATATTATATCAAATTTATATTTCTTAATTTCTAGGATGAGTTCTATATTCTTAAATCTTATTATGATCTTTCAAATATATTCATTATATTGATAAGAATCCTTTAAAAATACTATTATATCATTAAAATATACTATGATAAAATTATTTAGATATTTTTTAAATATATATGTTATATACTACATAAACTATACTAATAGATTTTTTAGTCTTATTAGAATGATAATCTATTCATAGAGTTCTTTATCTATTAAGAATACCATTTTATAGATATTTTTTTCATATATTCTTAGATTGTAATATCTTTATTTAATATTAAATATTATTATAATTTTTATTCTTTATAATAAATTCTTTTTCTATTTTTAATATAATACTTTGTTTATATTATTTATTATTTGATTATTAACTGATCAATAATTATATATTATCTATAATATTAAATCTTTCTTTAATATAAAGAGATTTAATACTGAATTTACTATTTTAAATTCTTAAATATATCTAGCTAAATAAAATTTATTAATAAATTTATCTTTAACTTTAAGTTTCTATATTAATTTCTATTTTTATTTAACTTGCTTTAATATTAATCCTAGCTTTAGATCTATTATTACTTTATATTTAAATAGATATATTAGTAATTAATATTCTTTTTTTATAAATAATTCAATATAATTATAATACTTCTTTAATAACTTTTTAAATATTTTTATAAGTTCTTTTTTATATATTTTTTTTAGCTTTAATTAAATTAATATTATTCTTTATTCTATTTTATTAATTTCAGTAATATTTATCTTAAATTGCTTTTCTATATCTCTATTTATTTGTAATATTATATTGTTAATCTTTAATATTTATCTTTTTTAGTTAATAATTAGATTCTATTTTTATAATTAGATTATTCTAAGAATTGTGTTATAATAACTATGATTTAAAGATAAGATTTTAAATATTGTGTTTATAATATATTTTTCTAACTTTAAGATTATATTCTTAATTATCCATAGATATCCTTTATTAAAAATAATTTCATTTACAGTAATAGTTATCTGCCATCATTATATTTATTTTATTAGTACCTTATATTTCTTAATGAATTCTTCATTAATGAAGTTTATTAATATTCTAAAATCAATAAACACTCTTACTAACTTTCTATAAATTATAACTTATATAATAGATATATATTCTACTAATTCATTATTAATAGCTATTATAATAATAACTTTCTCTATATATTATAAATAATATCTTTTTTATACTTCTTAAAATTACATCTATTTTTCTTCAGTTATCTTTATCTTTTCTTAATATATATAATAATTGTCTGTTCTATATTTAATACTCTTAAAATAATTATGATTTAAATATCTTATCTCTTTATATATATATTAGCAATCTTTATATTCTTTAAAATATTTAAATATTAATTAATAGAAAACTTTTAATAATATAGAAAACCATCTATATAAGTTTTTATTCATTTAATGATATATATATATTTTATTAAAATATAACATTTAATATATTTCTAAATAGTTAAATCTACTTAATTTAGAATAATAATAATAAATATAATTATATATATATTCTAATATTCTACTATATAAATATATTCCTTTTAAATAAAATAACTATTCTATTTCTTTAGTTAATTTAAAGTTATCTTTACTATAAATTAGATATTCCTTAAATATTTATTCTTAATATCTTTTATATATATCAATATATTATTATTATATCTAAAATGATTCTTTTTAATATATTATCTTAAAAGATATATAATAATATAATTCTTTATCTTTTATATCTTTTATAAATTTATCTTAAGTTTCTATAATCTTATATTTTATTTCTAGAAACTTCTTTAAGATTTCTAAAATCTTTTTTTTTATTTCTAAAATTTCTTAATTTAATTCTAGATTTATTATTCTATTTTCTAGAATCTTTTTCTAGTCTTTTCTACTAATATTGATAGATCTCTATATTAGCCATTTTTAAAATAATTAATTAATAGATTTTACTAATTTTAATTTCTATAAGATATCTAATTCTTAATCTAAATCCTTATAGTTTATCATTTTTTAATTATTATTTTAAAATATTAGATTATATTAGATTTTATTTTTTAATAAAAAATTATTAGTATTCTAATTTATATTATATTATTCTATTAATAGCTTTTATCTATAGATAGATTAATATCTAGTTTTACTTTTCTAATAAGAATATACTTCTTCTAGATTAATATCTTCTTTCTAAGTTATACTTTCTTTAAATATCTTTTTAATATATCTATTAGATTTTTTAAAGCTTCTTTATTACTTTATAATCAATTTATATTTCTATTTAAATCTCTATTTAATTAACTTTTTTTATATTTTCTTAAAATCCTCTCTTTCTTTTTTACTATCTATTTTAGTAATTTCTTAATATAGAATAAAGAATTATAAATTGATAGCTATTACTTTCTAATAGCTAACATTATTAAATTTTTATCTTTATCAACATTCTTTTATAAAGTATTCTTTTTATTTATATTTATAGTAAGCCCTTTCTTTATATCTTTATTCTTTCTCTTTTTTATTAATTACAATATTAAGCTGCATTTTAATATCTCTATTATAATTATAATAAGGTTTTCTTAATTATAGAATATTTACTTATTAATTTCTTCAATATTAATCTTTCTTTTCTATAAGCTAATTATATTATTAAAAATCAATCTATAATATTATTTTTATTATTTCATAAAAGGTCTTTGATTAAGAATTTATCATTAAAATCATATCTTTGATATTTTTCTTAAGTTTATTATAGTATTAATTATAATATATTTAATCTTTATAATAAAGATTATTTATAATTTAAAAATATATTAATATATATTCTTCTATAGATTAAATTTATTGAATATTTTAAATTTTATAGATTATTATAAGCTCTTCATTAATAATTTTATAAAATTATTTAAATTTAATAATAAAATATCTATAATTTATAAATATTAAAATTATTTTTAGATTCTTTTATTTAATACTTATTTTAAGTTAATTTTTAATATATAGTATAAATCATTTTATAATATCTTTAATTAAGAAATTAGATATTATTAATACTTTTATTTCTTTAATATTAATCTTTATAGTATTATTAAAAAAGTAGATTTTTATTTAAATAAAAAATATATTAAATATTCTAAATTTTTCTAAGAATAGTTCTACTTTATTAATCTTTAATCTTTATTTTAAGCTATTAATATATTATTAAATTATAATATTTTTAAGTTTAATAATTTTAATAAAAGTATCTCTAAGCTTAGTTATTAAAATTTATTTAATTTTATTAGAAAATGAATAACTATTATCTATTATTATTAAAGATAATATTATTTATTTATAATTCTTTAAATATTATAAAGATCTTTTATTATTAAAAATTGTCAATAACTTATCTTAAGATTAAAAATCTTAGAGAATATTCTGTTAATATAAGATAAAAGAATAATATAAAATTAATATTAGATAATTATCTATTAAGAATAATAGTAGTAGTAAGAGAATTTATTAAATACTAAATAATAATATATTATTTAAGATGAAGATAAAAGATAATCAATTAAATATATAATAATAAACAAATATCTATATATATTAAAGGATATTGAAGCCATACTTCAATATCTAAAATTATTATTTTATTATATAGAAGCTATGCTTCTATATATTAAAATCTTACTTTGTTAGATCATATGCTTAATGTATGCTAGAATAAAGCATTAATACACAATAATCATATTATTATATCAATAGCTGTAGCTAGACTGAAAGCATAGCTATTTTTAACATCGTTCTCATAATACATAATTGTACTCAATAACAATTTCATTCATTATTGCTTAAATCTCGTTGGGTGCTTATATAATAGCGTCCGCTATAACATTCATTGGCTGTGACTTATCGATTCTTATGACAACTTTGTGGAAGTAATCTCTAGAAAGCATATAAAATAATGTTCAGAAAGGATATCTTTTAAGAAAAAGAGTCTTTTAGGGAGGGTAGAATGTAAGATCTGACAGTAGTAAGAGCTCTGTAGGAGACTTATAAATGTGCCAATTCTGGGATTAGGCAATGGCCTAATTACCTCAGTATTACTTTTTAGCATTTAGAGGTTGGCAGTGTCAAGAAGCCTTATAGACATATAAAACTAAATATATTTATATAAATAAATATTTTTATAATTCCTCTATAATCTATATATATTTAATATATATTAATTATCTATTATTTATATATTTAGTCATTCTATTCTCTATACTTTATTATATACTAAGTATAGATACTTATATAAGATATAATTCTATATAAATAGTATATTAACAGTGTCTAGTCGTAGTAATTGATTAATTATAGTATTACCTGCTTTAAGAGCTACTTATCTTAAAGTAGCTTAAGACATCCTAATCTGTATCTAGCTTCGCATATATTGGTTTCGTAACACCCTGTTACAATGTCTTTATTTGTACATGATTTTCCGGGAGGATCTTCCAACTGGCGCAAGGCCCACGTGGCGTACTATAGGACTTGTATTATGAATACAAGAAATGAAACGCACTTAGTCATGAAACACTTTGTAACTACTACCTCGTTACTGAAATCTAAGACAGGGCATCTCGGCATTGTAAATATTACAATCATGGATGCATTATTTAGTATGACTTGGCAGGGCAGTTTTGGTTCCTATGTTATTTCTTGCTCTCTCGTTTCTAACTGTGAGAGAAGATGCATTTGAGCAAAGAGCCTCATGGCAATAATAATAACAATTAAATAAATAATTTACCACCACTTTGGTTGATTATTAAATGCAAACAATGCTCTGCTCTCTCCCGCTTTAGAAATAGCAATTACTTCAAACAGGCCGCGCTGGACTTTACCTTTCAAAAATAGATAAAAACGGGGGCTTTCAATTACACGTTGCGAGCATTGATGATTTTGATCGGCACTTTTCGTGAAGCCCCATGGATCTTCCTTGTTGGGATAGCGGGTTGATATCATTGATTTTCGCTGGTGCCTAAAACACGCGACAATATTAAATTAATAATATGTTTGGTTGACAGTCTTTTCTCTGAGAACTACTATTATATACTGTAGCAAGATGAATTTAGATGCGTAAACACAGAGAACTAAGGCATCTTTCCATCATGAGCTTGGATAAGCGATCTTCTTTTAGCTGGTCGTTTATCAGGAATACCCGTGATTGGTCCTATCCACTACGACCCCGCGATATTACGCCAAGTGACATCTGTATCCTTGCTGATCAGCGGAGATACAGATGAGGCCTGTTCTGGACCGCTTGTTTGGACAGTTTAATTAGAGTACCTTTATGCAAATTGGCTAAGCCGCGCCACCATGTGCTCTTATCTTTGTGCTAGCCTTTAAGCTTCCTGCGATATGTGGAGCAAGTATTGATGAAACAACCAGGGGCACGAGTTTCAGATGGCTACTAGCTGCGGTTATGGTGTATCTCGCCGGCGATACCCTAGTGATGTTGTACTCGATCATTTATAAAGTAGCTAAGAATCAGCCTCCTTGTCGCTAGGTGGTCATTGATCGTCTGCTATTTTCTCTCATTTGTTGGTGGACAATTGCTTCGCCCGTTCAAAAATGCTCTCCATTCTGTCTCTTGCAACTATTTGCGCCTCATGGACCTCAGTCGCAACTGCTCTGCCGAAGATTCCCTTGGCTCGAGAAGCGTTGTCTGATGATGTCAACCTGGGATCAAGTTTTTTTACGCAGTTGCTTGACCATGATCATCCCGAGTTGGGAACGTTCTCCCAGCGCTGGTGGTGGAATGACCAGTACTGGAAGGGTCCTGGGTCGCCGGTAAGCTCAAAAACAAAACCAATTCCCATGATACTTGGCACGGGCTAATTCAGGCTGGGTGTAGATCATCGTCTTTCAGATTGGAGAAAGTGACGCTTCTAAGAATACGGGATACTTGACCAATGAAACCTTAAGCGGTCTTTACGCACAGGAAATGGGAGGTGCTGTTCTTATGCTTGAGCGTGGGTAACCCTCCCCTTTCTGATGGAACTTCATACTAACGTCTTAAACATGCAGACCGTTACTATGGGGAATCTTCTCCTGTTCAGGAGTTAACCCCGAAGACAATGCAACACCTCACTTTTAAGAATGCGCTCGCTGATACCGTGAATTTTGCGAAAAATGTTAAATTACCTTTCGACAAGACAACTGGAAGCTCACCAGAGAATGCTGTATGACAATTCCATCATCAATTAGGTCTATAAATTAATAATGTATTCCAGCCTTGGATTCTTGTCGGCGGTTCATACAGTGGCGCTCAAGCTGGCTGGACTGCAGCAACCTTGCCAGGTACCTTTTGGGCCTACCACGCCTCGAGCGCGCCAGTTGAGGCGATCTGGGATTACGTATATTGCCCTTAATCTACCATGGAAAAAAAATCTTGCTGATATTTTCAGTGGCAATACTTTGTTCCTATCCAGGAGCGTCTGCCCAAGAACTGCAGTACCGATTTAGTCAATGTCATTGATTACATCGATAGCGTGCTTTTAGGATCCGATGAAGCCGCTAAACTAAGCTTGAAGAACAAATTCCAACTGGGCGATCTACATGACGATGATTTTGCTCAGTATGCTAATGAAAGAGAAGAACTGTGCTGTGGAAAATTAACATTTCACTAGGGCTATTGCCAGCGGCGGACCTTCCTATGGACAGAGCACAACATGGGACGAATCGGCCGCATTGTACAGCTTCTGTGACTACATTGAAGTATGGAATATGAAATGTCAATCCTTGAATTCACCTAGACTGACTGTATCTCAGAACGTATACGCGAGTCCCCCAGCGAATGCCAGTGCCCATGGTGTCGGTGTGCAAAAAGCTCTCGCAGGCTATGCACAATGGTGGAACTTCATTTTCCCTGGATGTCAGTATAGCCTTAATAAATCTTACCATGAAAACTGACCATCCATAGCCTGCGCATCCAGAGGATACTGGAGCTCCAATTACACAACAGAGTGCTACAACTCGTACAACTCATCGAACCCCTGGTATGCCGACAAAACTATTGGTAACAGGGCCAATAAACAGTGGGAGTGGCTATGTTGCAATGAGCCTTTTGGGGCTTGGCACAAGTAAGATTTTCTTTCTCAGAAAGTTTGAATAGACGAATTATGCTAAAATTCAATAATAGTGGTGCTCCCAAAGGGACCAAGTCCATAGTATCACGCCTTGTGACTTCCGACTACTCCGTCCGTACCTGTGGGACATACTTCCAACCAGATGATGGGTATACCTATGCTAGTGCTAAAGGCAAGCGTTCTGATGCTGTGAACGCCTGGTCTAAGGGCTGGTTTGGAACAACTGAACGAGTTATTTGGACTCAAGGGTATTTTCTTTTCTCTCTTCATGAAGGAATTTGGCATTAACGTTTTTCTCTAGACAATACGACCCCTGGCGTGAAGAAACTGTGTCGTCTGACTTCCGTCCTGGGGGTCCTTTATCCTCTTCCGACCCCAACCCCATCTTTGTCATGGAGAATGCTAGCCATTGCTATGATTTGTTGCTCGAAAACGCCCGAAGTAATGCTGGCATCCAGCAAGTAGTCAATGAAGCGATTAAGCAGATGAAGACCTGGATTGCCGAGTTCAAGCCCAATGGAAATGGCACTTCGATTGTGCGCCGCAGGTTGCGGCAATATTAGAAAAACATTGTCAATTTTGCTAAAATCACTATACTTTTATGTTTGAACTTACGGTAGCTCAAATAAATCTTAAATCTGCTTATGACCACAATTTGACCACCAATCAGTCATCAAGAAGTACCATCCTCGTCAAATATCGAACCATATTTTCTGAAAAGGAAAAAAAAAAGGATACCGATTATAACCCCTTTAACAGCTCCGAATTCAACGAAAACCTTTCCCCAATTCATATCGCTCTTTGCGAATGATTTCTCAATTATTCACCTTTATTTACTATTTTTGGATGAATTAACACACTCAATAGGCCCCTATTGATCACCAACCACGGAACAAAAGCACCAAGCTCAGTAGGACTAAGTATATTTACTTCAAACATGACGACTGGATGGGGGCTAACAGGCTTATTGTTATAATCTAAGGCATGTGTGCATTCTGAGTGTGTGTGGAAGATTGTTCTATCGTAAATAAAAGGGATCTAAGGCTCATATATATAGCTAAAAATATATAAAGAATATCTATCTATAACTTGAAGGGTTTTACTATAATAAAAGCTTGTCAATTATAATATTACTACTCTTTTTTTAAAAGTTAATATCCTTATTAATATATATAATAAGTGATTAAAGATTAAAATTAATTAATAAATATAGAGCTTTTAAATTAATAGTAATCTATAAATAAAATTAATTATTATATTTATAGAGATAAAAAAATATTTTAATAAAGTTATTAAAACTTAATAAAGCCTTAAAAAAGTATTAAAAAAGAAAAAAGAAAAAAAGAAAGGAAAAAAGATAGAAAAAAACTAAAAATAATAAAATAAATAAAGATCTTTTAATCTAAAAGATTTAATAATTAATTAATTATATAGTAGTTAAACTACTATAAAATATCAATATCTTTTAAGACTAAATATTGGATATATTATTAATGTTATAATCTAAGGTATATATGTATTCTGAGTATATATGAAAAATTGTTCTATTGTATATAAGAAAGATCTAGGGCTCATATATATAGTTAAAGGTATACAAAGAGCATCTATCTATATCCTGAAGGGTTTCACTATGGTGAAAGCCCTTTGATCATGACACTTGTCCCAGAGCGGATATATGCGTAGTTCAGGAACTTTTTCATTAATATTAGCATTAAAACATCATTATGGTTCGTATAGATAAGTTGATCAATATGGAGAAATGTACATACACTCCCGATGAATCCGTTCATGGAGCTCTCTGGCAAAGTTGGTTTGTCCAGCATTGTTTTGCATATAGTATATATGCACATCGAAGCCACCGCGGCGGCTGTTGTCGAGCGGTTTAGGGAAAGAGGTATATGCGGAAGATTTCGTACCGGTTTGCGGGTTTACGAGTGACTTGCCATCTGCTGATTTCTCCCTTTGAACAAGATGTTACTGTAGGTACGCAGATTGTATACTTTTCGTCTAACACACACATCCTACCCCCACCTGGGTTCTACGATCCGTACCGCGCCAAAACCTACGACTCCAACCACACTGGAGCAGGAAACCGTCAAGAGCCTCAATCCAGGCTCTTCGACTTGGTGCATGTGCACCGAGCGTATTTGCTGTTGAAGATCCTGGTGGCTGTGCGTGTGGCTGATGATATTGGGATGTAGGTCTGTACATCTGTGGGTATATAAACAGTCCACCTACCCCTAATTTTAATTCGTAAGTTTATTGAATGCTCTTTTTGAAACACCAATAAAATGCTTTGTTAAGAGATCTACTACCATAACAAACAGCTCACTAGACAGAATTATGACATCTTATCGCTAATCTATAAGAGATATCACAATTGATCATGGAATATATCATGGCTTCTATTTACAAAGTTGAAGCAATGATTTTGTGAACCATAGTAGAATTAAGAGTATTCATTTTACCTATAATCCTGATTACTTCTTCTTAAAAATTCACTGATCTTTAACAATATGAAAGGCGAACACTTCAAAGATAAAGCAGCATTATCTAGATCTAATATAGATCAGAAGACATCTACCTCCAAAGCTCTAAAGAATAAGAGAAAATAAAGAAGATAATACTGAGACCAACACAGTCAAACCCTTATTAGAAAAGCGTATGAAAATAAGTCATCTCAGTAATGCTGATTAGGCTGTCATTTGGTTCGGTTCTGGTCCTGAGTTTCTGAACCAAACCCAAAAGCGGGTTAGTTTGGTTTGATCTTTAATATTAAAATTAAAACTGAAAATTAAATAACTTTAACTCTTTAAATTAAAAATAAATTATATAAAAATTTTTTTAATTATAATTAGATTTAGGCTGTCATTTGGTTCGGTTCGGACTGAACCAAACCTGAACTGAAACCCGAATGGTCCAGTTCTAGTCCTATATGCAGTGAACCGAAGTGATTCAGTTTATTAAGTCCAGAATTATATAGTTTTTTAGAGCCTATTTAAATCTAGTTCAGTTTGATTTTTTAATTCAGTTTTATCTGAATATCTAAATACTAATAGATTTCCATTAATAATATTAATAAATTTAAGATTACTTCTAACTCTTTATAGTTTTCATTGATTAGATAATCATTTCTAAAGCAGCTTTTTATAAATTAAATTTATATTTTTTTTAATTAAGACTTTGTTTTTAATAATTTTATAAATATTATAATAAATTCTCAATATTTAAGTTATAATCTAAAAATTATCTAAATAATAATAATATCTTTTCTATTTTTATATATATTTTAATAATCAAATAAAAAATTATAATTTAAATAATTAATTCTAATTTTCATATTATCTATCTATCTATTTCATTAAAATTTAGAGAGATTTTAATACATTTTTAAAAAGAAAATCTAACTATAGTTAAAAATTCTTTTATATAATTCAGTTATCTGAATGAAAATCGGATTAGACTCAGATTGATCTAACTATAATTAGTAATTCTCTATTAACATGATTCAGTTTTAGTTTAAAAAGTCAGAATTGTTTAGTTTTTGGTTCTGATTTCAATATTAAAGATCAAACCAAACCAACCCACTTTTAGGTTTAGTCCAGAAACTCAGAACCAGAACCGAACCAAACCCGATCTGAAACCCGAATGGTGCGGTTCTGGTCCTAATACAATGAACTGAAGTGGTTCAATTCGAGTCAACTACTCACCGAATGAGGCTTGAAATCCACCAGTTTGCAGCCCTGCCGCCGGATTGTTCTCGTCTTGGGGAGCATAATATGCATATGCTGCAAAGGAAGGGACTAACGTGCCGGCAAAGGACAGCCAAAATCCGCCATATGTAGCAAACACTACATAATTGAACGCGTTACCCATAACCCACTCGAGTACGGCCGCTAGGATCATGAGCAGCCCTCCCATGAAGAAGTAAACCCCTCTTTTGTCACTATGTCAGCGCTATTCGTTTCCCATAGGATCCAAAAGAACATACATTGTGGCAGCCCCAAGAGCTCCCGATCCTCGCCAACCCATCAAAGAGCAAGAAAGAGGGGAAAGTGACAAGATAAATCCGATTACTCCACTGGAAAGGGATAAATTTCAATTTTTGCGGCATGCGGATAGAGGAAGCTCTTACATAGCAGTTGCACTGCCGGACGTCTTTATGTACGTAAGCGACTGATGTGGCGACATCCATGACGCTCCATAGAGGTTATTGCCCGAAGGACAATGTGACGCACCTGAAGTTTCACTATGATCAGGGATACCTGCTCCCCGTGGCTGGTATGTGGGTGACTGGAGAGACATCTCTTTGTGGGCTTTAGTTATATTGAAATGCAGAAGTGAGAACGATTATATTGCGTAGAAAAACACGGAGACCATTTTAAGGGTGAAGCCACATACTTATATTGCAAGTGTTAGATTAAGGAACATTCTCTACAATGAACGGAAATGCTTTAGAGTGCGTTTGCAGCAGGAGAATGTAGTAACAAAGTTCCTAACGAAGCATGAAAACGGAGGATCCATTACAAAATGCGATTTAACTTTATACATACTGTGGTGCTAACATTTCTTTATCAATTCTGACAGCACCTTAGAACAATCTAAAATACTAATTATGCTTAACCGTGTGGGTACGTACCGGTATGTGGGGCGTCAATCTCTAATTGATTCGCTTAAAACGGATTTTATTACTTCTGAGACATAGAACGATTGTTTGGATGATGCGTAGCATAGTTACAGTAGTAACAGTAAGCCATCCCAATACCCAGCAATATTTAGGTGGAGATATTGAGCTTGATGGTAAGTTAGGGTATATTGACGAGTTAATTATATATGCTGCTGTGTGTGAATGCCGCGAAGTGACCCAACTACATGTACAGTATCTAATCTTATCGATGTCACTCAGAAGCAATAGATTAAGGGAAACCAGTGGGTACGAAAGTTTATATTCATTGTTGATGCCCATAAGAACCAGAACCACGAAACGATGTGGACAAAGATAGGACTCAATCTAGCTGAGCACCAAGCATACCTATAGATAAAGACAGCTGAGGTAGAGAGCATGGAAGAGGATATATTTTTTTTAAAACATATAGACACCATACTAGATACCTTTGAATTCATTGATACAGTTGACTATAAAACCAATGTACGCTTTTACTCAGTCCATTTTATTTAATATGTTTCATTCTAATCTATATCTGGTAAATCTCCGGAATAACGATATTCTAAATGTTTTACTTGATTGTAATTTACTGTTAAATAACACAAAGCCCCAATACTAAAGAGGTTAGGCAGAGTAGGCATAGTCTCTGACTGAAAAATGCTCTATAATATGGAATCATAATAATCATAATAATAATATATACTTAGTTAAGTATTAGGGATAGGGAGGAGTATATCATTGATTAGCTATTTTGTATTAAAAATATCCAGTAAGAAACTCATCCCTACCAACCATTCCTGCACAAGCAGTGCCACTCAGGCTTCTCCGAACAGCAATTTCCATCTACTCGTCGTCGTTGATATCGATGACCGTTTTCTTCCATTTGCGAGCCGGAACACCTCGCCGGAATAGAATGTCGATCTCACGGAAGGACCTGTTCTTCATCTCTGGAATCCAGATCCAAGCCATTAAGGTGCAGATAAAGGCGGTGCCAGCCCAGACATAGCCGCTCTTGCCGCCAAGCTTCCACTTATCATCGTTGAGCATGTAGCTGGAAAGGAAGATGCAAGGAATATTGACCACGTAGTAGGCACCTCGTCCAATACCGGTTGTCAGTGGCCTGAGACGAACGGAGGATGTCTCGCCAATGATAACCCATGAGGCAGGGGCGGGTCCCAAGCAGAACAGGACGGAGACGATCAAGCCAAGTGATGCTTGCGCATTGCTAGCCGCATTACTAAGGCCAACCGAACCCGCAATACCGAGCGCGATCAAGAATGCACAGTTGATGAATTGACCATAGACATAGATGGTGCGTCGGCCGAGGTATGTGGTGAGGATCCAAGAGAGCATGACCATGATGCACTGGAGGCCAGAAGTGATGAGACCAAGTGCAAATGCGGTGTTGTCTGCCATACCGGCCTCTGAGCTGGTGTTAGTCTGCTATAAATTGCAAGAAATGGTTGGACTCACGTTTGAAGAAGTAAACCGCTTGGTTAGCGATCAGATTGCCCGTCAGATTCTGAGATGCGTACACACCGCACACAATCAATGTGCGGTAGCGATCGGTACCTTTCCACAGTTCAACAAGACTGGGCTTCTTCTGGGTCTCCTCAAGCTCGATCGTGCGACGCATCATTGCGACTGCGTCAGCGGGATTATCATTTGCACTCGCGCGTCCAAGGCGTTTGACAGCCTTCTCTGCCGCAGCCAGACGGCCCTTTCGTACGAGCCACCAGGGTGATTCAGGCGCAAAGAAGAGTAGGATAGCGAGAGGAGTAGGAAACATCCACTGGAGTGCAATGGGAATTCTGGTATGACTGTTAGTACAGTGCTCCTCGGTGGCATCTATGGGAGCGGACGAACCTGTACGCTGTGGAGTTAGGCTTGGATTGGTAGTGGTAAGTGATACCGCCGACAATGATGGACCCAATACCCCAGAACATCTGTAACATCTGCGTCGCTGGAGCTCTTAATCTCATTGGCACAATTTCGGCACAGTAGGCGGGTGCATTGGCGATAAAAATGCCCCACGGGATGCCTTCCAGGATCTGAGCCGCGAAAAACATCCCCTGGCTGTTGCCGAAATAAAAAATGAAGATGAAGCCGTTCAGGAACATGAGACCGCCAATGGTTGCCCATCGATATCCAATCCAACTGGTAATGGGACCTGCGATGAATACACCGATGAAGGCACCGACTGGTCCGCTACACTGGAATGCTGACTGCCATGAAGCTTCGATAATATAATCGTTTTTTATGTTGCTCCATACACCAAAATCCTTGGCGAATTCATGTGTGGCTATGAACTGTCCCATCAAGAAAACGCAGTATGACTCCATGATCTATCGCAGCGTTAGAGTAATGATCTGCCTATCGAGGGCAAGAGCTTACAATGGTGCATGACATGACGAATGCCCACCAACTGGCAGCGGGATAGGCCTTGACAGCCTGGAGCACAGTCATCTTATGTTCGATATCCTCAGCATTGATGGCGCCCGCTCTGTCAAAGTTGACCTTCTCGCCGACATCGTAGACAGGTCCGCCATTGGAGGTGGGCTGCTCCTCGAGCTCCAACGCGGAGGTCGGCTTCTCTGTGACGACGTTATTCATGTTCACGATCTTTGAGAGAAATGTGAGAGCAAAAAAGAAGAAGGCATGACTGGGCTTTCAGCTCCTTATCCCTGCGACAACAGGCTCGTGATGGTAATCCTGATCTAAGCTCAATTGAGTGAAGCTTGCTCCGGACTGTGACCTCCACAACCCAACATCTCCACTCATTAGGGCCATTTTTCCGGGCGCCAAGGTAGCAGCGTTGCATTCGCGTCGCCGTGGCTTCGATCAACCCTTTTTATTAGCCGTAGCGGACGTCGGTGCATCTTCTCCCGAGTTGCTCTAGGGCCCGCGTGTAATGGTGTGGTTTTAATTATGGTGGATGGCTCGTTTGTTCAGCGGAGTAATCTGACACTAGTCGGGAGTAGATGCACCGATCCTACACGCCATGTTTCCCCCGCAATGTCAGTTGCGGGGCGATTTCCTGTCGGTTTTCCTCACCCAGTTAGTTCCCCAGTGTGCAGGGGTCCGACCCCTTGGGCTACCTCCTATTAGCCGGAGATAGTGGTGCACAGTCCTGCCTTCGCACGGCGCGGCTACACTGTAATATGCCGGGGTAAAGCGGGGGAAGGGCCACCAGCATCGCCTTGCGTCTTCTCCGCTTCCTCTTTATCTGGGGCCTTGGACTTCTGGAGGCCCTTGCCTTGCTCGTATCCTATCCTATTGTATCCGCCTCTCAGGTCTAAGCCGCTATTGGTATCCCTTGTATAGCCTGATCGCATCGCCAGCAGCGCTGCCTCTTGCCCCTGATTCTAATCTTGGCCATAGTCCTGCCTTCCTATCTGACGTTGCAGGAGGACCTAAGGACGTAGCTATATTTTTGGAGCAAGGAAGTGCTAGTGGGCGCCACTAAGCGCTACGGTCACCTTCGGTTAATTAACCTCAAGGTTCGGTTAATTGAGACTATAGATAAGATGCACTAAATGTGACGGTTGAGAGCTTACTGGCTAGGCTTAGCGCTGCTCAGTGCAGGATTCAGCAAGAAGGAACACGCCTTGTAAAGCTAGAATAGGGTTAAGATTGCAAGATCATAGAATCATGGGTAAATAGTAGGTCCTGTGAAGGTGCTCATTCCTATCTAAGGGTAGCTAATCGACAAAAAACTAAGCATGGAGAGAAGAAGGAAAGGAACTATATTATATAGCTTGCTACAACGCTTCTTATACGTGTCTAGTTGCCTGGGCAGTTCCATATTAGAAGATTATAAAAATAAAGAGGATATCTCTATTAATAGTATCTAGCTGAGAATTTTAAGAATATATTATAATAGCTCTATGAATTCTATGATAAGTATCTATCAAAGGATAAACTGCTTGAATAACTAGAGGATTGGCTTTATGAAGGTGCTAAATCTAGTATGTAAGAGTAAATGCCTAGTAAAGAGGGAAGTAATATAATAGTTATAAGTAGGCTGTCATTTGGTTCAGTTCTGGTCCTGAGTTTCTGGACCAAACCCAAAAGTAGACCAATTCGATCTAATCCTTAAATTAAAACTAAAAACTGAATAGTTCTAACTCTCTAAATTAAAAATGAATTATGCTAATAAAGAACTACTAATTATAATTAAATTAGTATAAGTTTAATCCAGTTTTTATTTAGATAATTAAATTTTATGAAAGAATTTTTTAATTATAATTAGATTTTATCTTTAAAAATATATTAAAATTTCTCTAAATTTTAATAAAATAGATAGATAAATAATTTTTAAATTATAATTTAAATATTAAGAATTTATTATAATATTTATAAAAATATCTAAAATGAAGTTGTAATTCAAAAAATAAGAATTTAATTTATGAAAAGCTGCTTTATTGAAATAGCTTTGGAAATAATTATCTAAGCAATAATACACACGGGTCAACTGTGCATCCGCGTATCCAGGCATATATTGAAGTAATTTGGATTTGTACTTAATAATAAAAATCACTCATATTTCTATATATAGAACTATTCCTATATAATATATATTTATATCTTATTTATCTATAATTTATATATTTAGATAATATATACTTATAAAGCTAAAAAAATCTTAGCTTAATTAATTAATTAATTAACTAAATTATCTTCTTGAAGTGCTATCAATAATTAGATTAACTCAGTGATCTGCTAGGAATAATAATATTTAATAGATTAGTGTCAAATGTTGTCAACAACTCGTCTCAAGATCAGAGATCTTAGAGGATATTCTATTAATACAAGATAAAAGAGTACTTGCAAGATCAATATTAGAGAGTTATCTATTAAAAATAATAGTAATAGTAAGAAGTTTATTAAATATTAAATAGTAATATATTATTTAATATAAAGATAAAAGATAATTAACTAAATATATAATAGTAAATAAGTGTTTATATATATTAAAGGATATTGAAATAATACTTTAATATCTAGAATTATTATTTTGTTATATAGAAGTTATAGTTTTATATATTAAAGCTTTACTTTATTAAGTTATGTATTTAATATATACTAGAATAAGGTATTAATTCATAATACTAATTATTCTTATATTAATAGTTATGGTATACTGAAAGTATAGCTATTTTCAGCTTTGTTTTTATAATATCTAATTATACTTTATAATAATTATGATCACTGTTATTCTTTAAGTAGTCTTCACTTAGTATCTATCTTCTATACTAGGCTGTCATTTGGTTCGGTTCGGACCGAACCAAAACCGATCTGAAACCTGAATGGTCTGGTTCTGATCCTATATACAGCGAACTGAAGCGGTTTAATTTATCAAGTCCAGGACCATATGATTTTTTGGAGCCTATTTGGGTCTGATTTGATTTGGATTTTTGATTCAGTTTTATCTAAATATCTGAATACTAATAGATTTCTATTAATAATACTAATATATTTAGAGTTAATCTTAATTCTTTATAATTATTATTAATTATATAATCATTTCTGAAACAGCTTTTCATGAATTAAATTCTTATTTTTTGAATTAGAACTTTATTTTAAATATTTTTATAAAGATTATAATAAATTCTTAATATTTAAATTATAATTTAAGAATTATTTAGATAGTGATAATATCTTTTCTATTTTTTATTTATATTTTTTAGTAATCTATTTATCAGAGAAAATATATATATATATTTCTATATCTATTTCTTAGTATTTATCATTATCTATCTATTTTTTCAGTATATTTCAATAATTAAATAGAAAATTATAATTTAAATAATTAATTCTAATTTTTATATTATTTATCTATCTAATTTACTAAAATTTAGAAAGATTTTAATATATTTTTATAGATAAAATCTAACTATAATTAAAAATTCTTTGATATAGTTTAATTATTTAAATAAAAATTGGATCAAACTTATATCAATCTAATTATAATTAGTAATTCTTCTTTAATATGATTTAGTTTCGATTTATAAAGCTAGAATTATTCAATTTTTAGTTCTGATTCCAATATTAGGGATCAAACCGAACCAATCCATTTTTGGGTTTGGTTCAGAAACTCAGAACCAGAACTGAACCAAATGACAGCCTAGTTGAATCTATATATAAAGTGATTCTTCTTTAATAAATGATAATTTTTATTGATTTTAAGTAATAAATAATCTTTTAATATTTTTATTAACTTGCTTATAAAGTATTAACTCAGACATATTATAAAGGTATGCTGCTTTACAAAAATTTATAAAATTTTATTTTTTAATATATTAATAATAAGTAGAAGTCGCCTATTATAATTTGAAAATTTTTTCTATGATTTTAGACCATTTTTGGATGATAACGATGTTTTGAAGTGAGCGGTGGATTGAAAAATTGAAGGAATTTGGTGGGGTGCGCAGTTGACCTGGTGCGCGCTTGACCCGTGAATACGTTAATTATATAGATATTAAACTATAATAGATTAGGATTAACTTGAAATTTATTGATATTATTAAAGGAAATCTACTGGTATGTAGATATTTAGATAAAATTAAATTAAAAAATTAAATTAAACTAGATCCAAATGGGCTCTAAAAAATTATATGGTTCTAGATTATTCGAATTGGTTCGAGGTCGAGAGATGTTTGATGGTGGAAAGGCTTCTGGCTACTCTTTATAGGCCTCATCAGCTTGCTATTTGCTATTTGCGCCGCGAGGACAAATTTCGTATTCATGATCTTGTTCTCCGGCGTAACGCTTGCATTCCTTCTCTTGACTGGTGCTTTCTGGGCGGTTGCCGAGGATTTCACAGGAAATGCTCGCGTGGCTCATCGCTGCGAAGTAGTACGTAATAAGCTATCCCACCAAGTCCAGGCGTGCTAATAGAAATATAGGCTGCTGGAGCATGTGTCTTTGTATCTTCAATAGCTGGATGGTATCTTCTAACTTCGATTACACTTGAGACGGTCGATTTCCCAATAGCTCTTCCGCTTGGCGATCTTAGCATGCTCATCAGAGGAAGGAACTGGCAGAACCAGAACAAGATTTAAAGAGGGCTAGCAAGAACATGGCAATTGTAAGTGAAATGATGACGTCATTTTTGACATATCTTGTTTTTTCTGGTCGGGCATTGAGATGTTCTGTAAATAGGCATTCGTAAATTAAAGGACTTTTAAGCCTATATAACCCAGCATGGTTGGTTAAATGGATCACAACATCGGTAATCTACACTAATTTCTTGCCTAAAAACGGTTCCAATTGTATGAGAAGCTTGAGATCCAGCCTAACTTACCTTGAGCCTTTACTCTTTTTTCATAAATGCTATGTAACGTGCGCTTCATGATTTGAATTACTTGCATCATGTGCGCAAGGCTGCAGATTATATTTGTCTATGTAAAGACTGATCAGACCTGTCCACCAGACCTTTATGACCAGTATCCACTCTGCCTATCCCAGATGTGCCGGATATAGCATACACCTCATATCATATATAGTATTTTAAATGATCAAAGGGCCCAGCTAGTTGAAATGGGACATTGTCCCTTCGACCAGCTGTTAGTTTTTTTTCCCTTATGTTAATAAGGTAACATAAGGAAAAAACTGAAAAATACTTCATCTTTTACAGTGGCTATATGACCAGTACGGAAATCATTAAAAACGAGCCAACTCACGTCCATCAATCCAATCCATGAACCACGCCAAACAAATCATGAATTTCCGCTTCCAGGACCGCGTCCAGAAGAAATTGCCTGACCGCCAACTCAACCAAGCCCCATGCCCGGTATACTCATCGCCACGTTTTCCAGCCATGACACCGTCTCCTGCCCCAGTGTACGTGACGAGCGCACGCTGCTGGTACTGAAACGGCTTAGTGCGACAACTAGCGTTCAATTGCCGAGACAAATACATAGCTTTCTGGACGGCGACCTCAGCTGTAGTGGGCAGACTCGCACCATCGATATCAGCCGCATCGCCAATAGCATATACATCTGGGATGGCGGTGCCGTTGATATCTAGGACCTGAAGTCCGTCATCGGTGAGAATTCGCTTCAGACCGTGGTTGGTCTTCATCACGTTCATCGTGTCCACAATCGGACGATTCTTATTTCCTGTTGCCCAGATCAGAATACCATAGGCGATCTTGCCGTCTTCTCGTGTCTCAATGATATCGCTCGTGACGTTCGTAATATGTGAGTTTGTCTTGATCTCGACTTTGTGCTTCTGAAGGGAATCCTTAGCGTATTCGGAGAGCTTACGGTCAAAAGGTGCTAATATTTGTGGTGCAACATCGTGGACCGTCACTGAAGCCTTTCCCTGGAGATTCGGGTATAATTTCATCAGATCACCCTGGAACAAATCCGTCAATTCGGCGGCGATTTCGATACCTGTAGGTCCACCGCCAACAATGGCAATATGCAGGAGCTGCCGTTGCTGCTCTTCCGCGGTGCACGGCAACGAAGCCATCTCCAGGTTTTGATTGATCTTGTCACGGATAGCATCAGCATCGTTGACGTTCTTCACCATGAAGGCGTACTCGTCCACACCGGGGGTATTAAAGGTGTTAGTGGAGCACCCGGGAGAGATGACCACCTTGTCGTAGGAAATCTTAAACTGCTTGTCCTTGAGGGAATCAAACGCTGGCTGACACAACAGGGTCTTGTCACTAAATTCAATGCCCAGCACATTGGCCTTGATATATTGGACTTCAAGATTTTTGCGTCGGATAGGCTCCTGAGCCAATTGCGAATAGAAAAGACCACATGCTGCACTGGCTAGTAGTGGCGTAATGGAAGAAGTGGCTTCAGGCGAGATTACTAACACGTTATATTTACGGGTATCGAGAGCATGTGCCAGGTTATAACCGCCCCAGCCACTGCCAATAATGGCGACTGTTTGTTTTGAATTCTGAGACATGTCCGTAATAATGCAAGGAACTTTTTTCTGGAAAAAAGAAAATTCAATTAGGTATGAGAACTTAAAGAGAGAAGTAATTGATGTCGATTTATGTCTCTGGCTTAAGCACCCTTTCTAGCCTTTCCTCCCCGCAATATATACTACAGCCCAAAGTTCTTATGACCAATCGACTGTCTTGAGAAACCTTTGCCACTGAATGCGGACTCCTGGGCTTGTTCTATTCATGACATCATGACGTTGACTTTAATTAAAATCCGCTACCAGGGCATAGTGTATTATTAGAGTGGTAAAATTAAATAAGCTAAACTGAATGGGGTGTTCGTTTACAATAGTAATAGAGTGAGAAACATTGACTGTACTGTGGGCGAAGAGTAAAGATGCCGGAAGAGAACCCTTTACTAACGTCTTCTGGAAATCTGTCCGATCGAGGATCGATGATCGTCGATCGATTTGGCCCGGATCCATCAAATAGGGTTCTTAATTTTATGCCTACTCCTGCTTTCATAACTAATACATACCTGATGACGTAGTCTGTTGACCTCTATCCGGATTTCCCGATTGCGGCCAATTATAGGTTGTAAGATCACCGTTCTCGTCATCCGTATTATTTCTATTATATAAAGCCACTCAAGGAACTATTGATTGTATTGTTAAGAAACACCTCAATTCAAATTTCCTGAAGAAACCCCAAAAGAACATTCCGTAATGACTTGGCAACCACCTGTTATTGATTCAAAACGCACTGTTGCAGTTCTGGGAGCTGGCGTGCTCGGTAGGGAATTTTCTTGATGAATGAACGAATGAGTTCTGACAACCATATACTCATCTCTTGCTCTAGGCCGTCGAATTGCCTGCGTTTGGGCGGCAGGAGGATACAATGTTGCGATCCGAGACCCAAGTGCGGATCAGCGTAATGCGGCGATTCATTTCATCGACAATAACATTGCGGCTTTTGCCAAAGAGTTTAAGAATACCAATCCCCGACCGGGGGATTATGCCGCATATGAGGACCTGGATTCGGCCGTCAAAAATGCCTGGTTTGTCGTCGAGGCCGTTCCAGAAAAGCTCGACCTCAAGATCTCAACCTTTGCCGAGCTGGCACAAAAGGCACCAAAAGATTGCATCCTCGGCTCCAATTCATCTTCATACAAATCGCGCTTGATGGTGGGGAAGCTGGACGAACAGGCCAAGGAGCGCGTCTTGAATGTCCATTATACCATGCCCCCCGTCCGTGTCGTAGAACTCATGACGAGCACTTTTACTCATCCGGAGATTTTCCCCTTCCTAGAGAACAAGCATCGCGAAGTTGGATTACTACCCGGCACGGCACGCGTGGAGTCTACTGGGTAAGCCTTTTCTTGACAGAACACGTCTATTTAAATGGTTAACCTGTATAGCTTCATCATTAACCGCCTTTGGGCGGCCATGAAGAGGGAGACGATGATGATTTTGGCAGAGGGCGTCACGACTCCGCAGGAGATCGACATGTTATTTGTACTGCTTTATTCTCTCAAATCTTCTTTCTTTTCCTTTTTTTTTGCAGGACTTCCGCTGAATTATACATGTGAATAGGTCGAGCTGTTTGGCGCTAGAGCAGGGCCCTGTGCTGCAATGGATGCCGTTGGTCTAGATACCGTTGCCTTCATTGAGGACAATTATATTAAGGAGCGTCACTTAGACGGAAAAAACACAGTTGATTGGCTGCGAGAAAACTACGTTAATAAAGGACTTCTGGGGGCCAAGTCTGGAAAAGGCGGTCTTTATCCAGCGGGCTACACCACCAAACCCTCGACCGACAATCCTAGCCAGCTTGACAACCTGGCTGCTCCGACCCTATATGTCCTGGATATTGGGGTGGGTGAGAATGTGACCAGCAACTTCCTCTCGTCTGGAACGATCTACACCGCATCCGGAAATGGAGAGAACGTGAGAAAGCTCGTGGATGGCCTTCACTTTCCGGATGGCATTGATATCAGTGTACCTCAAGGTCGCATATTCTGGACGAACATGGGCGTTCCATCTGAAAATAACGGATCCATCCAGTCGGCTAATCTTGATGGCTCAGACCTTAGGACCATAGTCCCTCTGGGTGCTGTGCACACCCCCAAGCAGCTATGTATAGATCATATAAACAAGAAGATCTACTTCTCTGACCGGGAGGGTATGCGAGTACACCGGACCAACTTCGATGGAAGTCAGCATGAGATCCTGGTTAAGACTGGCGACTTTGATAAACCTACCGATAAGGACGATCAGACCAAACATGCAAGTCCCCAAGTTCCTTTCCATTAGAATAAACATGTTAACTTGCAAATGCTAGTGTGTCGGAATTGCCGTCGACCCGAAGCATGGTCGATTCTACTGGACTCAGAAGGGTGCCAGCAAAGCCGGTCAAGGACGTATCTTCCGTGCCAATATCGAGGCACCCGCCGGCGCAACACCCTCCACTCGCTCGGACATCGAGCTGCTCTTTCAAAACCTGCCTGAACCCATCGATCTGGAAATTGACCCTGAGACTGAACTTCTTTACTGGACGGACCGTGGCGAACATCCCGTCGGCAACTCGGTCAATCGTGGCTATGTCGGAAGTGACAGCAAAGCGGTTGGTAAATTCGACATTTTGACCCGGCACTTACATGAGGTATGTATCCATCAAATTTGAGAGAACGGTATGTATGGATGCGTAAATTAACCGACGTACCATGAATAGGCTATTGGCATCCGCTTAGACAAAGTGAACAAGCACATCTATTTCGTTGATATGGGCGGGTCGTTGTACCGGTCCGATCTTGACGGACATAACAAGACCGTCATCTACAGTGGCAAGGCAGCTCTCACCGGTCTGGCTTTGGCTTACATCAACTGAGAGCTTCATCTCGGTTAGCAAAGAGGAGTCAGATGACGATGATATCATTTAATCCAAATCTTACAATTCCCTGCTGTTTGATATCTAGGAGTGAATATCGGGAAGTCATGGCAGAGAATTCAACAACACTGTAGACAGGGTATGGAAGTTGCAGCGAAGCGCCGTTCAGAAAATATGGTCACTTGAGTCGATTCATCAGGTTATCTTTGCCAAGTAGTGAATTTTCTGGTAAGAACTCTACTAGAAGACATCTGGAAGGTATCATCATCTAGTTTACTATTTAGTAGAAACTTTTGGGTATATGTATTTTGATAGCAAGAATAAATATAATTAGCCGTATCTTATATAAGAGAAAGCTGAGAACTGCTTTGTATCTTGTATGTTTTAAGAACGCATTCACTATATTGTCACAAGAATCGATAACTAACAGCCAATGAATGAAATAGCAGACGCTATTATATAAACGCTCATTGAATATATATAGACACCATATGCAGAATGGATATATGCGGGAAATAAGCACTAAGGACTTTTTATAGAATAATATTGAGCTACAACTATTAGTACAATAATAGTTAATACTGTAAAATAATGCTTAATTTCAGTATATATCTTAATATATGATTCAGTAAAGTAGGATTTCAGTATATAAAAGTATAGCTTCTATATAATAAAATAGTTTTATATTGATATTGCTTATAGCCTTTCTTATTTTATTAGTAGAATATTCTAAATAATTATCAATCTCAGATGAATTGTTGATTATATTTTAATAAAAATATTTTTATAATGAAGATTTAGAAGTTACTAGATAAATAATAATGTTTAATATTAATAATAGCTGAATTATTAGTAAATGAATTAGCATTAAGTGTTTATAAAGTTATAATAGCTATATAAGAATATATTAATTAACTAGAGACTTAACTCTTTATAAGTGCTAAGTTAAAGATATTAAAGATATTAATATCTATAATCTAAAATAGCATTTGATTAGAGATTAAGGATTTCTTTATATATATAGATATATAGATAAAAATCAATAAAATTTAAAATAATATTAATAAAATTATCTTTATAATAAAATATTACAGTAAATATAATTAATTCTTAATGATTATTATAATAAAAACTAGGAGGTTAAGATATAATTATAAAGAAAACCTTTTAAAACTATATTAACTTTAAGAAATAACTTAATCTAGTATTTAAAGACTATGATAAGATATAAATTATAGAATAATAATTATGATAAATAAAATAAACTAGATTTATATAATAATTAGTTATATAATTCAAGCAAATCATTATAATTTTAAAATATAATAAATTATAAATAATTATATAGTTACTAGCTAAGATAACTATAATATGATTGAGATAGAGATATTAAGATGTAAATAAATGCTATTATTAGTAAAGAAAAATGAGATTAGAGATGTAAGAAAAAGACTTATTATGAATATAGAAGAAAAGGATACTTTGTAAAAGACTGCTGATAAGAATAAAAAACTGGTAATATTAATCAGTAGGCTGTCATTTGGTTCGGTTCTGGTCCTAAATTTCTGAACCAAACCCAAAAGTAGGTCGGTTCGGTTTGGTCCCTAATATTGAAACCAGAACCAAAAATTAAATAATTCTAACTCTCTAAATCAAAACTAAACCATGCTAAAGAAGAATTACTAATTATAATTAAATTAGTCCAAGTCTGATCCAGTTTTCATTCAGATAACCGAACCATATTAAAGAATTTTTAACTATAGTTAGATTTTATTCTTAAAAATATATTAAAATCTTTCTAAATTTTAGTGAATTAGATAGATAAATAATATTAAAATTAAAATTAATTATTTAAATTATAATTTTCTATCTAATTGTTAAAATATACTGAAAAAATAAATAGATAATAGTGAATACTATAGAATGGGTATAGAAATATATATATATATTTTTTTTAATAGATAGATTGACCGTTGGCCGTACAATATAATCTAAAAAATATAAATAAAAAATAGAAAAGGTATCATCGCTATCCGGATAATTCTTAGATAATGATCTAAATATTAAGAATTTATTATAATATTTATAAAAATATCCAAAACAAAGTCCTAATTCAAAAAATATGAATTCAGTTCATGAAGAAAAGCTGCTTCGGAAATGATTATATAATCAATAATAATTAACATATTCCACAAGCACCCTGCGCACTCTACCAAATTTCTTAACTTTCTTAATTTATCACTCGCTTCAAAACATCATTTACATCCCAAAATGCTTAAAACATATATAAAAAAGGGCCCTAAATATAAAAGAAGACTTATACTTATTATAGACACGTTAAAAAATTAAAAAATCATGAGTATTCACAAAACAGCGTATCTTTATAAAGTGATAGAGTTAACGCTCTATAATCATCTCAATGATTATATTGAGATCTCAGTAATAGACTTAAAATATTAAAAATTAATCTTTATTAAGAAGAAATCACTTTATATATGAATATTTTTAATAGAATTATATGGATATTCTATTTGATTTTAAATGCTTCAAGTTATAACTAATATTTTATTTTTAAAATAAGAAAATATAACTATATTAATTACTATTAATATAAATTAGATAAACGATTTTTAAAACATTAATCTAATCTTAAAATATAATTCATATATTAATTAATATATTTCTATACTAAATATAAAGATCTAAAGCTTATAAATAAATATTTTATTAATTTATAGTATATTTAAAGCGAATATAATATTATAAATAAAGATATTTATAACTTTAATAAGATTAGATTTACTTTAGAGATTATTATTATAGCAAAAGTTATATATAGTTATAATTGATTAAATAAATTAAGCTTTATTTAATCTAAAATTATAAATAGGTTACTATAATAGAGTATATAAATATTTAAAGCTTTATTTTATCTTTATTAATTATATTTAAATCTAGCATCAAATAGGCTAATTAATATATATATCTAAGTTTATTATTAAATTAATTAATAATATAATCATTAAATAACTAAATATTAAATGAAATTAGCTTACTTTAACTTTAAAATATATTTAATAAATTAATAAAGTCTTATATAGTTAAAAGATATTAATTATTGATATTAGATAATTGTAATAACTATTTAATATTTAAATAAAATCAATATTATTATAATAATAATATTGTCTTTATATGTATATTTCTATATTCTTTATATCTATTATAATTATTTAATATAGATATTTTTACTGTTTTTAAATGCTGTTTTGAATATATTATTAAGAATTAGATGTACTATAATATTAATTATATTAATAAATATGATTTTTTATTATGTTATTAATAATATGTATAGAGATCTATTTTATAGAAAATATTATAAATAACTTCTTTTATATAAATATTTTACTATTTAACTCTAAATCTATTCTATTTTAATTAAAAATTATTATTAAAATCTCTACTTTAAAGATTATAAGGCTAGATATTTTATTAATAAATAATACTTTGCTTACAATATCTTATAATATTTAAAATTTATAATGTTAAATTAAATTAATAAAATAATTTTTAAAATTATATATTATAAGCTCTTTTTTATCTATAAATTAGATTTTTAATCAATTAATAAAAGGATATTTATTAGTAATACACTCTATAATAATTTTAATAAAAAAAAATCATAATCTATAAGCTGTAAATAAATATAAAATTAAGAAAAAAAATATTGATTAAAACTACTTTATAATGAGAATATTTTAATAATTATTAAAAACTAGAAGCTTGCTGTAGCACTTCTAGAAGCCAATTTATCTAATAAAGTGATTAATTAAGCTAAGGCTTCTCAGCCTTATAAGTGTGCATTATCTAAGTATACAAATTACAAGCAAATAGAGTATAATTGTACATTATATAGAAATAATTCTATATAGAAATATAAGCGATTTTTTGGTATTAAATAGAAATCTGAAATGCTTCAAATTGTATGAAATGGTGGAATGCACAGGGTGCTTATATGCGCAGAGCGCTTGTGGAATACATTATAAAGGATTAGGATTAACCCTAAATATATTAATATTATTAATAGAAATCCACTAGTATTCAGATATTCAGATAAAACCGAACTAAAAATCTAAATTGAATCAGATCTAAATGGGCCTCAAAAAACCATATGGTTCTGGACTTGATGAATCAAACCGCTTCGGTTCGCTGTATATAGGACCAGAACCGGACCATTTGGGTTTCAGATCGGTTTTGGTTCGGTTCTGGTCCTCAGTTTCTAGACCAAACCCAAAAGTGGGTCAGTTCAGTTTAATCTTTAATATTAGAATCAGAACTGAAAATTAAACAATTCTAGCTTTTTAAACTAAAATCAAATCATACTAAAAAGAATTACTAATTATAATTAGATTAGTTTAAATTTAATTCAATTTTTATTTAGATAATCAAATTATATTAAAGAATTTTTAATTATAGTTAGATTTTATCTATAAAAATATATTAAAATCTTTCTAAATTTTAATAAATTTAATAAATAAATAATATAAAAATTAGAATTAATTATTTAAATTAGAATTTTCTATCTAATTATTGAAATATGTTTAAAAAATGAATAAGTAATAATAAATATTATAAAATAGATATAGAAATATATATATATATTTTTTAATAGATAGATTAATTATATAATATAATCCAAAAAATAGAAAAGATATTATTACTATCTAGATAATTCTTAAATTATAATCTAAATATTAAGAATTCATTATAATGTTTATAAAAATATCTAAAATAAAGTCCTAATTCAAAAAGTAAGAATTTAATTTATAAAAAACTATTTTAGAAATGATTATATAATCAATAATAATTATAAAGAATTAGAATTAACTCTAAATATTTTAGTATTATTAATGGAAATCTATTAGTATTCAGATATTCAGATAAAACTGAACTAAAAATCTAAATCGAACTAGACCCAAATGGGCCCCAAAAAACCATATGGTCCTGGACTTGGTGAACTGAACCATATTGGTTCACTGTATATAGGACCAGAACTGGACCATTCGGGTTTCAGATCGGTTTTGGTTCGGTCCGAACCGAACCAAATGACAGCCTATATACTCTAATCTAATTTATTATAAGTTTATTATATATATCTTAATCACTTCAATTTAGTTTAAAATTACTTCAAAATCGAAGAATTAAAAATTTCTATAGGAGCCAAACAGCGACCAAATTTATTAGTATTTTACTAAGAAAATTGATTTCCAGCTAGACTCAAAAAAATTAGTTCGGGTGTACACTGTAAAAATCGGGAGCACGAATCAACTCCCTTCCTTATTGATATAATTTAATTTCAGTTTAGAGAGTTAAAATTATTTAATTTTCAGTTCTAATTTCAATATTAAGGACTAAACTGAATCGATCCACTTTTGGATTTGGTCTAGAAACTCAGGACCAGAACTGCACCAAATGATAGCCTAGAAAAGAGATTAAAGCCTTGTTAGCTTTATAAGATTTCTAGATTATCCTATATATATAAGTAACTTAAAATAAAGAATTTCATTATACATTGAAATATTAGGTACTTGTCTGGGATAGGTAATAGAAAGAATTAGGAATCTAGACTTCTATAATGCCTCTTAGTGTCCACTGAATTGAGATCTTCATAGTTTATATCTAAGTAAAGTCTTTGAATATGAATAAATTAATAAATAAATATAGGAAATTGTAACGCCCCTATTCGAATGTACAGAGGTTGATGTTGATTCTATATAGTGCACGTGACGCGGGCGCTAGTGAGTCACATGTCTAAAGACATCGCTCATAAACACTAGACCGAATCCTCATAGTAAAAAGAGGTAGTGAATAGCTATCTATACACAGGGCATATACTAGTGAAGCCTCATTCAACATAAAAATCAATATATTCATGCTCTACCAATCCTAGCCTTTACAGTCTATTCGCTCGCATATTAGAAAGGGCCTATTTATATTGATTACTATATCTAAACGTCAACTTTGGTCTCATTCAACTCGCCTAAATCCTCTATCTCAAATTAGCAATTTAATCGATATATTTATAGCTAAAGAAAGATCTACTAAGACTTAGAAGATGAGGGATAGCAAGATTAAATAAGATAATCTTATAAATATATATCTAGCTAATATTGTCAAGAGTATAACTAGATAATCAATTGAACTCAAATAAGACTTTAATAAGTATATACCGGATAAATTGTCCATTATAATATCTGAATAACTAGATCAACTGGAAGCAGACCTCGTAGTTTAAAAAACATAATAAGTGAAACAACTATGTATTAAAGCTCTTCTTCGGAGAGCTAAAACACTAAGAAATACCCTAAACAGTGACTCTTTGAAGCAGAAAGAACAACTTATAGGGATAAAATTAGTTCCTTAAGAACTGTCAGATGCCCCAAGCGTAGATCAAAAAAGACCCCATATAAAGACATACAGTGATGATAAGCCCCTAAAAGCGGATCTTCTAATCTTTAAGAAGAAATCGCACCACAAATAATAGATATTCAAGAACTGTCTAAACATATATTTCTAAAGAAATCATTAGTTCTTTAATAGAGAAAATATCTATAAATAAAAGATTCTAACAGCTATCAGTACTTTTAAAGATAATATATTAAAAAAGTAGACTATTTACTAAAAGAATAATATAAAACTTGAAGACATAATATGGGAACAATTCTAAAGGTTTATAACAAACTTAGTCAAACCCATGATCTTAATTTAACAAAAGACGAATTCCAAATTCCTAATGGCTTAATAATAGAAGAATCAGATAGTAGCTAAATTTAATACTATCCTTTATAGATAAGAGAATTATTTAGATTAGCAATATACTAAATTCCAAAGATAAATGCATCTTCATAATAAAATTCTCCCAGTGATTCATAGAGAATTAGATAAACACCTAAATACTTCAAAGAATTATGAAGACTTCGTACTCTATATTCAGGCCATTAAAGATGGCATACTAAAAAAGTAAGTAGCTCTAAAATAGAATAAAAAAAAGGATAAGTTATTTAAATAAAGATATAATTTATTAGACTGTAATGTAAGCTCAAAGCTAGTATGAAAGAAGTGGTGTAAAAAAGAAAAAGTATCTTCTTTAAACTAAAGAAGATCTTTAGAGTAATAAAGATCTTATAAAAAGTCTAAAAAAAAAGGTACTAATCTAAAGAAAAAAGAAGTCAAATATAATCATTACTATAGAAAAAAACATTTAAAGGATAAATGCTAGACTAAAAATCTACATCTAAGACTGAAGCACTAGAAATAACTCTTTAAACCAATACTACTAGCTGTTACAGTGTTAAGCATTTATAGAAGTCAGATTAAAGTAGAGCTCTATATCAAAATATACATATATATAAAGATGACAAAGGGGACCTAACAAGTGTTAGTCTTAATAGATAGTAGTACATAAAAGAACTTTATAAGCTAAGAATAGGCTGCGAAGCATTCATATCATAATATTAAAGGCGCAGTCTAGACATAAGTAATTGACAGTTATACAATTAATATCTTCAATAAGACACTATTAAACATCATTATCCTCAATTTAAAAGATAGAATGAAGTCTTTTATACAAACATTTAATATTATAAATATAAAGAAATATAACTTTATACTAGGAATACCCTAGCATGAAGAGGTGGATCTAGACATTCAATACATAATTAAATAGTAATACTATTGTCAGCATAATTCAGACAGTAAAAATTCTATATATCACTATCATATTTTAAGGGATAAGATCCAAAAATGGAGTTTAAAGATAATCTCACCTCTAAACCTAATAAAGATCAAACTACCAAGACTAAAGATCAAAAAGATCTTAGCCCAGAAAGCAATATAAGAAATCAAAATAGAATACTCAGCATTCATAGTATATATATTGCTTAGAAGATCATAAAGAGAATTAATTCTATTAGTTTCAGCCTAGGATTCAGAACTACCGTCTTACATATAACAATATTCGAACATCTTTTCAAAAGAAGCCATAGGCACACTGCTATCAAATGCAGAACATAATCATACTATCAATCTTATTAATAGAAAGAAGCTATCTTACCATTTGATATACCGACTCAGTCTAAAGAAATAAGAAATTCTACAAGAATATCTCATAACGAATATCACCAAAAGATGGATTTAAGAGTTAAAGAACCCAGCTGGAGCCTTAATTCTTTTCATATCTAAGAAAGATAGGACTCTAAGGCTATACATAGATTATAAAGATCTTAATATAATTACTATTAAGAATCAGTACCCATTACCTCTTATAGAAGAAATACTAGATCAATTAATAGGTATAAGAGTCTTCACCTAGCTAGACCTACGCAATATATATTATTGAATTCGTATCAAGCAGAGGGATGAATGAAAAATAGTCTTTTATATCTATTATGGATATTATAAATATATTATAATGCCATTTGGCCTAGTAAATGCCCCCATAATATTCCAATCCTATATTAATAAGGCGCTTAACAATCTACTAAATATATATTGTATGGCTTATCTTAATGATATTATTATCTACTTGCAAGACCTAAATAAATATGGAAAACATGTCTCAGAGGTCCTAAGCCATCTATATTAATATAAGTTATATACTAAACTGAGCAAGTGCGCATTCAAAGTACAGACCATTTCATTCCTAGAATTCATAGTGAGCCCTAAAAAGGTTAGTATAGAGAAAGACTATATAAGGATCATCAAAAAATAGCCCAAACCAATAAATGTAAAAGAGATATTCCAATTCCTAGGGTTTACCAACTTTTATCGGAGATTTATTGAAGGATATTTAAAGATAATAGCACCTTTTACAAACCTAACAAAAAAGATTAAATAGAAGAAAAAGAATTCAATAATAGACCAAAAGATGAATAAAAACTTCATTTTTAATAGTAAAGCTAAGGCTGCATTCAAACACCTAAAGAAGCTCTTTTACACTACACCAATATTATACTATTATAATCCAGATCTATTAATTTAGATAGAGACTAATACATCAAATTTTACAATTAGGGCTATTCTATATTAGCTTTAAGAGCACGATAAACAATAATATCCAATCACATTCTTCTTCCAAAAGCTAACAGGAGCTAAAGCTAACTATAAAACTTATAATAGCGAATTATTAGCTATTATAGAGGCATTTATGCACTGGCAATACTATTTAAAAGATAGTAAAAAGCCAGCGCTTATTCTTTCAGATTATAAAAATCTAAAGTACTTTATAACTATAAAGATTCTTAACCAAAGACAAACATGTTAAGCTAAAAAGCTTTCAGCATTCAATTTTAATATTAAACACCAGCTTAGAGTATAAAATTTCATAGATGCATTGAGCTGTAGATCTAATTATGCAAATAGAACTATAAACCCATGCACCCTACTACTAATCTTACAGGAGAAGCTTAGACACGGACTCTTTATAAATCAAAATCATACCTTAGAAAAGAATATTGGACCCAAATTAATAGCTAGTATCATATATCTAAAAAAGTAAATAAGAGCTTTTCATATTAATAAAAAAAAGACTTAAAGCGTTTGAAACACCACTTTAAAGAATAAATGAGTTACTAATAATATAGAAGGTCGAGAACTCTTAGTATCATAGATCATATTAATAGTAGCCACATGGTCCAAGACAGCCTATTCAGATATAAATGAAGATCTCACAACTATTATCTATTGCTGCCAGCTTTCAGACGTGCAAGTAATAGCTATTAAAAAATAATTAATTAATCTGAATTCAAAGATTAATCATTCAGAATAGTCAGTTAGAGAAGACGATCTTTTTAGATTCAGAGATATAATTCATATCCTTTCTAATTATACTTTAAAGCAAGAAATACTACATATAAATCATAATAATGCCCAAGGTGGTCATTTTAGGATTAAATAAATCCATAAAGTAGTACGACACAAATATACATAAAGTAGAATATATACTAACATTAAGTACTATGTTCGCATATATAAAATATATTAACACATATATATCCCCCAACATCAGGAATTCAGATACATGGTATCCCTCCTAAAGATCAAGGTTCTATAAGAAATTACCACTATGGATTTTATCACCAGTCTACTAAATTTGGTATGAAAAGGTCAGACATATAATGCTATCCTAATAATAATTAATCCATTGACAAAATATATTATCTATAAATCTATAAAGATTAAGACTTCAATAGAGGATTTAGCAACCTTACTATATAATAATTTAATTTGTTATTTCACTATACTAAAGCATATAATAACTGACCAAAGCACTATTTTCATCTCTTAATTCTAGAAAATACTTTATTAGTATCTAAGGATTTAAAGAAGACTTTCAATGGCCTATTATCCCTAAACAGATGGACAGACTGAATGATAAAATCAGATCTTAGAGTGTTATCTTCGTACCTATATTAACTTTGACCAGAATGATTAAGCGAGATAGCTTCCTATAGCACAGCATATTTATAATAACAATATGTATAGTATAACAGGCATCACTTTAAACAAAGCCTTTATAGGATTTTGAGGAGACGTTCAGATCAATGTAGATGATTATTCAAATCTTATAGAGAGTGAGGCTTCAAAAGATCTAAAGAAAATAGCTATAGTTAAAGAATGCACTTCAAAAATAATAAATAAGCACAAACTTCTTTAGGATATACTAAAGAAGGCTTTTAAGGCTTAAATGGATTAATTTAATAAAACGCGAATTAATATAGTCTTCAGAATTAGGGACTAGGTTATATTTTGTACCAAGAATCTGCAACCCATTCAAGAGAAACAAAAGCTGGATAATAAGTAGATTAGCCCCTTCTAGATTATTATAATCTGAGGTACAAATACATATAAATTATATCTACCCTTATAATTTCAGAAGCTATATCCTATCTTTTATATCTCCCTACTCGAACCATATCAAGGTACAGCTAGAAACGTCACACCCCTAAATATAGTCCTCGTAGATGACAAAGAAGAGTACAAAGTAGAAAAGATTCAATAGAAGAGAAAACCTTCAAATAGAAAAAAGTATTATATTAAATAGACCAATTATCTTAAAGAAAACTACATTTAAGAACCATTTAATAATATACAAGATATTATTACTTTCAAGCGATACTTACAAAAATCTATAAAAGAACCCCAAAAGTGAATAAGAAAATAACTATTTTTTATTTCTATCTAAACCTATCTTAATATAGGGCCTAACGCATCTATTCATACCAATAAACTGAGACAAATAAGGACTGAAGCCACTTTCATACTCAAAAAAAAAGAGATTCAATAGACTAATCAGTTTTCATAATAGGATTATTAGAAAGAACCTAGCCTATTACCATATAAATCCAACCTATAATCATAGAATCTGAAAGAGCAGACTCAGAAATAAAACTTATAATAAGATTAAGAGTTGGATTCACCAAGGCCAAAGACATAGAAGAAATAGAATCCAAAGAAGGTTTCAAGAAGATAGTAATCACCACTACCAGATAAAATAAATAAAAAGCTCTATAAGAATTATTATTATCATCTAACTCTAATGAATTCATACTGTGACGAGCCTTTTTTCATTCTTTTAAAGGAGTAGCATTACTATCAGAGGAATAAGAGCAATAATATACACAGTACTTACTCTTCTTAACCTTTAACTTATTAGTCTTTACAGCTTCCAACTCAGAGGAACTATTCTTAGAGATATTATTAATCTTTATATTTTACATCTCTAGATCAAGTCTTCCAATCATCTGAAGGCTAGTAGTCATATTATTAAAAAAATATAGCTAAACAGCCTTCTAAGCATGAATCACGAACTAAAAAAAACCTTTAATACATTAATATAAAATACTATATAAATATAAGAATCTACTCTTAGACATTAACAACACTTTTATTTACATAGAATACACATCTTCTATACTGTATTATCAGAGTAGAGATTATTAATACAAAATTTAAAAGCTTTAGTCGCCAAACTTTAAATATAGATTTAACACTAGATAAGACATTCAGGCATCTTATTACATTCGTAAGAAGGCTAGATATGAACAGAGAAAGATTTAATACTATTAAATATATCATAGGAATATCAATCATAGAAGGATAAACCTCTACAGCTGCTAGTCAGAATACGCTTCGTATAAATAACTTTAGTGAGTGAGAAAATATAAAAGATAACGCGAGAAAATAGTACATCTGAATTTAAAAGATCTTTAAACTTTAAAAAACATTCATCAAACCCCTAAAGGCTAAATATGTCTCAATAAATCTGATTAACGCACTTTTTCTCTTTATTCTCTAATAAAAGCTTCACACCTTTCAAAGATTCATCTATAAGAATAAAAGCAGTTAGTATATTAACAGAAGTAAATACATGAATTGAAATCTTGAGATTCGCTAGTATATTGGGATAGTCAGAAAGATAAGGCTGATAATCAGTAGCTATAAGAGCTTGCTCAACAGTATATGTGATATATTCTGAATCAATATATAACATCGATTTAGACCCAAGAGTGGCAGCCTATGAATTATCAGTTTATCCCAGCATTCAAGGCCAAATATTCCTTTTAGAGGAGAATAGAGGCATAAAAGAAAGATTCTGAACCACAAAGAAAGATTCAGGGGATGAATCTAATATTAAAATAAACAAAACTTCTAAAACATCATGAACTAATGCCAAAATCAAAACACCCTTAAATATCATTCTAAAGCTCATTCGAATCCATTCAAACGTGAGGAACAATAGCCTAAGTATTGATATATCGAATACTCTGGGTAATAAACAAAGCAGACGTGGCAGAGGTGCAGAGGATAGCCAGAGGGATAAAGCAACATATAGCAACCGCCCACAAGCGCTTTAAAACACTAATACCCCCAAATATCGCCCAAAAATGGCGCTGAAAACGTAAGGAACGTAATAAATAGCTGCTTAGAGATCAAAAATTAAGAAAATCCACTTATAACAGTAGTAACAACCCCAGAAAGGCCGGGAGGCGAGGATATAAAATTCAAAGCCATATTAGAAGAGGAAAATTATGAGACAGTAGAAAGGCAAGATTTATACGCTGTCTAATAGGATGCAAACGCATCAAATCATACTTTCCACTATCAGAGGAAGCAAATTCGATATCATAGAGTATATCACTTCGCATACAAATATCTTCATCACTATACCGAATTAACATCTGCAATTTGTACAGACTATAGCAGCTAAAGAGGTCTATCTAATGATACTAAGCAAGGCGTGAGGCCACGCCCTTTAGAGAAGAGAGATAGCTGTAACGCCTCTATTCAAATGTATAGAGATTGGTGTTGATTCTATATAGTACACGTGACGCGGGCGCTAGTGAGTTATGTGTCTAAAGACACCACTCATAAACACTGGACCGAATCCTTATAGTAAAAGGGGGTAGCGAATAGCTACCCATACGCAGGGCACATACTAGTGAAGCCTCATTCGACATAGGAATCAATATATTCACGCTCTACCAACCCTAGCCCTTACAGAAATTTAATTATTAAGAAAGAAATTCAAAGTTAATATATTATATTAATAATTTTAATCTTATTTTTGTTAATACGCAATAGTTTAATCTCATATATAGGGGCTTAACTCACTCCCCTGTCTAGAGTTAGGATTAATTAGCCTCAGAGGAGTGCGAGGCATCACCGCGGGGCGAGATTGAAAAAGATGAAGAAATTGAGCGTGTCGCGCGGGTGCGGGGAAAAACGCGAATATTTTTTTAGCTCGACTGTACTCATTCAGATACTTTATCCCCGTTCATTTTTGCCTGTTAGTTCCCGATAGCTCAATCTGTGGGCATCTAGACTACTGATGTGCTTCTTACCGTAAGTATAGGAGAGATTAAGAGAAGAACGCAGTATTAGCACTACCCACATGAAGGAAGACATGGATTAGATTAATATCCCACTGGTCCTATTAGCACACAGTGAAAATTAAGTCATACTCATTATAATCTTTTCTCAATGCCATATAACGTGCACATTCTTAATTCCTGCCTTCATTTTGACTAACATGACAACAAGATCACGTATTTCTAAGAACCGACAAAGGCTATGTATTTTGACAGTAATGGACCACCATTCCGGAGAACCGCAGCAGCCCTCTACTTTCGGCGGTTCAAATTCTCCGAGCCCTAGTCCAGGTTGATTACTTCGTCGTCAGCTTTTCCCTCCGAGTGAGTTCTGTGGTCCAAGTTCTCATTATTCAGTATTTGGGCTTTCTCACTTCCCACATGCTGGGGTGGGATAACATTATCCTCGCTGAAGTAGTTAGTATCAGGAACACATTTCATGACAATATAATACAGAATCGGGAAGGAAATAATCATCAAAACACTCTGGGTAATTGTTTGGTTCCTAGTCGGCCGGTCAACAAAGTAAAGTAGCAAGATATGGGGTAGAAGACATACAGGTAAGAAACCTTTCCAGACTCCATTCCAAAGGCAATACACAAACCTGCGCTCAACATTCCCTTGAAAAATCCACCATACCTAGCAAGCAATCTAGGCTCATTACTGAAAGCGCTAATGACCCACATGACGACCATTTGATCAATCGCATACGCAATTCCGGTGAATATGACCATGATACTGAATTCCACGAAGGCGGAGTCTGTCCAGTCCCAAGCAGGAGAAGGGAGGTCACGTTTCAGATGGTATTTTACCTGAATAATGAATGACAATGTCCAGCTGATAATAACCATGACCAGGGCAATACTGAGTGCTGTCAAGCCCCGGACACGTCTTCGAAACCGTGAATTGTCTAACACAAGCCCGTAGAGAAAGGTTGCCGGTATTTGAATGGCCCAGAAAAGGACACCATTCAATGATCGCGTGCGGAGGTTAAAGGAATAAGCGCTCAGCGTGGGAATCAATGCTGAAGACATCTCCGTAGCTATCATCGGGACAATAAGAGCAACAATCCTCCTGTATATCCAATCAGTGTCCATTCCTCTCTGTACCTAGGGTGAAGCACACACCAGTCTTTCAATAACTTAACACATCCTTTAAATTCGGATCTGAATTCAGTCGCAGTGAATATCGCAAGATGAGTTCCATCGTCTCGGATAATCTTCCGAGGCGATACAATCATTGTAGCCCTAGTATGCTAAGTCTTAAACGAGGATTCAAGGGTTCCAGTGGCTAAACTCACGAGACAAGAATGGCTGAGGACATAATAATGATAAATGTCAGGTAGACAGAAGTTGGTACTCCTGTTAAACCAGCCTCGTCAACACTGATTCCAAATGCTACGAGTGCGCCCACTGTTGATCCGAGGGCAAGAAGGAACAGCTGCCATGCAATATATGTTCCCTTGTCTTGTTCCTCTGCATAGGCAAACTGTCTATGTTCAAAAGAGCATTAGTCTTGAAGTAAATAGTTGGAAACTTTGTTCTTCAGTCTTACATGAAACCAGAAACTGTCCAGAGGAGGCCGGCACCAGCACCTCCGAGTATGCCAGCCATAAGTGGAAACCATTCATTCCCGGTTACATCATAGTACCAAAGACTCGCGATGTAGAGAGGATATCCCAGTGAACCTATCTATCAATCGGTTAGATTATACCCTATAGGGTGTACAACAACGGAATTTGCACAAGGGTTCATCAATATAAGATAATCCGGAACATGGCACTAACCGTCATTGTCCATCTCGGTCCGAGCGTGTTCATAATACTGCCACCAAAGAAGCCGGTAACAGCAAAGATGGCGTATATGGAAGTATATGTAATGGTTGCAACATGAGCGGAACTTGGTTTCCCTCCTCCTGCGCCGAGACCTATTACAAGTTAAAATTTTTGGCAAGCAGTGGTTCGCTTTTAACATACCAATGACCGCCAGATAGATGCCGACAGTGAGAAACAGGATAACACCAGAGATAAAATTCTGGGTCCATGGGCTAAATAATATTTTAAACGACAGTTGGCTTATGGTTTAGAATTAGTGTACGTACTTATTCAGCCGTAATTTTTCTTTCAATGACAGCATGGTGAATGGTGCTGTAGGTTTTTCAACAGGTTGATTTTGAAACTTCTCAATTTGGGATTTCTACTCAGATGTTACACTTGACCTTTTAAAAGGCCTTGAACTTTTTAAACTCCATGCGTATTCCGCGTCTATAGGCCTTTCCCCAACTAAAGAATCCCCAGATTATCAGCATGTGCAAGAAGCCGGGGGTTCTCGGCGTACTTGTCGCGCTAAACCTTAAAGCACGCCTGAGCCGAAAAACTTCGGCTTGAAGTGTCCTCGGTTCCAATGATGCAGGTCTAGACCCGCGCTAGACTTGAAATATACGCTCTGACCTCGGATCCTCAAAACAAAAAAGAGTATTCTTGGCGTTCTTGTAGGTACATTTTAATGATTTACTAGGTTTGCTTGCCGGCCATGCTATTGCTTCCCGGCTCCTTTCTCAGTGAGATAGATTTTGGTACAAAATATGCTCCACCTCTGATTCACATTTCCAAACGTCATGATCTGTTATGAGTTAAGACTACACGGGGCGATTCGAGGGGATATCCCATGGTAGATTAAATGACTTACCACCAAAAGGCAGCATCTGACTAGCTATCAAGCCCCCAACGCCTTGTGTCCTGTCGACCCACCAGATGAGATTGGCGAGGCCACTCCAAAATCCCGACCCAGCCGACCGACCGGTGGGAGATGAGTGAACTAAATAGAAAAATGAGAGACCCCAGCCCTGTGGTTGCTGATGGGGTTGAGGATATAGCTCTGCTTCGGCGTGTGTGAGATATGGCTTTGGAGATGAGATGGGTAGTGCTCGTCCAAAGTCAGGGAATTGAGGTATCTGGTTTGAGAACATCTCTAAATGACAGCCCTCGTCAGAATATAGCATGGCGTCTACGGAAGTACAAGCAGACTTACCATCAACCGTACCCGACCGAAGAATGCGATTTCCCGTTTTATGGTGGAAGCCATCATTGATAAGAGTAGCTATGATCTCTAATAAAAGCGTTAGTATCAGATGGGTTAATTTGGTGTTTGGGATTTTCAATATTGTATACCACAGAAATCCTCTGGATTGCTGAATAGCCCAGCTCCCCCTGAGTTTACAATATCTTTCATGTCCTCCTTCCCTTGAGCAACTAATGGGCGACGGTAAAGATGCCCATCTTGACGAATATCCACTTTCCCATCCGACAACCGGTCGTGTAGGTATACTAGCTTTTCCTTCATAGCTGTAGTGGGAAAAAAGCCAATATTTTGAATTCCAAGAGGATCAAAAATGAACTTTCGAAAGTAATCGCCCAGAGACATTCGAGTCACTCGCTCAACCAGGAGGCCGACCCAATCCAAGTTAACACCATATTCCCAGCGCTCACCAGGATGATTCACTAGCGGTTGTGTGAAAATATCATAATTTAAACAAGAATATTCTGCAAGGCCAATAGGCTCACTCCATTTCTTCAACTTAGGATTCAGGAAACTGTATCCAAACCCAGCTGAAGGACACAATCAGCATCATGCTCCCCATTCATTCATTCCTCTTCCACTATGCTTCATCACCCAAAAGCTCTAACATACCAGTATGAGTTAAAAGCATTCGCAGCGTAATTCTTCCCCTCTTCTCGACTAGGTGCAGGGACCCATCTAGTGTCAACTCTAACACTTGAATTTTTTTGAGCTCCGGTGCAATGGTTTCCACGATGTCGGCGTCATCCAAAGAAAGCTTCTTTGCTTCAACAAGTTGCATTGCGGCAATACTTGTGACCAATTTCGTACATGATGCCATCCAGAACGTAGAATCCGTGGTCATAGATTCAACACTTCCTAACCCTCGCAATCCCGATGCATGATTGACCAAGCGCTCGCCGTTTCGATTCACTGCTATGAAAACCAATCCTGGGATTCCATTTTCTTTCGTTGTATAGGAGTCAATCTTTGTCTCAATTAATGAGAGGCCAGCTGCAGATAGAGAAGCCATTGTTGGATTCGGAACTATTTCGTAGTAATCTAAACTCACTTTTGCAAAAGAGTAGCGGAGAAATAGTATCAGTTTGATAGCACCGTAAAGGATAAATGTATACGGTCAACATCCCGAGTATAAATATTAATTATCTTGTTTAGCTCCGTCCTTCAAACCTCGGTTAACTGTATTACTACCTTCCCTCGCTTCTAGCACTTGAACCTGGTCATGCTTCCAACCTTACTCGCCGTTGGAATGTGCCCCACTTTCAGGATTCGGCATTCGTCTTAACCTTCCGGAATCTACAGAGTGGAATATAATAGCAGGTCTGAACGGGAGAAAGGGATAGATTCTTATTATCCGCAGACAGCAAGACAGCTCTGAAGAGAAGGAGGCCAACATTGGCAAACAGAATGAGGTCAACTATAATAAATATAAACACGCCGGACTTTTCAACCATCCTACAAAAGAGAAAAGGTCCTAACCAAATTAGGATTATTAACTGAGTATATTCGTCTAGTAGCCCAAATCCTTTAAGTCAATATCCTGTGTATCTTCTGATCGTGAAAGAGTGATAAGACTATCCCTAATATGGCTGGAACCACTGCATCTACTTTCCGAGCCCCGTTTTCACTGTAATATATAGTCGTGGTTTGTATATGGTGAACTTTGGGTTGGGTAACAATTGATTCATGAGCTCCTGCATCATCGGCACGACTTCTAACTATGCCAGGAATCTGAGACATTGTAATGGTCCTCCAATTGTAGTCATTCATTTCTTGATTCCTATGATTTCTTCAGTTTGTGTTAAGGCTTAAGGCCGCTCGAAAGCATGGCCTAAGAGTAGCAATGCAACCAGCGGAGATTTCGAGTCCTACTTTCACCTTAGACCAGATTGCTATTCCAGCCGTTGAACTCATCAGACAACTGAAACAAGAACTTATTGTTCCGAGAGATATGGGAGCATACAGAGGAAGTCTGGCTGGCTGGCGAAACCTAGCGACGTAAGGTATCCGGCCAATAACGGCCACGCTTGCTCTAGACTTTGTGAGTATCATATAATTGATCTCAAGGGCAGAACATCATGATAACACAGAGGATACTCACATACAAGCTAGTCCTATAATGCACATGAGAGCAATCTTCTCCATTCGTTTCATCTGACACTTGCGGAGAATGAAGAGCTGGAGAAGTCCCGTGGTGAAATCGCTTATGGTACTAAATACGCTGCAGGCATATGTTACAGCAATAGTGATCTCGATATCTATACAATGGGCCATCACCTGCTTATTCCAAAACTTTGATGGCGGTGAACATTGGATGAGAACGACAACCAGCCCTATAAATCCGGCGGCCAGCGATATTGCCATACAGACATAGGGCGTCCAGATGTGGAGGTTCTCCGTTGTGATCTGTAGCAACAACACACCAGCTGCTAATTTTGTCAATGGTATCGAGAGGCCATACATCAATTCACAAAGCTAAAAGTACTATACGCTCCTCGATAGTTAGAAAGAGGCAAGAAGTACCATAAATCTAAGTGGTTTGCATTACTTTGAGCGCCACTGCTTCGTCAAACTTTTTGGTAGGCGTCCTCTGTGCCACCCCATAGAGCATCCCTGTAATGGGGCAGGTACAGAAGGCGCAATAAACCATCTGTGATATGGACTGATTAAGTTTAAACTTCCTTATTCCCATAGGGATTTGAGACATGCTAGTGCTAGAATAGAGAGAAAGCCATCCCACTAGAACTTTTAATAATGACTAGACGCCGATAACAGCGTAGGGAAACGCTAATGAAGGTAAAGGCAAAGAAAACTGCGCTCATAGCTTGGATATATGAGCTCCGATTATCCGCCATCAGGGCTATAACTTCAAGTGCGTATCGAATGCTCAGCAAAACTGCAAGGTCTAATACCATGAGCTCTAGAGGGATTCATATAACTTAACAACTAGATTTGTTTGCTCAGCTAGGTTCAGATACAAAAGGCCGATTTGATGCCTCGCATTCTCGGTTCGGCACTGACAAGCTAAATTCTGTGGAGGGTTCACGAGAATGACGCCTCCATTACGGTTTAGGTTGGTACACAAATGTAAACAAGACTTTGGCGGTTCAAGGTGACGCTATTGACTAATGGCAAGTCAAATGAATTTGAGTTGCCGATGAATTTCGGCTATTGGCCCCACTAAGGAGCAAATGTGCCGAATTATATCCACCAAACCGTCCAGTTATACATACTCCATACTCCATACTCCATACATATAAATATATATATATATTTTTTTGCTTGTTTTTCGGTCGAATTTAATTTGATTCTGGAGAAGAATCTGAGATGCCAAGGCTGGCCGTGATGTCCTTAGAACGGCAGAAAAACTAAGGCCGAGATGAACGACACGTAGACTGTCTCAGTAACAATAGAGCATTGATCTCAATCAGGGGTAGATAAAATATGACAGGTGTGCAATGGGAGAGCCAAGTCCACTAGTGAAGGGCTCTGATCAGCCGATTGGATATTTTCAATGTCAAATATGTACATCATCCCAAATATTCGAGACAATAGGTGGAAAATCCGAAGTACAATTGTCCAGGGATGTTTGTGACTGCAAGAGGTCATTTGTCATGATATTAGAAGGGGAGATGCAACCAGTCTCCGAAAATTCAATGTCTAAGGGGCGGAGGCTCAACCAATCAGAGTTCTGAGGGACTCTCTCAAGCTCTAATACCGAGTTCATAGGTCGGGGAGCCTGCGTTGTCACAGATTCTGTTTGATTGGTGCTCAAGCTGCTGGATGACTTGTCTGGTAAAATAGTGCCAACAGGCATGTCAGACACCTGCGGGGTGTCAGACAGTCGTAGTCTCTTCCAGAGGCGTTCGATGTCATCTTGCCGAGGGTATTGACCTCTAGAGAGGGCATGATCTAGAAGTAGAGCTAGACGGAGATATGAGCGAGGCTGGCGAAAGAAAAACTCGCAAATGGTCTTCATTCGTCGTCCTGGTACTTGATATCGCTCGCGCAACCTAGAGGCGATATCGCTATTCCTATTAAAGTTGTGTAAAGACTTGTTATCGACACCAGAGCCAGTGACCATCCAAGTAGAGTTCAAGTCGAGTTTTAATTTAGAATAGGAAATAATATCGTCGACGAACGAACAAACCTTATCAGCAGCTTCATAGCGTGATTGAAGGACTCGCATTATTTGTTTATAAAAATGCAGCCGGCGTTGCCGTGCTACTAGTTGCAGTCTAGTTGAGGAGAGTTCTGAGTCGAGGGCGCTAAGCACGAGCGGAAGGGCGGCATGCGCAATACTAGGGTAAAAGAGTGAATAATTCGCTTAAAGGCATATAAAACGACCGGCAAGGCGTTGATAAATGACTTACGCGCTGATCGGAAGATAGCATGCCAGCCCCTGAGTGATTAACTCTTCAACATTCTGATTCATGTTTAACATCACTTCTTCGATTTCTGCCTTGATGGGTTGTATGCTACTTGGGTAATGGTACCCGTATTGTGTCTCCCATATTAGCGCTTCATAATGATATACTGCAAGTCGGGCAGAGCTGTGACAGGAAGAGTTAGTTTTGAGAGGAATGAATACACAAATCACCACTATCCCAACTTACTCATAGTACATGTATGTTAATTTAGTAAACATGATAGCACTGGCAGATGTGGATGATGTTTCCAGGGTCTTCGCAGCTACTTCAGCCCATTTTTGGAGGGAATACTTCATTTGGTCAATTTCATTTTGAGTGTTGATAGCATTTTTTGCCGAAATATATTCCGGATGAGTGCTCCAAAGGGGAGAATATACAATTGTGATGAGGTCAGTAATAGTGACAGCTAATTGGCACTGGAGGCGGAAGATATGAACCAATTGTCGTTTCTCATCGGCACTGTAGACTTTTGAATGTTCAATCTCATCCTCCATATCTGTTTCGTGCAAATATTCACAAGTAATGTGAGCTTGGTCTGGCCGGAGCTGAATTGGTCGTCTGAGGGCCAGAGAATGTATTCTATCACGAAGGATGATACACCACCACAGCCTTTTCTTTGCTAGAGTCTCTGGGTTTTTATCTCCCAATTCATAATCAGAGATGTCAGCCTCTGCTGACTTGGCCAATTGGATTGCTACTGACAGCCAGTGCGTTCCAGAAAAGAGGTCTGAAGCTGTAGTTTGGAATGTTAACAGAATGGCTCCTTGGCCACGTGATAAAATATCTGTCTCTGCGTCTAGGTTAAACAAGAGCTGTAATACCAGATTAACACCGTCTCAGCAAGAAGTAGATAGCATAGCTCCTACCTTTGTTCGATGATACAAGGCGGTTCGAGCACTCCTTGCATCGCGGAATCCCATGTCGGTGAGCGTTTTCAAAGGAACAAACTACTCATTTAGCTTTTGTGAATATGTCCTTAAGAAAATTTGAGCATGTGGAGACGTACAACACTGCTAGCAAAGAATATAGCTTGTAGAACCAAGAGCGACAGCTTCTGTGGAGACCTGTTTTGAGAATAGTTACCGTCGTACATCCGCCAGATTTCTGCTTCATCTAACACCGGAAGACAAGGATGAACATGTAAGAAATATCTCCTAAGCAGCACATCTAGAATTGGTCGATTCGGAACATGAAGGCACCCTTTCAGCTCTAAGAAGCTGATATCCTCGGGAGGTAGCCGGTTGAGGCTGTCCAAGGATACGAAGTCATATGATGAGAAAGGGATATTTGTTGTAGAGATAAGATGGTCTGGGTATGAAAACGAAAACGTTGACGGTAGCCTATTGTCTTCGACCATTGTTAGTACCTCCAGTTGAAAGTGAGCAGCAGTGAAAATACGCGAAATAAAGGTCACTCACCAGTTTCCCATGGATAGGTAAGATGGCTGTCAAATGTTGGAAAACTCGGTATATTGCAGAATCGTTGAGTGGCCACCAATTCCGGGCCACCAAGGTTGGTAGGTTCAATAGCTATGCTCTGTTCGCTTGTATTTCCACGCGTCGGTGATGTCAAGGCTCTACTTTGAGGCGATAGAGAGCGAGCAGCACTATCATGCAGTATCGGGATCAGGGCCGATTTCAGGGGGAATTATAAATGAAATGCTTACCTTCTATATCGCTTTGTGTTAACTGAACATTCATGACAGTCAAGCAAGCAGTTTGTACAGGGAATTCCTTGAACTGAGACATCACATCGTATCTTGCGATCATGGCACCATGAGCAGGCAACACGTGCCCTTTTGTGAGATTGCCGCCTTTTTGCGACACTGTGACTCATCGTAGTGGAAGGGCTATAAGAATCTAATATTTTCAATAATATTATAGGTGATGGAATCTTGTGAGGTTGCTGAAATTCTATCTCAGCTATGCCCAGGCAAATGAAGAGGTTTGAAATGCGGAGGAAATAAAGTACTTTAAGCGCGGATTGGGCGGTGAACCTGGGGTTCTGGTGGATACTCATTAACCTAAACGGGCTACTAATACACGTACAAAACTGGCAATTTTAGCTTTCAATATTTCACTAATTGTATAAAAAAATATTATCTAAAGTTAAGTTTATATTATACCTCATTTTTAGATAATATTCTCCAATGAAAATGACGAAATATTGAGGGCCTAAAAATGCCCTGTTTTATACGTATATCGAAGGTGGCTGACCCACTTAGGGCCCGTTCACAGATGAAATACGTTACTCACTAATCGGTCCTGCTTACCGTGTGAGATTACTATTGGCGACGAAGTTAGCGTGGAGGCGCCAGGGACAATTATTTTAGGCGCTGATTCAGCCAAAAGACCCTACGGTTGTTCAGCTTTATCTCAGGAGCTCAGACCCAAGACGAGGAACGCTTTCACCGCCTTTACTGCCGCCTACGCTAAGTCTTCTAATGTCTTATTGATCAATAAGATCACATAGCTTCGTTCCTTATTAAAAGATCTGAACATCTAATACTAACATTTATAAGTAACTCCTTTCTTTTCTATATAAATATCAACAATTAAATTTTTAAGATTATATTTTATCTTTTAATATATATTTTTTATCTTTAATATAATCTTAATTAATTTAGAAATTATTAACTTTATCTATTTATTTATACGCAATTTTATCTAAATATTAATAAATCTTATTATATATAATATTATAAAATTAGTAATTAAAATAAATTAAAATTACTTTAAGATATAACTAAGCTTAAAAAATTAACTTAATAACTCGTAAGAATTCAGTATAATGAGGTCTTTTGGTGGCCAATGAGAGTGGCAGTATGTTTTCTGCCGCTTTGGCATTTCTCGCGGAGCAGTCTGAGCCTGCTGAGATAAGTTCAGCTACAAAATCCGATTCCGAGCAGCTCAACGCTACCTCTTCCTCACCAAATTGTCTTCATTTCATTACAGAATTAGATTTTGCAGGTTATAGTATTTGCTAGCCGCCCACCGCGGAGATCCAGGTCTAATAGCACCAAGGTAATTTTGGAATGTCTTAGATTTCTCACTAAGACCTTTCGTGATAGAATCGCAGTACTAGGCTTGAAGTTTGATAATTTATTTCATCTGAAAATTGCAAATAATAGTAGGGACACAGGCTTTTACGTCAACTAGTTGTTAGAAGGGGAAATTATGTTCATCTGAGAGAAACAGTTCTATTCTGTGATCATCATCTTAAGGAATAAGAGTATATTGAATTATTTATTCGACAATAATTTACAAAAGCCAGCCAAGATTTTCCGTCACCCAAATTCGTCCTCCCAAGTGACATTCTATTGCCCTTGCACTCTTAGCCGGGCAGCCCACTAACAACGAGGGTAAACTATAAGCTGAACCAATAAAAAGCACGAAAATGCTTGACACGCCAGTCACATTTAACTGTGCTATATAAGGGTTCGGAGTAGATATAGGATATTTGAATGTGATGACTGCACAATTAGCTATATCACTTAGCTATTTTTTAAATAGTTCTCTTTGATGTCTGTAATATTAAAGGTCAAGCATTCTGTACTAGTTGTAATTGTTAATAGGACGAGTAGTAGGCGAGGATAGTGATGATGGTAAATATTGACGAGGCTGTTATTGAAGGGTCTAGGCTCTCCAGGGAAGTATAATCGCACTCACCCCCATTCTGCTTACTATTTACTCCGACTATCAGTCCCATAGCCAGGTAGTGCTAACCTCAACCTCATTGCTTCCGAAATGAGCTGTCTAGAGCGAGGGCATCTTCCGCATCTCGGGAATTATTTAGAAATGCTAGATTTGTGGGTACTGTAATTCGCGTCCAGTTATCGCGATAGTGTAGTAGTGCATACCCATTTAAAATAACTCGGGTACTTGTTGGACTTGAGGGTTGCTCTCAATCGACACACACCACCTATTATGTTCGTTTGCGATAGAAATAGGATCAAGTTTTTTATCTATTAACTCGGCCATCTTATAAAACCAAGCGTGACTTTTTGAGAGGTGTCACAGTATGTTGGGAGGACAATCTACCGTAAATTCTATATACAAAGATAAATCATAACCTGGGGGATTGCCATTATTGCCAATCTAACCTCCAATATAAGATATAATTCCAGATCCAGCTCCGATTGGCAGATAGGCAAGCGGCAAAAACTGTACATTGCATCACAAGTGCCTTATGATCGTTATAATCATGATTGTATAGGGTCTTTATTCGATGGACCGCAGACCGAAGACGATGATGTTATGGTCACCAATTACGTTCACCTCGTGACTTATATATAATGTTGACTCATCTCAAATTTAGATTGAAAGTCCCGTCTGTCGTGCACAGAGAGGCTGATATAGTTTATTTTGCCGCCAGGGGGATGAGAGACTGACCAATTAGAAATTGAATTTCGACAAATCGAGCCATGCGTGAGCTCTATAGAGAAGGAAGTACCAGATATCGAGAAAAGCACAGATGTGTAGTTATCTTCGTCTATTGATGATGGAAACGAAGTGTCATTGTCTTGAATCTTCCCACTATGCATACCCATAGCTCTGATTTCCTTTCTGGTCTGGGTGGATGAGGCTATCCTGCTACGGCTATCGCAAAAGTTTCTAACGAGTTCGACTCTTTTAGCCTAATTAGATAGTATGGCCCGGCAAATGTCTTCAATCTATGTACCTGCCAGTTACTGTTCAGTTGGTTTCACAAGGACTTTCCACCGCGGGCCACGTACCTAGCCTCCCTCCTTATTTTCGAAGCTGTATACACTTTGCAGGCTGCAGCACCACTATCAGCGACATTCATTGTTGGCTGCGTGTTTGCGGGAATCGGTGGCTGAAGTGTGCTTTCTGGAAGACTTACACTCTTCTCTGAGGAAATCCCGAAATCAAGACTCCTGTATGTAATGGGACCTTTTAGCTGGATTCATATAGTAGGCGCTATAACAACCACTTCCACGACATGGAGATGGTACAACTTGTGTTTACTACTTTATTTGCAGAGATACTGAATTTTACAGGTGCTTTAATTTAAACCCAATCACATCCGCGGCAGTAATTGTCCCCGGTATCATTCTCTGAAGAAAGAGATTGACAAAAATGACCAAGCACAAAAGAGACGTTCAGACCATCTCAAGCCTGACAGGGGCGCATGTGTAGACTGATTTCCTCGGTATGATTGTATTTCTAGAGCAGTCACTGCCCTATTACTCAGAATGCAATTCGGTGGATTAGTTTACTCCTAGTCTGATGGAAGGACTATCACATTTGTAGCAATTGGAATCATTTTACTGGCTTTATGGTGATTGAGTGGTGAATAGGGGATTGTCTCAGAAGGTTATTAAAGATTGGATTGTAATTCTTGCGTCTATCTTCCCAATACTAAGCTTATTTCATCGTAACTTACCTAGTATCCTCCTCCCACAGTCGTATGCTATTAAATCGCCCAAAATATTGTTAACCTTTCACCCTAAACAATATTCGTAACTTGCAGTAAAGTGACATGGAACCTATAGTTCAAAGAATGTGTTCAGTAGAACATCTTGAATTAAAAAAAGGAATAAGTAGGAGAGAGATACTTACATTTCACGAGCATGGCACACGAGCATGGCACACGGTAGTCTCAACGCATGTGTTAGTGGTCAAACCTGCCGAGACAATATAAGTGATATCTCGCAGCTAGAACTGATATTCCAGGTCGGTATTTAAGAAAGGACTGTTATTTTATATGTCAGCATTCAGAAATAATGTAGAATTAGTGCTTAATTCGGATTTATATTTAGTACTAACCTGTTTTTCCAGTGTCAGGAGATAACTACCTCGCCATTCCTAGGCTGAGATGCAAATTCTCTTAAAATCTGCCTATCAAATGCTTCGTCAAATGATCTATTATCTTTAATCCAAATATGCGACGCATTCATGTGGTTTGTGCCAGAATAAGTTCCATCTTTAGTGGTGTAATGCAGACCATAGAAGATAAAAATATGAGTTTGTCTCGCCTCTGCAACTAGCTCTTTCAGGTGTATGAAAGAATTAGAAAACTTAAGCAAGCCTTCATACGGTGATACAACCACAATGTGCGGTTTATTTGATCATATTAGTGGCTTTACTTGGCCCTGCCACCCTGAGCTCTAGACACGGATCGTTAATGCTCAGAATAGGAAACCTCGAACACTGGAATTAGGAATACCTGTGATATTCGTAGAACTGAAAAGCAACTACTACCTAGCAAATTACACTTACAGCTTGAATTCTGATATCATTCAGACTTCCTATTGGTCTATACTGTTTTACCTGATAATGAATAAATGAAATATCGCGGGGTACACTCATGAACGTTTCGCAAATTCTCTGAAATGCTGGGAGAAAGAAAGAGGGACAGTCTGGGATTTACGCCTTCCAACAGCATATATAGCATCATACACACCCTTGAGAACAAAGGGAAATTTTCTGTTATGTTGAGTTCTTTGGGGCAATCTGCGCGGACAGGATAATAGCCCAATTCCGACAGACGCTGTTCCCGCTGCTACATTAGTCTGTTACCGATCCATGTCTACGTTTGACTCCGTTATTCCCTTTCTTATTTCATACGTCGATTCATAGGCAGATTATATGATTTTAATATGTTAATGGTATTTTCTTACTCTATATAATGACAATATTATCTTAAGGGGGCCATTTACTTAGGAAAATGGCTATGAAGTTTAGAAATGCCTTCCATATGACATCTATTGCTGGGGATTTGCTTGATGACGTACTAGAGGTAGGTTTATCACAACTGTCAATTTAATAGTTAATCCACTACATCTATTCATATTGTCTCCAACAGGCCCCTAATTGTGACATCTCTGCCATATCACCGGTGGGAGCAATATTCATGTTCAGTGCCTGCTGAAACTGCATTGCACCCTGTGCGCCTGCAGCTGTTGCCCAATGATATCCAATCTGCGAATTGCCGTAGTCATGCGTACGATGGGACTGTGACGCCGATACAATATTATCAGCTCCTTGTAGCAAAGTCGAGGACATAAAGAGCGTTGCTTGAGTATTCATTCGCATTTTAGCCATTTCCAGAATCATCCTCATCCGAGGCATAGTTGCCTGGTAGACTTGCCTGCGTTCACGAAGCGCAACGTTGAAGGATTGGATGTTATTTTTGGCACAAGCTTCATCCCATAGGCGGCGCATGCGGGGCGAGTACGCATCACAGATAAATTCCTCTGTGCGTTTTTGCAATGTTAAAGTACCGGCCAGGCTAGTGTTTCGAATTGCTTCTTCATAGCAGCTTTCGCAAATAGTGGCTTCTTCACCGCAATACCATAGACGATTTGTCCATGGGCCGTCTTTTGGACATGGAGGAAGAGGGGCCAGCCTCGCGACGAAGTTGTGGAATATGGAAAAATCATTGACCCCTACTGCTTCATCTATCTTTAAGAAATAGCTCTGTGCCCTTGGAAACCCGGGGAAGAGGTCGCAGATGTATGCTGAACCGTCTGCAGGACCACCAGTGTGTTGGAAATACCTACCGAGTCCGAAGGGTTGTATGATTCCCACAAAACAGCGACCACAGATTTTGAAATCAGGGCAGCCACTGAGTGTATACCAGACCCCATTAGTAATGCCATCTTTTGTGCAGGGTGGCAAGTTTTGAATTATTGATGCCGCATTATGCCAAAGAGCAACGTTTTTCTTATCGCATGCCTCGTTCCAAGCCACGACCATACCCAATACCGTGTTTGAGTTTGCGCAATCCCAAATTTCGCCTTTTCTATTTTCCGGTACCTGAACTTGTGAGAAACTCGGTGCCATTGGAGTTAGATCAGCCCCATCATGAAAACAAGCACCACAAATAAGTATCCGATTCATGGGTGGATTCGGCATGTACCAAAGCGTAGAGGAACATGGCGCACCTTTTAAAGAATTACAGGCCGGAATTCTCATTCTTGCAGCTGCTGATTGGATGAACAAAGGCCAGTTTTGTGTGATAGAGTTATCTAAAAGACTCTTTTTTATGAAACTGATAGCCATATCGCAGGTGACCGATTGACCATTGACACCACCGTTTTCGAGGACAAATTTGTCCGCGAAAGCTGTTGCGCGGACTGTATCACTGTAACATGCTTCACAGCAGACGAAACCAGAAATTTCCTTGTTTCTAAGACTATACCAGGAATACCCACCAGTTGCTGTAGACGCCGTTAAACCAATAGTTGGTCCTGTACAATTCTGAATTTTTCCTCGGTCAATCATATATTGGCGGATCAATTCCCAGGCACGGTCATTCAGGGTAGCCGCTCCCAAGCGATTCATTTTCTCACTATTCCAGAGACAGAATCTTCTTGGATCTGCTGAAAACCTTTCCGCTTGGAACTGTCCGGCGAATTGTGTAGTCCGAATTTTATCCTCCCAGCATTTTGAGCAGACGGTGAAGGCTGGACTGTTGATGGGGACATACCATGTCGTCGTAAACACCACGGCAGAAGTTTTAGGGCATTGGACCAGAATCTAGATAATTATGAAATGCAATAAGAAAATGGCATTTCCATGAGCTTGCGCTGGCTCTTCGATAACAATATATAGGTAAATTAAGGAACAACCCACATTGTGTGTATTGCTTGAGTTATAGCTCATCTCGATTTTTTTTCCTTTTTTTGGCTGGATTCAATTATATTGCTTTTTCACCAAACACATCAGCCGAAGCTTAATTACTTATACCATTTATACCATTAAAATTCTGGGGACTCTCAATGCGACGAAATTTGCGGCTCTCAGTCCGCCGCTCGTTTATGATTACCCGATCTGGACATTAGGCTGCTAGCACTGCCACAAAGAAGAGTGAGGCTTTGCGTCCTCAGCGTGTACCCTCTTCGGTCCAATACTATTAACTAACTTTACCTAGACTCTGTCTGCTCTAAGACTAAGCATAAAAGGCAGAAACTGAAGATATTTATAACATTACAGATATTATTTCATTTGTGAATTGAAGGCCTTAATTCTCTTTAAGTTTGACTAAAAAGTATCTGCTTAACTAGTTTCCAACCAGGTAATTCACTTACTAATCCTGCATTTACCACACTAGCCCGGCTCAAGTTAATTAATAGACCCTGCGCACCGATAGGCTAACTCGTTATATATTAGACTTTTGCCCATATAACTAACAGTCAATATATAATTCGCCAGGCGCCCTACGAATGTCAAGTCTCTGGTACATATAAGATTTATGGATCAAGTTCATGTATGTCAATTGATGTGATGCACCAGATAATTGATGCTCTACTATTCAATAATAATATTATTATGGATGGTCGCAAACTACTCTCCGGATTGTCCGATCGATTGCAAAAATCATTTTTATTATACTCGCTTATTTAATCACTGGTAGCTTGCGAAATTTATTGACGACTTGAACGGTTGCATAGTAGCGGAAAGCGATGTGAGGCTGCAAACCAAAATCCGAAATTAATGCTCGCTGTGGCGAACAAGGCTATTGGGATAGCTTGAACCCCTAAAGAGGCAGCCACACCTGCCATTTTATTAACTCTCAGCAAGGAGCTATATTAGATCTAATCCCTGGAGGAATTAGACAAGCTTCCTATACACTAATAGATATAGTTCTTGGCCATGGAAAGACGTACCTGTTCAAACATATAAGCATGTACTGTAAATACATTCCAATAAAAACAAAAAAAAAAAAAACAAAACAGATTTATGCACCAGGTTTAATACCAGCCTAATATCAATTGATATCAATCTTGATTATAAAATACACTACCCGAATCTATATTATATGTATATTATACTATTAGGCATTGTAAAAATAGTTATCTAAACTCTTCAATTACTATGTTATAATACGACGACGAAGATATTAACAAGCTAGATTGTCATAGTACCTATACATGTAGTAGCAGATAGAAAACGTCTTGATACATATATTCGAATAATGAATGCTTCCCTAAGTGTATTTCCAGATATATTTACGCGCAGATAAGATACCAAACGGCGGTGTAAATAACAATATAAATTTGATACATGCCAGTTGCAACATTGTCTGAATTTCTGTCAGATGATTGATTCCTCTCTGCGCTTGAATTGCAGTGCTGTCATTACGCTGCACCCTCTCTAGGTTCGAAAAAACAAACACCAAAACAGGCCTACATACTGTATTGCCATAAATCTACGACAGGTTTGGCACCCGGCTGCCTCTTTCTTTGGAACGTTATGATTGATAGCGAGTGGGATGGAACCACTAATCAAATTACCCATGTTGCTGAATGAAACCATATCACAATGTAACTCCCTTTTTTATGCTACTCTAGATACCCAGTCACGGTTACCCCATCAACAGACCAGGAGAACCCCGCTGATACATCTCATGCGATGGCGCCCACGTATACTATCCAAGTTGTCCCGAATCTGTTGTTTATGTACAGATTCACTGCATATAACGGATATTCAACCAATGGGAGAGCGACAGTCAATTGAAACCCTAACTTATTGGTGATGAAAGGACTAGTAAAACAGGTTTCTGGTATAAAAGCGTATGACTGTGTTGGGAGCGTTGACAAGATTGGGGCTTTGCGAGCCGTCTACGCCGAGTCCGCTCATTGCTAACCAAAGCGCCAAGGCGTACTACCAGCAGTCGAAACAAGGTTGAACGGAAAAATTGTGTTTTGCTTCTTCTTGTTGCGTGACGGGGTTGTTATCCTTCGGCGCATATATTGTTAGAGCCACAAAATCTCCATTGATTTCATTAGATGTAGACATCTTAAGCCAACGCGATAACCCGAGCCCCTGCCACGGAGAAACTATCTGCACCACATCCAACTCTCGGCCACGCAATATCAACCTATCAAATCTTTTCAAATAAAACATGGCGGATGATCACAGTTAACCAGCCACTTCTGGCACCTAATGTTGCCTCGGTCAATAAGGCGCCTAAGGATGTGGTCATATCTAACCATGACAAATCTCCACAGGTTCCTCATCCCTCAGAATATATATTCTTCTATGCTCACAAGGTCACTACAAAGGATAACGGCGGCGATAGCGATATCTTCAAGTCTTAAATCGTTCAATCGCACCACTAGAGAAATGCCTTATTTCATCAACCAGCTAGCTCGGAAAGGCACTTCAAGCCAGGTAGCATGTAAGGCAGAGAAGCGGAACAATAGTGGTTCTACTCTAGGTCGGGCTTTTGGAAAGGAAATCATGGATAGAGATAGTTTCATGTTACAGAAGGAGAAGATGGAGAGCCAGATAAGGCGATATGGAAGGGGCGAATATACAAGTTGGAACCGGGAAGATAATGATCAAACATTGGTTGCAGAGCATCGTCTACTAGCGATTGGTGCTCACAACAAACATGTCTCCATTGGCTAGTCGGTTGACTGGGAGTTTTGATAGGAGATTAGAAGTGCTCTATTATTAGGGTGTTATCAAGGCATTCTGCCGGCGATCTATGTTGCAGCGTCAAATAGTAGCCAGTTTATTGCTATACAGAAAGATTGAATACTTGACTAAATATGCATATGATATATCCGGTCTTCAATCAAGGCCTGGTAACAATAAACATCAATGGACGTCATTATTGTGAAACCGTCACTCCCCCTAGCCTCATTCGATTGAAGGCATTAGCATCACTCTAAAATGGAGTCATAGTTTTTCTCTAAGACCAATACTGTCATTCCGCCCCCCCACCTTTTTTCGACCATTTGTCCTGTTGGCCTGGGAAGCGTCGACGGCGAATTCTTGTGAAGCGGCGACAATGGCAAATGCCTTCTCAACATCATGCTCGGTCATCCATTCTGTATTCGGTCTGTTCTTTAATCTGGATATCAGAACCGTCTCCCCTACCTCCGGCGCTATGGATAAAGGTGTTTGGTTGTTGAGTTGATGATGTACGATACTCAACAACTCTTCGGTATGCTGTCTTCTTGTACGATCATATAAGCTGAGAGACCTGCGAATATTCGAGGCTGAAAACGGGATATTGGATTCAGGCGATGCAAAGGTATGCTTAAATCCCAGCGCAAGTGCGAGACTATCGTCAAGAGCCAACGAACCTCCAGCTGCGAACGCTCCTCCATGGGCATGCGCCGCATCGCCTATTAGTGTCACCCGCGATGCGAGAACCCACGTTGGAAGGGGATCACCGACATAGTTAGGGTATAGGCGAGAGTATGGGGTCAGCTCAGATAGTGCTTTGACAACCGGGTTCCAGTTCTTTTTACCGGAGTTACTTAACTGCCAGGGTTTGGAAGCAAATGGGACAATACCTTATATTTTTCTTTCAAAAATTGAACGTCGCCAGGCTGGTCCCAAGAAATGCTCTTCTCCAATTCCTCCAGACTCCGTCCATCTTCATATGCCCCTACCGTAGTGTACTGACCTTTGCCTTTGTCTATTAGCCCAAGATTCACGTCCAATCGACGGATCAATTTGAATTAATTGAAACATACCCAGCTTGGAAGCGAAGAAATTGTCTTTAGGACCCCACTGTGGCAATTTGTCAATATTTCTCTATAAATGACTATGATATTCATACCCAGTGTGTTGAATCTGCTGGCAAGTTCGGAACTTTGCCCTCAACCAAGTTGGCGTCGAACGTTGCCCTCATGAAAATCTTGCCACCAAATCTAAGTCTATAGTTAGGGAAGTACGCTTGCCGCACTTTCTATTAGGATATTAGCAACGGGGCTCGGAAGAGACTAATCAACGCACTGATTTTATTCCGTCTGCCCCTATTAGAACGTCACCATAGGTGCTAGTACCATCAATGAAGTGCAGCGATACTCTATCCTCGGTTGCTTCTGCATGTGAAACCCTTTTACCCAAGTGAATTGCTTCTCTTGGAACATGTTTCAATAGTGCAGCGTGAAGATGGCCACGATGGAAACGTGTTGTCTGGTGACGACGGTCCGGAACATTGATATGTGTATCCACAGAGACGACTTGGTTGGACTTCCAATGCCTTTCCCCGTCATTAAGCATACTACAGGGGTGTAGTGGTCACTCTCAGAGCTTACCGGAAAATATGTGGTATGTCACTAGGTCCTCGAAACCCGATCTCGTCGCTAAGGGCATTATCTACACCAAGCTTTTCCAGAGTTCGCATTCCCTGGATTTGAAAATTCGGTACACTGATCAGGCCTAAGTCCAAACATGATTTCTGTGCTAAGGGTGGATACATTTGGACTCAACGCAATACTAGCCCCAATCTCAAGCAGCTCCGGGGCCTGCTCGTAAAGCTGAATATCCAGATTTGATATGCCAGAGATGCGTGTCAACGCGATTGCTGTCGCGAGGCCTGCAATTCCAGCTCCGGCAATGAGGACGCGTAGTTGGGCGTCTTGTACTGCCATACTTGCGATCAAGTCGAGAATATCCACCTACTGTCAATAATTGATTTTTTTGCGAGGCAAGGTATAATCTCTCCGGGCTTATAGCTCGTAGTATTATACTGTTATATCTTCGGTATAGTTAGTTCATAAATTCGGATGGCATATCATGATTAACAGTTGATACGAAGACTTAGTTGACAATCGGCATGGTGCGGGACACCTTGGCCCTTATCTATAAATCGTGATTGGCCGCTTCCGACAGCACGTCAAACTCGCATGCTTGACGTGAGGCGATGATGGCAGAAATGGCGAATAAGACACCATCAGCAGACAGCCCAGAGTTTGCCTTCTGCTATTCACCATAAGTTTTTGTGAGGGCTGATTTTGATTCCCAAGAACCTTCAAGATCTGTATTACACATATGTTGTCCGCTCACGTCCAATTAGCAGACCCAGTGGGCAATGCGCCGTACTACCACCTGGGTTATCCCCTAATTCGGTAATATCAATCGGTACAAGGCCGACGTCCATCAGACTATGTATGCACCTAGGACTACAACCCGGACAATAGTTATAGTATTGCGCCATAGCTGGCTCAACATGGAGAAGGATCATCAGAGGAGAACGTCTTAAATAACGCATCAATCTTCAGGCAAATCGTGGATACGCCGCCCCTGTTGGTGTTCAATAAAAAACGCGGAAAATGGCGACGACACAGCAGACAGCTGTTGTGGCAACCGCGACCGGACCGGAAAGCGATGAAGAGCTCGCCCTCGCCGCAAAACTGCCAGATCGATTCGCTGACGAGAGCTACAAACTATTCTCCAGAGTCGACGTTAAGGAGCCAACAGATGATGAAGCCAGGCGAATCCGAAACAAATGTCTCTGGCGCATTTTGCCATTTTTGTGCATTGGATACCACCTAATGTACGTGGATAAGCAAACGGTATGGACATTCTATGCAGGAGTACCAGGACATGATGGCCTCATTTCTAATATCTCTGTGTCTCATGGTAATTAGTTGGGCAGTTCTGCAATTCTTGGTATCATGGAGGATGCCCGTCTAAGTTCCAACCAGTACAACTGGCTATCCTCGGTATTCTATTTCGGCTACCTTGTCGCAGAGTGGCCTCAAAATTGGGCGCTACAGAAGTTCCCTGTGGCTAAATGGTTGGCAGGTAACCTTGTGATTTGGTATGTTCCGTTGAAATCTTTATTTCGACGGGGCTTTGTTTGACCTTTCTGTTTCGTACAGGGGCGGTATAACTCTTCTTCACATCCCATGTCAAAGCTTTGGTTCTCTCTTTGCCGTTCGTCTGTTGCTTGGATTGGCAGAAGCAAGCATTGTGCCTGCGTTTCTTCTCTCCATGTCAATGTTCTTCACATATCAAGAACAGGCGGTTCTCATGCCGATCATGTGGTCGATTGGAAATGCAAGCCCGATAACTTCGGGCCTTTTGTCATACGGTGTTCTATGGATAGAGACCGGTAGCTTTGCTCCATGGAAATGGTTTATGGGTTCGTGTCTCTTCCCGTAGAAGGATGACTGCTAACGGCATTCAAAAGTCGTTACCGGTATTATCACTATTATCTTCGGGGGCTTGGTATACCTTTTCTTTCCTGACAGCCCTTTGAATGCGACTTTCTTGACATACGAAGAACGGGGACAGGCGATCTTACGAATCAAGGAGAATAATTCCGGCATTGAACAAAAACAATTTAAAAAATACCAGTATGTCATCTTGCAATCCTCTCATTTGGCTTCGGTATATTAGTGAACAGTGACATATTGATTATTTCAGATTCATTGAAGCTATCAAGGACCCAAAATCATGGCTATTCGCTTTGCATGCTTGGGCCCAGGAAATGGCTAATGGCATCACAAATCAGTACTCATTGATTATAAACTCGTTCGGCTTTACAGTTTTGCAAACAACACTATTAGGCACGGTCACGGGAGCAGTTTCATTTGTGTCTCTTATAACAGCTGCATTTGCATTAAATAGGACAAAGGTAAACTACTCACCGAGCTCTTTGCTGAATTCCCATACTGACGAGCCAGAACTGCCGTGCATGGATATCTGTACTTGCCTATATTCCTGCCAGTCTCTCGAGTATCATTTTACTGGGTAGACTCTCTTCCGCAGATCACGTATCTAGAGGCTATCGCTGATTCGTTCTACCAGCTCTCCCTTGGTCAAACCGTTGGGGCCTCATCATAGGTATATGGATTCGTTCCACAACGGGAATATCTTACGCCATTGTCATGATTTGGGCCGCAAATGTTTCCGCTGGCCACACCAAGAAAACCACCGTTATTGCTCTCTATCACATTGGGTACGGGTTAGGAAATATCATTTCCCCTCAACTTTTTCGACCGCAATGGAAAGTAAGTGATTAGTCGTTGACTTCTTTCTTGACAGGGGCTAAAACCTCATAGCCACGTTATCGACCCACCTGGATTATTTTACTTGTGGTATGTTTATTAAGAACAACATCATATGCGGGAATATTTATTGAGATCAGCATATTTGTAGGTTGCCGCAATACTCCCTGCAACAATAGTATTGTTTTTAAGATTCTACCTTAATCAGGAGAACAATCGTCGGGACAGCCTCCAATCAGAAAGTCAAGTCATTGACAACGGACTCGTTGAAACGGTCAAAGAAGACGGGACTGTGGAGACCCATATCGTCGATAATAATCAATTAGATTTGACAGACAGAGAAAACCTCAAATTGTAAGTCCAATTGAACATCGACCATCCTAGCCGTATTAATTAATGATGATTTAGCCGATATGTTCTCTGAGATACCAATTCAAAGTATGAGCGACGAACTGCTTCAGACCATAACCGGAAAAAGTAAGATCATTGACGTGTCTCAATTTTTGTTCGTCATGTTGTTAACTATTCAACATAGTCAGTAATACCTAGCTCAGATATAATAGCCCGTAGTAGCCTGTGCAATTGGAGTGGAGGAGAGTATTTCGTAGTCTGCGGTCCTTCAATGTTGAATTTCTTCCATATCTAGTTCCAATATTTATACAACCATATTCCTATACAGATACACTATGCTTTCATATTGACTTCCTCACCTTTGACATAATCAGGAAAGTTGAAGAATTTTCAAACAGTGAATTGATACGGCGGAACAATGCTTTGTTCAACGTGTCATCAAAGTATTTCGAATATAAATGGAAAAGTTCCGCCGGCACACCCATTCAGTGTTGATGCTGTCCAACCAAAGGTTTTTTTGGGGTGTCGCACATTAAGTCGTAAACTACAGTAAAACTACTCTATGCGGCATCCAATTATATATGGATATGAATTTTTTACGTTTATCTAATCATGAAAAGTACATAATAACCAATTGATGCCCCGAAATCCTGTGTCATTTAATCTCATGGCTCATAAAATGGCGTATGGCATCATGCGGGACCAATTTGAGCAATCATGGCGTGACTCACTTGTCTAGATCTGAGACGCAAGGTCCAGCCGAGTAACCCTAATTTCGAGGAACACTGACGGAGAAATTCTCAATTACGTATTAATCTGAGAGTGACATCTGTTGTCATCAACCTCATTCCCATACGTTAAAGTTCTATTTTACAAGATCTCGGAATTCAGAACACAATAAAAATGACGACTTTTGCAGCTATTTGTCTTTGGGTTATATTCTTCACTGTTTCTTGGGTATGTTAATACCATCAAGCTTTCGACTGATAAATAAGTTAATATAGTACTCAAGATAGTTTACACCTACCTCTTTTCCCCTCTTGCTTCTATCCCCAATGCCGGAGTTCTATCACCAATATCACGTCTATTGTGGGAGTTTCCCATGGAGTATCGCGGAAGGATTAGTCTTGTGCTACCTGAACTTCATAAAAAGCATGGTAGGGACAGGAAATGGAAAAATGCACATTTAGGGAATTAACATGGTCCTACTAGGTCCTTTGGTAAGAATAGGACCGAACCAAGTCTCTTTTTACTCATTAGAGGCGTACAAGGCCATTCATTCCCCAACAAGCCTCTTTGTCAAGGATCCAAGAGTGTACAATCATTTCGTGCAGGATGGACACCCAGCACTATTTTCTATTATGTGCGCCCCCTTTCATAACGAACATATATTTTTAGGCTTAACCTTTCTGGTTAGAGACCCCAAGAAACATGCATTACGTCGCCGTAAGATGGGAATCTTATTCAACAGAAGTAAAGTCCCTAGCCAGACACCCATGATGCTTGAGAAAATATCGGAATTCTGTACTGTCCTGCATCACTTAGGTCAGAAAGGGCCGATCAATCTAATATCTTCGTGCCGTGCCTTGGAGGCTGACATAGTTGGTGACAAGCCTCTTTGCTAATGTTACAATATAATATGCTAACCATTAAAGTTAACAGCACGATTTGCGTTCGGCAATGAAATTGGCGCAATTGAGTCATTAAGACAATCCGGAGACTTACTGAGTGTTGTGCATAACAATGACTTGAAGTCTTCTATGATGCCAATTGTGAGTGCTAATGGTTCATCGTCAACAGCTAAAAGACTAAGCTTTTAGTACGTAAATTTTCCCACTGCTGTCATTATTTGGGAATATATCGAAAGCCTCCTTTTTTCAATTTTACGTCTGCAGTCCAGTTCTACAGCAAACACAAAACTCTTTAACAAGGCACATCTCTTGGTACCATGTATTCATCGATCTATGCTAATACCTCACAGTGGGCGGATAAACAACTCCAACCTCTTGTAAATAAAGAGATGGCTGCGGGATGCAACCATTCCTTTATGAGTACCATGGTCAAATTCCAAATGCCTCCGCAATCGGCGCTATCGGAAGCAAAAGAAATGCTAGGCCCCGGGACCGATACTACTTCATCCACACTCGCACATATCCTGTGGGCATTATCTGTTCTTCAATCATTCCAGAAAGAGCTAGTGCTAGATTTGACGAAGGCAGGATGGCCCACTGAGCTGGATCAACTTGAAGCCATTCCCAAACTAAAGGCTTGCGTTAAAGAAGGCATCAGATGGACCGGTGCCGCGGCGGCCATGCTCCCTAGAATCGTACCATCCGGGGGATCAATTGTCGCAGGGAAAAAAATTCCAGGCGGGGTACGTGCCAATTACTATTCATCGGACATCTGCTAAGACATTATTCGTTTAGACTATGGTTTGCAGTTCCCCTATCTGGTATCTGCGGGATGAGAATGCCTTCTCGGATCCAGATACCTACCGACCTAGTCGGTGGCTTGACGATACCAGTGGCCAGTCAACAGCACAACGAGATGACTACTACATTCCGTTCTCCAAAGGATCATCGACATGTATAGGCATACAGTAAGTTTCAGTCGGTTCGGTTTTCCTTTATTAATATCTAATGGAAGCCAGTTTCTCATATCTAGAGCTTTACCTCTCATTGATTCAAATTTTGAAAAACTTTGTTTTGAAACCCAGCTGTCATACTTCTACCGATATTGACATCGAACCTATACTCCCACCACGATTGGAGTGGGTGGCGGCCGTGCCTAAATTAAAGATGGAAATACATATGGAGAGCAGAGTATACTGAGTACATATTCCTGATCACGAATACTCGCATGTTTCTTGGTAAATGACGATAAAATATACAATTACCCATTAATATCTGTTGATTGAACCTTGTTGCTGCACCTTGGACCGTTGGTTTTGATCTATAGCAAAGACTTCGAGATGACATTTTTAGGATGTAGATTATTCGATTTTTACCATGTCTCCGTCGTCTCTTCCTTTTCACGGTGTTAACTCAGTCTCTAGCCTCCCCGTATTTTAATTGAACCCAGCGATTGCTAACAACACTACATGAGTGTTGCATTGCAATGCAACCAAGGTAGCATCTTCCAACCTATCAACAGCATTCCTCGTGCTCAGCAGCCAAGCTAAACAAAATATCACTAGTGCATACTTCAATCTAGACAAGTTCATAGTCCGCCCCGAACATTTCTTGTTTTGCTTATTTTCCTCCTCTTTGCGGGCTCGGTGCTGATCAAAAACGTTTGACCAGGATAGACACAGTGACCCGCGCCAGTATTCAATGCGGCCATATACCGGATTCAAATGACATTAACCAACGTTTTTTTATAATTGCCATTTCTTCATAATGTGGTGTGCATAGTCTGTTGAAACTCTACGTCGTATTTCCAGTGTTTTGACTTTATTACATATAAGGAAGTCTCCATTATCCTTATCAATCGATATCAAAGGAACTCCGATTAAGGGGCTAGGGTTACCAATTTCTTTCTGTTTGCAATTGGAAAACTTTACATTGCCAGACATATCCAATCATGTATTGGGTCATCATTAAACCAACATATTTGCCTTTTTTGTTTTCGTTTACTTACTTTTAATGGATCATGGGTATGTCAGCATTTGAAATAGTCTTTTTTAGAAGCCATTATTGGCAGAAACAATTGAACATGTACTACTAGTGTTACATTGATTCTAATTTGATGTTTGTCGGGGATGGACACATTCAGCATTTCAGCTGTGGGTGATTGGCTATGGCTCTGATTCTGGACTGTGAGTGGGCCGCTAAACATACTACTCAATATGCATGGCCCATTTACTGGCCATTAATAGGATGATAAGGGATCAGATCGCTTATCCCGTTATCGTATGGTGGAACTCTCAGGTTGGTTGGTCCAAGCGGAGAGGCTTGTCACAAACAAGCTTCACGCTATCTTAGCCAACCTTTTCCACGATACGATTTCAAAAATGAGATCAAGCCTACTCCACCCATCGCAGCCAACGACGCCACTCCATCGAGACATGGGAGGGGTAGATTTGCCAGGCATAAATAGAGCCGTTCCTCCGTCGCTGTTTGCCCGGTCAGAGTAAACCGCTTTTTCCCTTGTACTGAGTGGAAGCACAATTCTTTTCACTAACCGATCACTTCTTCACCCTTCCTTGAAACACATATACTGGAAGCTATCTTATTGATCACTATGAGCTTCAACAACAAAGACAACGATTTCAGTGGAAATCAAGGCAATGATGGGCTTGGAGGTAACCAAAATTACGACCAAGGCCAGGGTAACAACAACAACGACTACTCGGGTGGATCGGGTGCAACCGGATCTGGAGGAATTGGTGGCCTATTAAATAAAGCAGAAGGCATATGAATTGTTCTATCATCCGCGATTACTGTCGCTAATAGATACAACAGGCTTCCTCAACCAGGGTGGTTTTGACGGTACGAGTAACAACAACAACAACAACAACAACAACAACAACAACAACCAGCAGCAGCAGCAGCAGGGTGGTTCGGGAAACTCCAACAGCGCCTTTGACCAGGGAATTGACAACGCTGTGGATAAGTTCGCCGATCAGTATGCTCCACAAGGCACCGACGGAATTTTGGATAAGAGCCTGAACGATGCTGTCAACAATGAGGTGAACAAATTTATTTAGACCAGACACTTCGTTTGGTTTTTCGGGGAGTCCTTAACATTGGGGCATAGTCCAATTCTAGGGTTACGGTTTTGTGGCTGTGATTTTGCGTGTGGTGAATGAATTAAGCTGCAATCATACATAACTTTACTCAAATCATAAGAAACTTTTGTTTGACCGATTAAAAAGAATATTACATTAATCACTATAGCTTTCCGGCTGTATGCATGATCATTCTCGTCTATTTGATATTGGTATTGATCACGGTCTTAACAAAACAACACAATGAATCTTAGCGAATCTTAGAATGGTTAAAAATGCATGCATTCCTTGAATGATATCTATACATACTCCTTCGGATCTCCTAATAATCCGGCGATTTGAATGCGGATAACATAAATCGCTGATTTATCGACCCACTCCGAAGGATTTTAGCATCAAAGGGACATATGGATAGTTTTAATATTATTGAATATTAAAAATGCCTTCCCAAGATATATCTTGAATAGATTTAGTCGCATTGCTGTGCCTCATCTAAAACATCTGAATCTTAGAACAATGTACGAGGACGATCAAAGACACAATTCGATCTAACGCATCGATCCGTATAGAAAATACCGTTTTAAAGGTCAATCTCAGTCGACTCTTGAATTTTACTGTAAAGCTGGGAGATTCGCCGCGAGATGACGTGAGTAGAAGAAACTCCTCTTCTATAAAATAAAGGTCATTAGGGGCTCAATAATTCGTGTCCTAACTTAAACTCCAACTTATTTATTAATGCCACAAGGTGACGCCCACGTGTTTGACCTCCAGGAGGGTGGCCGGGGTTGGGGCCCTGCCGGCCCCTATAAGGCCCCCAAATCGCCCTCCCCATATAAGTGGCGTGGGGCAAGGCATTTGTAAGGGCATTTGAATGTTTCGACACCAGTTCGGGATAGGTGGCGGAGGATAGGGAGCTTAGGCCCCAAAGGAATCCCCTAGTGCCCACCAAAAAGAGACCTTCATAGCGTGAAGTCGGGTAAGGTCGTTAAAATTGACTATAATAATAATAATAATTCTGCATCGGGCCGAATAATAAAGCCAAATTATTAGCACAAGAATCCGTCTTTCAGTGGACGCCTTTATGTAGTACTCCGGGGTCCTGTTGGGGGCCTTGTTCTGGCATGAGGGAGATCCACAAGGAACTGTAGGGCTTTCGGGGGGTGTAGAAAACACTCACCCAGTTTCATATAGAGACTTTTCTTCTTTTTTTTAGTTTTTAATAATTCCTCATGTCGTACTTAGATAATGCACTTAATAATTAACATTTCAAATATTTGATGAAATGCAAAGCAACCATTCTCTTAAACACGGTCACAATAGCATCTAACAACTCTTACAGCTTACCGCTCAAGGGTTAATGAAATCAAGTAACTATTCCCATCACGCGACAGAGCCGCGAATGCTTATATATTATTGCAATAGAATTTCCCTCTCACATAAAATAAATACGATAAATACTGAATCCCAATTCCAACCATGTGGCCCATCAATGCATTCTTTTTATTTGGTGTACTCCGTAGTGGCCTGTAGGTGGATGTAACCTGGTGACTAGTTCCAACTATCGCCGTTGCTGACAATGCGCTGTCAGCAGTGGCGTTGAATGCACTATGAGACAGCTAGTAGAAGCCATGGCGGCCTTCGTAGTATAAATATGATTATGACCCAACATATAATTTTCTAATGATAATCGAATAGGTTTTTGTACACTCGCTAACTTCAGATACTCCTCAAGTCTTCCCACTTTTTGTCTTTCATTTGACTACGAGATGATTTTAAAAGCTGCTCTAGTCAACTCGGCACTGCTTCTCGCTGCAGGAAGCTCTGCACAGATCACTAATGTCAAGCAAGCTTTCTACACCCTTCAAAGTTGGTATAACCCAGGCTCTGGTATTTGGGACGGAGATGGATGGTGGAATGGTGCAAATGCCTTCACCGTCGTGGCTGAGCTTGCACTAGCTGCACAAACCAAGAATGACTCGTCTATCCTTCAATCAGCAACAAACATATTTGCAAACACGTGGATTGTCGGTCCCTCATCGAACGGAAACATACCCCAACAATCTGGTGGTAACTATGACTCGAGTAATGCAACGGCTTGGGGTGGCCCTGCGTATGACGACAACGGATGGTGGGCTCTAGCATGGATTGCCGCATATGATGCTACTAAAAATGATACCTATTTGCAATTGGCTCAAGGAATGTTCGACGATCTCGTAAGTTCTTTTTTTGCGTTGGTTATATATCGCAATTCAGGTGATTAACGGCAGTCATCGCGCAGGTTACTGATGCTTGGGGAACGAGATGTGGCAATGGTGGAGTGTATTGGAACTCCGATCATTCATACGTAAACGCAATCACCAACGAGCTTTTCCTTTCCATTGCTGCCCATCTGGCCAATCGTGTATCCGATAACTCGTCGTACTACATCTCATGGGCTGAGAAGGAATGGAATTGGTTCGCTACCAGTGGCATGATTAACGAGAACAACACCATCAACGATGGACTTACCGATCCTTGCACAAACAATGGCCAGACAGCGTAAGTATTGAATGTCTTTCAAAATTCTCAAATGTAGATTGACCGATAGGTAATGCTAACACTATTCATTAGCTGGTCATATAATCAGGGCGTTGTTCTTGGTGGCCTTGTTGAACTAAACAAAGCCTCTCCCAATCAATCCTACATTGACTCAGCCAATACGATTGCTCAAGCTGCCATAAAACTTCTTGCGGACTCAAATAACATCATTCACGAGACCTGCGAATCATCCGGCGACTGCTTTCCTAATGCTACTCAGTTCAAGGGAATTTTTATGCGCAACTTGTTGCTTTTACAACAAGCTTCGCCAAATGATCTATACGCGAAGGTGATTCAGTCATGCGCTCAGAGCATATGGGCCAATGACCGGGATAATACTACGAACCAGTTAAGCATTAACTGGGCAGGTCCATTTGTTAGCCCGGCCAATTCGTCTACGCACAGCTCAGCAATGGACGCGCTGGTGGCTGCAATCTACCTATAGATGTTTACCACATTTTCTAGTGTTTGGGCAACAGACAACTTTTTTTTAGCTATATACAGGACTCTCACCACCCCATACCTCTTTTATTTGTATGTACATGTTTTCCCGAGCTGTGCTCGGTTGAATATGTAAAAGCTATATACCTTAAGTGCTGTACTGGCCATTGATTCGAATCTATGCACTGGTGTTTCATAGTGGCTGAGCCTTCTTCCACAAGCAAAGGCTTGCGTCGTCGACATCTTGTAAAGTGGGAATTATTGTAGAAATAAGGTATACGACGCACATGGCCAACGCGTTTCAGATAGAATGGTACTCAAAATATCGATCTATTCTCGGTTTTCTTACACCATGCTATTAAAATGTTACAGTAGTAGCGAAATGATATTGCAGACAGCTGGCCCCTCTAGGGCGCGATGAATAATTACCCAGGATCATGTAGCATTGGCGCACCGATGACCGATAAATACCAACAATTTTAGTGGGGGGACTAGTAGGGTTGTGCTCATCAGACCCTTTTTGATGCAAGATCGCCGAGCTCTCCAGCCGCCTTTCCAAATTAGTAGGTCAGCAACCAGTTTGCTAATCATCACTTGCGCGTTCAGGTATATCAATAGCAAAAACCTACGATCAGGCGGTAAGTGACACGAAAACAAGTACTACAACTGCCATTGAGGGGTTAGTAGCATTAGATGGCACTGTAATCCGTACTTTGTTTTCTGTAAAAAGGAGGTGCGGCCCCCAACATCAAAGTCAAACGCATCAATTGATAGGTCAGCCCGCAATCAATGTCGGTGGAGTTAGAAATCTATATTTACAGCCACTAGCAAAAGTTTCAGCCCAAAACTCACAACGCGACGCGTACGCGTTTTTACCCTCACCTTTTAACCACTTCTCAATGCCTCTACGAACACCTCTACAGGCGATATCTATTAATTTTAAAGTTAGAAAAGAGCTGTCTTCATTTTTTTGAGATTATTATTCTTTCATAAATTAGCTTAGAAAATTATAAGATATTATAATAAGTACGAATTCTTCATAAAACCATCCAGTATATAGTTGTGGTTATTGCCCTTTATAACTCTCAAAGTAATCAACCATTCTTCCAGGACCAAGAGTCACTCAGGATATTCTGCTAACAAGAGGAAAGCTGTAAGGCAATAGACAATAAAGGGCTATTTATCACAGTGAAAATAGTAAAGAATAATCATTGGAGTATAAATAGTAGTATGCTATTTAATATGAAAATATAACACAATCTTCTAAATATATGATGGTAAATAAGTATCTATACACTCTCCGCAGAAAGTCTCAGCCTAAATGCCTTTTGTAAAAACTAACCCTTAATTATCAATGTAAATATTCTACTGTAACAATATAATATTTAAATAAAAATAAGATTGTAACTTTTGTACTAAATCAGCATTAGGCCGAAGCTTTCGCTAGTGGCTGTATGGAAAGTTATATAGCTTGTATAGAAGTCACCCAGCTATCAGGGAAGAATTGTGCTTTTGAATGTTAATACCATACAAGACGTCCAAGTTGGAATGTTGAAATGATGGATGTACCTTACACACGTAACTGATAATAGGCAATTTACCAAACACTGGTTGAAGGGTTATTCTATTTTTCTCCGGCCCCATACCTCGGCTGAATTTGAGTGTCGGAAAAATGAGAAATTCCACGGTACGACAATAGCGGAATAATAAATTCTACATAGCAAAATACAGTGGTTGGTCACGAGGCATCTCGCAGATTGTATTTTGGAGCTGCACGCCTGTTACACGTGAGTTTTGCCTCACACCACACCACATGGCCATAAGAACCGATCGAACTCCATTCGCGATCACAAGAGTGCCAAAAGGCAAGCGAATGAAACTCGAAATTGAAGGCAAATTAGGGGAATGCAAAGGGTAAAAACAGTAGCGACTTGCAATAAACAATGCAATATGAAAGTGCTGGTCTTATCTCTGCTGGTAGCGATGATTCCACATACATCGGAGTAGACACTAAAAATAACGCTGAGGGGACTGGTCGTCAAAGTGTGCGTCTTACTAGCACTGCGAGCTACACACACGGCTTATTTATCCTCAACTTAGCTCATATGCCAGGTTCTATATGTGGAACCTGGCCGGCTTTGTATGTATCACGATCGTTACATTATTGATATTTTTAATGTTTTTATTTCTTTTGAACTAATTGTACAGCTGGACTCTTGGCTCGGACTGGCCAAATCACGGTAAGATTGACATCATTGAAGGCGTTAATCTACAGACAAACGATGCTATGACACTTCATACTAGCAACGATTGTACTGTCAGAGATTCGGGGTTTACGGGGACGCTCTCGATATCTAACTGTTACGTTAATGCAACCGGTCAAAGTAGCAACGCTGGTTGCGCCATAACGTCGGCATCAGCCTCTTCATACGGAACCGGATTCAACAACGCTAGTGGAGGCGTGTATGCAATGGAATGGACCAGAAGCTATATCCGAACTTTTTTCTTCTCTCGCGACAGTGTTCCTGCTGATATTTCCGGTGGAGGCCCCAATCCAAGTGGGTGGGGAACGCCTGCTGCACTCTTCGAAGGGGACTGCCATATTGATAGTCACTTTGGTTCTCATCAGATCGTAAGCATTTGCTTTTTATTAGAGTCTTCATTCCTTCTTTTGCACCTTTATTCGATGGAGAAACCATAATATTGACATATGTCATCTTTAGGTTTTCGACATTACATTTTGCGGTTATTGGACTGGTAGCGTTTGGGAATCAAGTGGCTGCTCTAGTAAGGCTAGTACTTGTATCACTTACGTTCAAAATAACCCTTTTGCCTTTGCCGATACATACTGGCGGGTGAACTCACTGAAGATATATGAGAGTAATTAAATTTGGCTATGATACCACACTCAACTAGCTAGGTTTCATGAGAAGGGTCTTTTCTTTTATTCTTCTTGTTCAGTTTGTCACCGATATTCAAAATGTAGAGATACTCCGACCTTTGCTTTTGTCTAGTTTTAAGAGATACATTGAAAAACCATTATTTAACTATCAAGCATGTCATGGTTCATTCCGTTTCTTGTATTCTCCGAAAGCTTGGATGCTATGTTAGGTCTTCTAGGTCATTGGTGATAGATGCAGCTAGTTGTGAAATAGGTCTCTTTTGGCAAGTGATGGGAGTAACACGATAAATCGGATCCAAAGAGACTCGTATTGGTGGGGTATCATGCCGCGACAACAAGGAAACAAACATTAACGAAGATAATCAACTACCATTCAGATAAGAATAACGAACGGCGGGACATTGAATAGTAAATTAGCCCAACGAGAAGTATAGGTAACTGGAAATTGTTGCAATCTTTATGGAAAGTTCGATTTCAGGCATACATGACCTTCGTCGTTGCGCCTAGGAACTGTATTTTACCTAAGTTGTTGCTACCTTTTGAATCAGAGTACATATACGTACCAATGATAGGACTCATAAATCTAAGAAGTCAAGCTTGGACCTATCAAATTTTACGCCCGGCAAATATAGTACGACGACCATGGTCACACAGAGATTGAGATGTTTTGACACAAACCTCTCTAAAAAGTTTGAACATTTCATGCACTAGTATAAAAACACATGGCCATTGGTAGGTTAGATTTATGTGAATATTCGATTAAGTATGTCAGAAATATTGATAAATGTACTATTATTACAGATTTAATGCTAGCGGATGGTTATCCAAAAGATAGTATTGATCGGTTACGATATCACGAAGTATACAGATCTCCAAATGGAATTGTACATGGTGGCAAATCTAATGTATTTTTAACATGCCGCCTTTTAGGCAATTCTCCCCTAGGTATTAAAACTTTCTAGGTTCACACATACTTCTTGCCTGATAGACTTGATCCGGGTAAACAGCGCACCCAATTCAAGCTTCGCGTACAATACGGGCAGATGCAGGGACGTGGAAACGGTTGTACAAGCACTGCCAGTATGAAAATTGTTAAATAACATTTCGTAATGGTTGCAAGCCGTAATTTGGTGTTGCCACATTCAGAATGTTTGAAATATTATTATCAAAGTTATGTTTCCAAATCATCTACTAAAATCTTTGTTGACACTGGGTAATAAGAGAAATATTTCTAAATCTTAAACCATTTCTATACTTATATAACTATATAGATATGTGTCTTTCTAATTAAGCGCCGACAAGGTTTGTTTATCTACGGGTATAATAGCTCTCTTACACTCCCTCTCATGCTTTCTTATATATATATAATTAGGTGTGCATTTAACTTTATACTACTCATCGCACTACTGACCTCCAACGCTCAGGAACGCACTCAGGCAGACAAGGCAGTGAGGAAGCAAGGCGCATTGGCACACATTCATATAAATAGCTTCAATAATAACAAAACACTTTGGAAACATGCCGCAAATAATTGATGCGCTTGTAACCTTTGACAAACTTGTAACAGTACTACAACGTTGCCGCAGCATTGCCAATTTAGGAAATATTTCTAAATTTGACAACATATCATTAATGTTTGGTAATGGCGGGATGTGTATAAGTTTTTGCAAAACATCTCAAACTAGAAACGTTACACAATAGTTCACAACGGTTGCAAGGCAGTTTTCGGGACCCAGCATTTTCCCATATTGTACAGTAAAAGCATACGACCAAATTATATACAAAATAGTCGTGGAGAAGAAACCGAGCAACCCACTGAACTGGTATGGACAAGCACCGACGCCAACATCAACAGGAATTCTCACTGAGTTGATTAAACCAGGTAGGCTACTCGCAATACCAACGCCAAATGATATCCAAGCGCACCAGTTGACTCTCCATTCCGAGTGTTTATAGATGCCATTAGGCTGCTATAATGCCAAGGAATCATACTTGACTTTTTTTATCAGCCAAACTCTAATAATATGATTGCGGCGACGGAGCCTAGAAATATTGTGTAGGTGGACATAAAGCCCAAAAAGCTACCAGCAGATTCCAGGATTTTCCATGGTACAAGAGTCTAGGCAAAGACGGTGCACGGTATTAAGCTACGTCGAATATTGAGATATTGCGGTGCAAGACCGGCAGAATCATTGGCGGCTGAGAGAAAATTTGCAGATATGTATACTCCCAAAGATGCTAGAGCGAATGTTGGCGCCCCGAAGCACTGGCATGTATGGCTACCCTAGAAACCAATTAGGACGTTGTGGTCCCCCGGGATTTCTTCAAGGGGATAGACATTATTCCCTGCCGAAGATGACGCGACACCGATGAAAGCAATGAAAGTAAAGGAAAATAGGCAACATGAGAATCTACACTAGCCGCCACTTCACATTCATGCGGGAGTATCGAGAGAAGTCAGACCGTTTGAAACGTTAAAAATTCACATTTCAAAAGGTCTTTTTGCGGCGCTTTGGCACGTTACTTAGTTGCCATTGACTGATGGTTTCTGGTCAAATAGCGTCCTATCCCGGTTGATTTGAATGCCCAAATAAAAATGGTGATCCAGGCAACTGGAAAGACTATAGATTTTGCCCCAAATAGGCACCGAGTTTTATTAGGGTTTATACACAAAAAGGAAATTGCACCACTGAAAATACGCAGAAACTGATCAATTCATTGGTCTTGATGCCTGAGAAGCTAGTATATAGTTTAGTAGTCTCGCATAACTAGGCCAGACATTGGTAACCATAACGGTCACGAATTTGCTGCCGTTGTAAATCTGAATCACAAACCAGAATTCAGTTAGAATTATTCGAACACAATTGCAATATATAATCCGCAGAATCCTCAGCTAGCGCGAGCTAGGACAGGAAATGGAGAGTGATACAATACACCGATAGCTCCATTAGCTGAGATGACCACGGGTATAATCAGGAATGTGGTGGCAACAATAGCTAGAGACTCTCTGTAGGTCATGCCAACTGCAATCATACAGCTTACAAACTTCCATGTCGCTTCATGGAATGCATCCGATATCCAGTATGCTGCCACGTGCTATCATTGGCTTCGAAATTAGGGTTATGCGCTCTCAGACAAAACTAGCAATACCCCACTTTCGTAGTTGAAGAGGAATTAGATCCAAGTTACGAGTAGTCCGCCGTCCAGTATTTTCAGCGAACAGGGAGGGCGGATTTCATGCTACTTACCTATTAAAGCATAGATATCAATAGATATATGATAGCTATAAATGCTTGTCGCTCTATATTAAAAAGACACTTTACATCATTTTGCGAAGTAGAAATCAAAATGAACGATAAATTATTAGCAAATGAACAAGTTAGGATAAAACAACAAGTTACGGCGGACGCGTGGCGATCATGCTTGTCAAGTTAGCCTATCACCACAGAATCAGGATGATAAGGGGATGATAACCACCCTCTTAGAAATATGCCGACTGCAGATAGGTCTCCTTCCAGCATCGCAAAGGTGCCGCTAAAAAAAGAGTACTAAATAGATTCTGCATATAGCCGGAAGTACAGTGCAACTCAAGAATGTGAGCCGGCATAAGCCACGACATTTTGACGCCGCGTCGCGTGCTACCCGACCGTCAAAGGCTGGAGCTCGGTACAGTCGTTAGACGATAATAATCATCATCATTAACCTTTCCGCCTAAGTGTCTAATGATATTACTGTAAATCTGACGGCTGGTATGTGCACGTGAATAATTCCATGATGGTACAAACCTATTGAGGTGGTGCTCAAAACACAATATGTTCCTATGTTTCTCTCGGAAACCCCTCGGTTTTACTGAACCAAATGATAAATTATATAACATAATGATGCAATATCATCATTTTCAGTAAAAGATAGATGAAATTCGAACAACTATTCGTTTTGGAAAGCATACCTTAGAAGCGGTTTCTCAACACTTGGGTGGACTCCAGTAATTACGAAGCCTTCTCATTGTATCAGTTGCAGTTATACGCCAACACATTCACGGCACGGTTCAAATTTGCTATTGTAAATGAAGTTAATACATATAGAAAATCACACCAGTATCAAATCGATTTTCTGGAGAAGATCAATAAACTAGCGAGAAGATACACGCTCGCTAAATTCGCAATAATACTACCTCCACCTCTTATCAGCATTTAGGACGAACAAGTAAACGAGGAATATCTCTTGGCTTTCAATGTTAATACTTGTAATGTGATATAGAGAAAGGCGCATCGCACGTGACGATGTTCCTGGTTGGATTGGTAGAAATTAATTCTCATCATCGATTTTCTCCGTCACACGGCCATCCGATTGAACGACAACTCTATCCAGGTTCTGAGACGCCTTGACTGGGTTTGGCTGCTGATAGATCCACTCTAATTCTTCAAGGGTACGACCCTGGGCTTCCACACTATACCGTTATATTAGCACAATCAATAATAAGAAAAATTGAAGAATCCAAAACAAGGTAACAGAAAACAGAAGGGTAGTTGTTATATCTTACCCAAATAAATACCAACACAGCGCTTCGAAAACATCCCAACCAACGAAAATCCAGAAATAATTCGTGGAAATATTTGCCAAGCCAATTGGCGAGGCAAACTGGCTAATAAAGCCAATGCAGTTGACCATAAAACCAGACAGAGCCAAACCTTTGGCACGAGTTGTTGTTTCAAGGGCCTCGGCGGGAATGACACCCTGCAGTGGAGTATACGTAAAAGAGAAAACTACGTTGAAGAGGTAGTAAAATGCCAGTGCTACCTGGCCGTAGGTGTTGTTGATAGTTCCCGTGGTCGCCTTTTCGGAGATCAATGGTTCAGAGACACCGGCGTTGATTGCCATTGTCACTGCGCAGGCTATTTATTTTTAATGTGTTAGTTCATACTGACTAAATTGCTAAATAATCACAAATTTCGTAAACTTTTTGACGGGGAAGGAAAATGGGGAAGGATATGTAGAATGCAAGTTGCGACACTTACCCAAGGTGCCCCAGACTAAAACTGGACGACGTGGCATGCGATCTGTAAAGTACACAGCAGTAAGAGCCCCTATGGCCGACACAATAGAGTTCACCAAATTCAACAATAGTTGCATGGAGCTTGATGTATAACCGAGTGACTCATATATCGTTGGGTTAAAGTATCCAAGACCATTTCCAGACCACTGCCCAAAAACAGAGATCATAATTACTTGTAGAAAGCGCCAACGACCGCTGTGGCTAAAGATGAATGGCCGGTCTGTTGTATTAATATCAGCATCGGTCTTTTAAGCCACAAAGAGAGTGTCAACATACAGTCCCACCATCTCTTATCAATGCCATCAATTCTAATACCTTCGCGCATTTCCTCAACTTCAAGACGTACAAGTCTGGCGTTGGGGTCGCCGTTTCCGTGATACTTTACCAAGAAGGCAACGGCCTCATCATGGCGGTCATGGGCCATTAACCAACGAGGCGATTCAGGAATAAACCAAACAGCAAATATGACAATGACACACGCGAAGCATTGACAAATGAAAGGTATTCTCCATGACCAGTTACTGTCGATATAATTTGTTCCAAATGTAATCGCAGCAGCAGGAATTGAGCCCCCAAACCAGCCGCAGTTGTAAAATCCTGCCTAGGTCAGTGCTCCCTCTATGTCCATAAGGTTCTTTTAGTTAGAAGACCTACCCACAGCACGGCCACGCCAGTGAGGTGGAGCTATCTCAACAGCGTATGCAGGGGCTGAGACAATCATAACTTGAATACCCACGCCGAGGACCCAGCGGCCTACAACGAACTGCGCAAGAGAGTGGGAACTGGCGACAAGGATAGAACCAATAATGATCACCCATGCACCAACAAACATACATTTACGCCGCCCCAGTTTGTCCGATACCACGGCACTTAGTGGTGCAGCAACCATAGAACCACTAGAATGATAAATGTGGTGTGAGCTGGGTTATATCGTACGGCCAGATATGATAGATACGTACACCGTATATAGTGCAGTCACCACGGAGACTTTCTCTCCTGACAGACCAGTATGAAATGTGTTCTGAAAATATTTCATGGCCAACGCCGCTCCCATAAGTGAGCCTAGATAGTGGTATCAACAGCCATTTAACTCCTGGGGATATAATAGAGATACGGAAACACGGAAACTCTGCAAGTAAATGAAGACTCACCATCATAGCCATTGGCGCAGGCACAACAGAAGGAAACGAAAATGGCAACTATTTTTAATAATACTCATTAGGCTTCATCGAATCCGTGTGAGATATAGTACTCTTCGAGTACACTTACAGTACAGGTGAATTGAGGTCTTGCTCCATCGCTCGATATCTGTCTCCTCGATTGCGGCATAGAGTAAAGCCTAGTATGGAGATAAAGACCCATATCAGTAATTCTTGAATCACGATAAACAGGAGAATAAACGAACGTTGAAGACTTTCTTAGTCTTAGCACCCTCAGGCTTTGCAGTCTCGCCGTATCCAGGGACGACGTATGTCGTATCTTCGCCAACACCGTGAACGCCTTCCTCATGAGTGGTAGTTAGATCTTGTTTCTCTACCATTTTTGGTACCTTGGCGCCAGCTTATTGTCAAGTGTTTCTGGCTCAGTGTGAACTGTGTCTGTTTGTTGGTGCTAAAGATTGCAATGCAAAGGAAACATCGGGTTGGGAAACACGGTTACATAGGAGTTATTATACTTATTTGCGGTTCTCAAAAGGATTTCCCTAGTCTTGCACATATCCTTCTTTAGTAGCTCGCTTGAATTCTCCACAAAGGAGTGCAACAGATGGCTGCACGGTCCTTGGTAACGCCAGGTTTGACAATCTCCAATAAGAACGAGACACTATAATGCTGTAGGCTATTTCGCCTCCGAGAAAGGTGCTGAATCTTGACAAAACGAACCAGGATACCCATCCCCGCTCTCTTCTTCGGCATCTAGTCACCGAACTAATTCATGGGAAATGCAAGTTCCAGCTTGAGTAAGATGGGGTTCCACTTTAAGTTTCGCGTATAGTATCTCGCCTTTGACAGTGCTGGGCGATATTCCGCTGCCGCTGGATGGCTGCGGCTCCCCTGAGTGGCCCGCGCTAATTCAACATTGACACCCTTGTTCTTAGTCGTGGTATTAAAAGTCCTTTTTAATCGCCTATTTCATACTTATCGTTCTTCCGCCATTCCAGATGCCTCCATTCCCCGCGCTTTCTCCACAGTTCCAACTACTTACATAAAGGCAAAGATAGTTAATGAAATGTGTGAGAACAAAAACAAAAACATGGATAATTGTGGAATTGATGACTGGGTTGAACCGTTTCTCTTTCGCTTTGTCCCTCAGTTCTATTCCCTTTTTCTTCCTTTTTCTCAGTAGATATGACTCTCGTAGTGTACGCCTAGAACAACTTCGACTGTAACATTGTACATTGGAATGGAAATTGCTCTGCGTCTGAATATACGCAATTGCGATGGAACTGAAAAAATACTTGGGATTCCCTATATGTATATTTATGAATTAGACTCGAGACTCATTCAGCTTGAATGTCGTCGCAAGGCTTAGGTCAATCGTGGTCAGCTTCTCCGCGGTTCATTATTCTACTAATACAAACGGCGAAGCAGGCTTCAATAATATCTAGTGATGCGCCAACACCATGTGTACAGCCAAGTGGTAGCTAATTAGTCAGTCGGTGCTGGTGGATAAAAAAACTAATATCTATTACCGTTTTTTAAACGTAAACGATATCGACGGTTGAAAATGTTAGCGAATCAAGAATGCCAACTCGTATAGAGAAGGCATGGTAGACTAAAAGTCAATATCTATCAATCTTTTCATAGATATGGAAAATGCAGGAATTCGGATTCGCCACGTAAAGTATAATTCGTCACTGTCCGGCGTATCGGTTCTAGTGCATACGAGTTACAGTGTGACTAGCTTAATTAGCTAACCTCACGGGAGACATTTACTTATTCGAAAAAAACGAATCAATAACCATGAAATGATAGGATATGAGACGTTGGGCATACGGAACGGTGCCGAAACTTTCTGTTGCATGATATTTGACCACGCATATGACCAAGATTCCAATTAAATTGTCAAATCATTATTCTGGAGTCAGTACTAGCCTAGCCTGGGCCCTTTGGGGTGTGAGCAGATTTTAGCCAACAGATGCATGCGCAAACTCTCGGCCGTGGCGACCCTCCTTGGCAATTTGGGCACGGAGACGTCGCCCGAAGCAGGCAAGTGACATTCCAGTGTCAGCTCCCTTGTAGTCACTATTGACCATTCCAATATCTGCGCTGCTAACCTGTTTCAACAATGAGCACAGACAGTCCCAAAATTCTTAGCAACGCAAGCAAAAGTTGTAATTACAGAGTGAAAAACTCGAGGCCGAGGATCATAATGAGCATGTGTTATGAGATCTAAGATTCCGTCGTAAAATTGCTATTAGTGTGTTAGTAGCAACTAGCAATGATTGCTGGGAAACTGAACCTCAGTTGATTGTGTGCAGTTAACGAATGTCAATAAATGAATCAAAAGCGTTGATAGAAGGATTCTATGTTCGGTGATTGGGTGCAATAATGTCAATCCGCTGGCATTCTTTTGCTTGTTAATAAAGGCTACATTTATGTATGGTATAAGTGTTTACAAGAGATATACTTGAGGCAGTCTGGTGCATTCATGTTTCCGTTTCTCCATGACTCTTTGAATTCTCTACATACTGTTCGAGGCTTCTTATCAAGTGCTTTAAGCATTTTCTTGATCCCCTCTTTACCTCAATTCCAATATAATTGTTTGTCTTGTGTGTCAACTACAGTTCGATCCTGATGGGGTACATAATTATTGTATCGAAGAACTCTCTCTATTCTGGAAATATTAGGTCATTTTATCTTCATGGAGATCTCGATATTTGATTTTCATACAACAACGGGAAAGGGGTTGAAAGATGAGGCATTTGAAAGGTAAACTACTTCTTGCAGGATACAGTCGGTGCGGTCTAGTGTTTGCGAGATATATCTAACACAGCTAATTCTAACGTGCTGCATCCAATGGCCAAAAACTTCATGGGCGGGTCCATTTGTGAAATATGAAAGGTGCTCACCAGCGGTATTCAGCTGCAAATTTGGCTGAATATTTGTCATTTAGGTATCACCCGACATCCTTAAACGCCTACGTGAAGTAAATAGAGAATATTGACGGCCAGTGTCTCCTTCGTCTTATCGGGTGCATGTTTCTCTGCTGTAATCAATAAGAAGGGCCACCATGGCCATGTAAGGGTCTCAGCCTACTTACCCATAATATGTATCAAGGATGAATCCATGTCATTCATCCGGTTCTACTAAAATACAGCCATGTATTTAGTTTTACGAAGTTTCTGTGATCTTGAACTCAGTGTCTTAAGGGATTGAGGTTTCAAATGTTAGTAAAAGATTGTCAGCTATAGCAGGCTCTACGTAATCTCGTGGATACTTTAGGTGGTGATAGATCTGTTATCTATATATTATCTCCTGGTTAGGGAATCATGGCTGTCTTACTTGACTACTTTCGTTGGAACCTCTTCAAAAATGGCCTTCGATCAGTAGAATAGTGGGATATAATGATAATGATGATGGTGATTTTTGATTGAGATGTCAACTTCACTCTTTGTTGAATATCCATGTCTACAAACATTCAATGTTAGCACCATACAAGAGCCTGCATATGTAGTTACCAGGCACAAGGCATTGCTGTTGGCAGAAAATGATGAAACAGAGGTTTTGGGCAGGTTGACAGCGGTATTTTATCGGTAGCTCACCCATCAAATTATTGATATTGAACTTCCAATACCTCCTCCAGATCGGTTCAGGGCGAATTCTCTGACGTGAAGTTTGTTTATATATCTACAACCGGTCGCTTTTGACCACACTGATACTGATACGACATCGATTTTATTGACCCATTCTACCCCAATGCTCTTGAACTATTCCCAGCCCAATACGGTGCCAAAGCTGCTTAGTTCATCTAAAGATGCAGGTAGCATTTACCATGTCCAGCAAAATGGCACGCCAGGCAATTAAGGGTTTGGACCCGTGCTTAAGATTTAGGCTGACAATGCCATCTTTTCCAGCAGTAATGCCAACATACGACGAACAATGATCATCATCATTTTATATTTAATCCTAATTTTATTTGCTACTGGCTGTTAGGGCCTCAGGCACGGATTGTGTGCCTTCCATGCGCCTTCATACCCCACCTTCTTACTACCAACCAATAGAATAGCTTTGATTGTGCTGTGGAGGAATGTAGCCCATTGCGCTAGTGGGAAATAGGCAGTGCCGCCACCCACTCAGCCAATAGTTTTGGCCATGGCCGGCACGCGACAGCTCAGACTCCACCTCAGCAATTCAGTGGGGCGAAACTTTCCTGAGGGTGACAACCAATTGCGGCCTTGGTAAGGCCACTAGTGCCTGGGCTAAGGCGAATTCGGAAGGAACTGTCTATCTCTGCATGCGAGCGATACTCGCAAACGAGAGAAAGCGCAGGCCGCCCTCCTGATGCTACGCAGTCAAATTATGAAATAATGGCAACGTCGCACACTCGCCATGTCACTATGCCTCTTCCCCCCACGCAGGCCCTGTTTGCAGAACTCAATCCGATCGAAAACAAGCCATGGAGGATTTGTCCGCCCCTGCCATCCTCGAGAACCCCTCTGTCGATTTCCAGACTGTCAAAAAGGACGGCGATGACGGCGAGGTGCGCTCCGTGCATCACGGAGAAAATGACCTCCTTCGCGGTGAGGTAGTCGATCAGGTTTTGGCAGCCAAAATGAATTTGATCAATGATGTAAGTTATGTGGAGGTGTTTGTCGCAAAGGTCTAAAATATTGATACCAACCGCAAGGCGATTGACGAAATTGGTTTTACGCCATATCACTGGAAGCTTTTCTGCCTCAATGGATTTGGGTATGTCCACCATCCTGTTGCGAGTGTTACGGGGTAGCTGATGATGATGATGGTTTTTCCGCCCTTTAGTTATGCGGTTGATTCGTTAATTCTGCTCCTACAATCAATTATTGCGACTCAAGCCGTTCTCGAGTTCCACCCGTCGTATTCTACGGGACTCACTATCGCCGTATACGTGGGAATGCTTGTCGGCGCCCTATTCTGGGGTCTCTCTGCCGACATAATCGGTCGTCGCTTCGCCTTCAACGTCTCGCTATTTATCTCCTCAATCTTTGCAATCGTTGCAGGTGCGTCGCCAAACTGGGTTGTCTTGGGTTTGTTCATTTGCCTCAGTGCATTTGGCGCCGGTGGAAATCTAGTTTTAGACACAGCCGTATTCTTGGAGTACCTGCCTAGTCAAGACCAATGGCTGATTACGCTTATGGCTGCTTGGTGGGGTTCGTCAATCACATTCGAGGTCCTGCCGAAGGAAAACGGGAACTGATATTTTGGTATATAGGAATCGGCCAGCTCATAGCTGGTCTGTTTGCATGGGCATATATTCCAGCTCATCATTGCTCCGACACAGGTCCCTGCACGTATGACAATAACATAGGCTGGCGCTATGTATGGTACACTTCTGGCGCTTTTGTCTTCTTCCTGTCGGTGCTCCGTATTACAATCATTCGTTTGCAGGAAACGCCCAAATTCTTAGTCGCAGAGGGCCGTGATGAGCAGGCAGTTCGCGTTCTTCAGGATATTGCAAAAAAATATAACCGACCCTGCAGGCTCAGTTTGCAAATGCTGGAACGCCTCGGTGCAACACAGCGACCGAACCAAGATGGCAAGAAATATCGCGTCTCCTTTACCGAGTTAACTTTTCACTTCAAGGGTCTGTTTGCAACCCGCAAGATGGGCCTATCAACTACGCTTGTTTGGTTTTCATGGCTGCTTATTGGCCTAGCCTATCCTCTATACAATGTCTTTCTACCTACTTATCTCTACTCGCGTGGTGCCAGTTTTGGAGTTTTGAGTGAATACATTACTTGGCGCAACTATGCGCTGGTGAACGTGTCTGGGATCCCAGGGCCTATAGTAGCCGGCTTTATGTGTCGGTCGCAGTGGTTCTGGGGTCGCCGTGGGACAATGGTTATCGGTGCGCTTGTTACTATGGTCTTCTTCTTTTGCTACACCCAGGTACGAACTGAAAGCCAGAATATTGGCTTCTCCTGCACCGTCAACTTCTGTCTGAATATATACTACGGAACACTTTATGCGTACACACCTGAAGTCTTCCCGTCCGCGCACCGTGGAACTGGCAACGGGGTAGCCATCGGATTAAATCGAATCATGGGTATCGTAAGCGCCGTGGTCGGCAAGGCTGCCAATGTTCGTTCTCTTGTGGCGTCGATTTTTGTGATACATAAAACGAGAAATACTGATAAGTTGACTTCAGACGAATACACCGGTTCCCATCTACATATGCGCAGCTCTCTACGCCGTTATGGCCATTGTTGCAGCCATCTTCCCCTTCGAGCCCTATGGCAAACGAAGTAGTTAGGTCGACGATGGGCCGTAGCCATCCTCCAGTATACACAAGCTCATGTGCATCTTCAATTCAATGTTCTAAAGATCGGCGCTAAACGCTAGGGAGCGTGCAGAGTACATTTCGTATCACCCTTTGATGCAGTCAGTGTATGGGTCCGAGATACGTGCAAGGAATGGCATGTGCGAAACCTGTGGCGGCCTCGAATAAATAGCCGTTCATGGCGCTTCTCAGAGCTGTTGTGTGCTGCTGTTCAGTTAACTGGAATCTTGGAGGCATATGCCGAACACTTCGGAATAGATCTCAAATTAGATGACGAACAATTAGACAGGAAACAATATAGGAATAAGGAGAATGTTGAGAAGCTTACGAGGGTGAATGTCCCCCCATTGAGCACGAACACGTGACATCGGTTGCCAAGTCTGGGTCAAAGCCTAATCATGCCCTAGTACGTAAATGGTAAAGGACCGAGAATGCAACTGCCAACCCCACTTCCGACAGAGGGATAACCACAGCCAACCAATCAACGCGGTACCTGGCAAGACTTGGTTTCCCCCCAGCTTACTCACCCTCTCTTTGGATCTCTTCAAGCCAAGGACTTAGAGGCGTCTGAGGGAGCAGCTGGGAAGAGTGACCATCGATTCTGTATTCAACACACACAGTTTTGTCCAGATCTATCCGGGGTTGAGTGCGCCCCTTGATTTCCGCCTCCTAGTTTTCCAATGTGGCATGCAGACCTAGCGATATACTCGGCGTAATAATTGCTGATGGCCTAGGCGAGCGATCATCGAATAACAATGGAAGAGAATGCAGAAAGTGCCGCAGAAAGTGAACAGTCGCCACTTCATGGCACCCACGCAGAAGAGAATACGAATGGGTCAGTCGAATTTGGGCAAACACGACGAACAGAGTCCAGGAAGCTTCCCGCGATCACTGCGTGCGTCATCCTCTCTTTATTCTATATCATTCATTGACGATTGTCCATATAGGTGTGAGCTGTGCAAAACCAGAAAAGTACGATGTGATCGTGTAGAGCCCTCGTGTGGATGGTGTTCTAGAAATGGGCGATTGTGTGTTTACAGAGATCGACAAAAGCCAGGTTTTCGTGCCGGGTATGTGCGTGAGCTTGAGACAAAAGTCAGTCGTCTCGAATCGATTCTGCAGACGCTAGGTCATGGAGGGGAAATCTATTTAAATGTACACGACTCTGGCAGAGAACTAGCTGGTCCGACGGCCTCCAAATTATTGAGAGCCGATGACGATCACCAAGCGCCACAGTCATCCAAAAAGATGATAAGAACTGAGATGCAGGACGCCAGTTTTGGAAAATATGACCGAGTTCGTTCCGACCGTACATCGGAGCTGATGTCCGTTCAGTCGATGATGAACACGATCAGGCCTGTTACAGCACCGAAAGCGATGCCCGACTTACCATCAGGCGAGTTACTATATAGCCTTGTCGATCTATACTTTAAGCATGTCAACACATGGTGTCCGATATTAGATCGCAAGATTACTGTCGACAGCTTCTTTGGGCCCTCCGTTCCAGACGAGGCTGATCGTATTATCCTGTATGCGATTGTGGCAATTGCACTGCGGTTCAGTCATGATCCATCACTGACACCCGAGTCCCGCAAGCAGTATCATTCTACAGCGAAGGATAATGTATTGCTCTATAGTTTACAGTATCCATCCATTAAATCACTACAGGCTCTCGTTATTCTCACCTGGGATTTCTTAGGCTCGTCTGATGGCCCACCAAGTGTCAACATACTAGCAATAATTGTTCGCACTGTTTTACAGCTGAATCTGCAGGTTGAGTCTGGCTTATCTCTGTCAACTACTGATCGCTCAAATGCGCCTCATGGCCGTTTGCGGGACAGTATTCTTCCTAAACCTAACTCTTGGATTGAGGAAGAAGGTCGCCGGCGACTTTTCTGGATGGTTTACATTATTGAGCGCTATACTGTCGTAGCCACGGCTACAGACCCTACTCTAAATGAAGATTATATTGACCGTTCTCTTCCATGTCGCTACGACCTATTCTCAAAGAATGAGGCTGTCGAGACGCGATGGTTCTCGGGACCAGGACAGTCGATGATTATTGATCAGCCGGAAAATCTTGGAAGTTTCTCATACCACTGTGAAGTGATGCGTACTCTGAGTCGTGTTCAAATCTTTCTCCAGAACCCCATTGACATCTGCTCTCTGGTAGAAGTAGAGCGGTGGCAACTGACATATCGTGAACTTGACGATGAGTTGAATTCCTGGCTTAGCCGTCTTCCTGATGATTATGGTAGGGTTTCTCAACTCTGTCACTCAGATCCTACCAGTAAGATTTCGAATTGGATAATCCTACATGCCGCATTTGTTACCTCAGTTTTGCGCTTACACTCCTGCGCCGCGTATCCCCCTGTTAGGTCTCACATCTTTACCCCTTCCTTCAATGCCTCCCAACGATGTCTTGCCGCAGTACAAAGCCTTCGAGAAATCGCTCAGGACGTTTTAAACACGGGAATGCTCGATCTTCTTGGCCCTCACTTTGCTTTTTCTTTGTATGTTGCAGCCAGACTCCTGCTTGTTGATTCGGCTTGCACCGGCGTCGAAATGGACCCAAATTGCCGCTTTTTCATATATATACTCGACAAGATGGGCCATTATTGGGGAATCGCTAGCCAATATGCTCAGACATTGGATCGAATTTGTAAACAATCGCACATGGGCTGGCCATATAGCAACGGAGCAGCGTCATCTGCTCCAAGAGCCCTCGCCACGATGAGAAGGTAAAATAGCCTTTTCTTTTGTTTTTCAAACCTTCTACTAATCTGTTAAATTTGTAGAAGAGCGTATGAAATCCATATCTCAGCTACTCATCGTCCTTCTACCGCAACCAAACCCCTACCCACCAAGTCTGTGACCGCAGACGATCTCGAGTACCTTGAAGTATTTCACTTTTTCAACTATCCACGCCTTCCAACTGCCATGATTAGTAGCCCGGGCCTTTACCATCCTTTCTTGAACTTAGATGGGGACATGATAGGAAAGAATTATTTTATGGCGGAAACAGGCTTTTCTACTAGGGCCATGAATACAAGATGGTCGTACGGCCCAACATGACACTGTCGAATCTCTTGGTATGAATTATACATCTATTTCTATATGAGATATTTTACAAGAACATACAGTTTGAGAGTATTGACCGGGCGTTGTTCTCCAGTCCTTAAAAATAATAACACTGGCAATAGTCTATAACAATTCATGCGATGCAATGCAAAGAAGGAAGGAAGGAAAGTAAAAAGAGGACCAAGAGACCCATCGCATGCCAGCAGCAGAAGATATACAATGTCAAACCATCTTACACGGCTACTTCTTCTCGCAATCCCATAGATCGCAAGAATCTGACTCCTTCTTTAAACTCCTGCTGTTTCCTCTTTTCATTCCACCTCAATTCATCTCCCATGATGGAAATCACAGTAGGAAGGGCCTTCAGCGCCGCCTGCACATCTATGAAAGCTAGACGCATGCGTCGGCCTATAATATCCGCTGCCGTCATTGCGTACTCGTTGCGGATTGCGTAGCGCACCTCACCATCTACAAACGGGAGGTCGTCCCCTGCAATGCGTTGGGTCAAATTAGATGATGATGAGAGTGATGCAACTTCCCAGGCACGGTCTCCATAAGAGTGTGCCAGATGATCAGCTACATCGGAAGTTAATTCAAAACGCTGGAGTAAATCATCACGAAGTTTCGGGGAATAGCCGTGAGCACCAATGACTCGCAGATGTTGAGTCTGGCAAGAACCATCTAGAATCTTTTCAGCAGTCGCTTCAAATCCACCAACGTGAGGAACTGAGCCTAGTCCTTGCGGCCTTAGTCCAAATGCTTTGATAGCGGTATCGACGGCGTCTTCGGCCATTTCGCGGTATGTTGTCCATTTTCCGCCTACACAGGTCAACAAACCGGAGTCAGAGACGGTAATCAGATGGCTACGGGTAAGGGACTCCGTATTTTTTGCCGTAGGATCGCGAACAAGGGGGCGAATTCCTGAAGGTTCATTAAAATCAACGATGTCTCGTATACGCAATAGTATCACGACTCACCTGACCATGTAGCTAGCACGTCGGACCGTTTGAGGGTAACACCTGGAGCTAAAAGTCGGTTGACCTCCCCGACAATCCAGTTTACTTCCTCCTCCTCGGGAATTGGCTCTTGCTCGATCTTGCACGCCTGGTCGGTGGTTCCAGCCACCATTTTTCCCTGCCATGGCAATAAGAATATGACACGCCCATCTGACGAAGGATCAATGAGCCCGAGACTTTTGGGTCCAACCCAGTCAGGTAGCACAATATGCACGCCACTGCTAGGCATAATTATCTCCTTCATGGAGGGCTGGTCTTTCTGTAGGATTGAATCTGCAAACGGCCCAGTAGCGTTGATGACGCCTCGTGCTTTGACCAGAAACTCCTCGTCATCAGAAAGACAGTCTTTCACCTTAACACCACATATAATTCCATCTGCATCCTTCTCCAAAGCAGTCACCTCCATATGATTGGCCACCGTCGCGCCGTACACGGCAGCCGTCATTGCTAGTGATACGTTCATCCGCGAATCATTATGCTGGCCGTCGTAATAAATCAGACCCCCTACAATCCTACTCGCATCTAGCGTGGGAAACTCCTGGATGGCTTTCCCACGTGGCATGAAATACGAGGAGTGCAATCCTTCAGAGCCGGCCAACAGATCATACAGCTGCGTCCCGATCCAAAGATACGGTGCCTCCCACCAGTGTTTGATTGGTAGTAGCATTGGCAGAGATTGCGATAGATGTGGTGCAATATCGAGGAAGTACCGCCGCTCTTTGAGTGCCGTACAAACCAGCTTATACTGTTCATAGTCCAGGTCTTTGACGGCCTTCTCCAAGTACCTCACGCCACCATGCACAAGTTTTGTGCTCTTGCTGCTCGTACCACTGCTGAAATCATCGCGCTCAACCAAAGCGACTTTGAAGCCACGGGTTGCTGCATCTAGAGCAATACCTGTCCCGGTAGCACCGCCGCCAATCACTAATAAATCGTAAACAGCATCCGGATTAGCACTGCTGCTCTTTTTCAGGGCCGCGATCTGCTCGTTCCGAGGTGTTATTTTCGGGAATCGCGGCGGATTTGCGAGGAAGGATGGCACGATGGAATAATCTATCTCGAGCGGTCGCCGGCTCCGGAAGTTGTACAATGCCACTGACCCAACAACCGTGACCGCGGAGGCAGTGGCAGCGTATCGCAGAAACCGATGCGATGTCGACCGGGACGCCATGCTATTTTATTTTAAATTTTTTCTTTTGCCCTTTTCTATAGAGTGGAAAATTCTCCTGTTTGACTGTCTTAGAATCAAAGTGAATACGCTGCTGCAGCGCGTTGGAGGAGAGGGGTTTTGTGAGTGTCCTGGGACTCGAGGAAAAATCAGACAATCACGAGGCAGGGTGTATTATTTATTTTGAGATTCGTTATCGGCCATGAATCAATAATTAATGACTATTATTTTCACCGCGAACTAACGGGGCCAAGTGACCCCTGCAGTAATTCCACCAGTCGTGGTGTGCTCTGGGCCGGCGTGTCCACTCCTTGTTAAAGTTGTTCATCGCTGACTGTCGCATACTTTCGAATCGGGACGGCAGCAGTGGGCATTCGGTGCATGTCTGAGCCGAGTCTAGTCCATATCGGGCATCTCAGACCCAAATCTTCGGACTTGCCGCCGAGGCTAGTCCCTAGACGTCTAATTTCAGAGCTTACGGTGGCTACGTCATAGCAAAGGGTGCGCTTGGGGTTGGAAAAGCCATTATTGAGCCTGTGAATAATATCAGAACATCCCTCGTATCGCTATATTAATGATGCTAGATACTAGTGGAATGTTCTACCAGCCATAGCTCTCTGAGGTCTGTAGCACAGCTAACGACATTTTGGACTTTTGTGGATTGTGGTCGTGTGTTTTCTGTTTCTGATTATGCATGACTGGTCAACCAGCTGGCACATATACATGTGCATTTAGCAGCAATCTTATGAATAAAATGGCTCTGTCCCGTATCCGTTTGGTCAGTATTCAGGTACATCCATCAAATGTTGATAATATATTTACAATGAATTGAATGCTTCATAGCGCCCCAACTCTAGATCCGCTTATTTCAAACAGTGCTTGGCACTTGCAGTCATCAATAAGAGTTAACACCCTCCCATGCAAATACTAAACTATACCAAGCGCATCAATCCTTTCCTAATTTACGAACCGCCCATTCTTGCATGTCTATACCTTTCCGACTTATGAGAAGAGTAAGAATACCACCAAACATGCACATAATCATTGCTGCGTCGATGAATAGTTATTAATTGTATCTTTATCAAGTATGAACACAAACTTCTAGGAATACATACATATAGTGAACGTCCAACCGACCCCAATTGCGTTTATGAGAGGTACAATAGTACCAGTCGTACCTGCACCAAAGAGATACTGCACTAGGTATTTGCTGCTAATGACTTCGGTCTTTTCTGCTGGGAGCACCTCTGTATAACATTAGATCGATGCTTCTACCCCTTTCCTTTCACCAGGCACTATTTTGGAATCTGCAGATACAGTTGTACCTACCTGCTGTGTATGTGTTCAAACTATTGAATATCCCCATCAAGCCAAGCCCTGCAAAAAATGCACTGATGATTGGAACTGCCATACCACCGATTTCTTTCTGCAATGTCCATGCATATATGAGCGTCGACAAAGGTAAGACGCCTAAGATCATGAACAGCCCACTGTTTAGTCGGTCCTGCGGAAGTCGCAGCCCATCGCGACGTTTGATGTACCTTTTGACAGTACGGTCAGAGAGTCTCCCTCCGGCAACGCTTCCGACCAAAAAGCCGGTGCCTGGTGCAATATAAAACAATCCACTAACGAGAGCTGTGGTCAAGTGAAAGCGAGGGTTGAAAATGCTGCGAGCTGAGGTCAACAGGCCGTACTGAAACCAAGCTAACAGACCGCAAGTCAAGTCCTACCTCGTTAGCTTTGGATTTTCTTGGGACCAGAGGGAACTTTTCTTACAGCAAGAAAGACATTTGGATAAACCAAGAGCACGAATACTCGAAAAGGATTGAATTGACAATTGATTGATTCCTTTTGTTTCAACCTGTTTTCCGGTCCAGATGCAGAAGAGCTATTCATCTTGTCCAAATTGGGAATGAAGAGCAATGATGTCACGAGTCCAATGGCACCCATCCCAACTTGCACCCAGAATATGTAGCGCCAATGAGTGAAAGTGACGAGAATTCCACCGATACATGGTGCTATCATCAAATTAACTTTCATTTTTAAGGTTTCTTTTCCTATTTAAAACCATACCGAATGCTGGACCACTGACTGATCCGACCATGAAAAACCCGACTGCTCTACCTCGCACAACCTTTTGCTTGTTAGAATCGAAAAGCTCATAATGTTATAGGAAACTGACGGGCTCAAAGATATCAGCTAACATTGTCTGCCCAGCCACCATAAAATAAGTCCCGGTCAAGCCAGCTAACACACGCATAGTTGTGAAAATTGCCATTTTCGTTGCAACAGCTGCTCCGCATGAACAACCACACAGAATGAAGATGGCAAGATTGTACGCTCGTTGCCGCCCGATTAAGTGACCGACGGGGATCCAGATAAAGGATGAAAAGCCCATGGCAAGGAAAACGCCTGCATTAGTAATGGCGATAGACTCCTGCGTGGTTGATAGTTCATTGCTGATCTCGGGAAGTGCTGGAAGCAACGCGGTGCTTGAATATGTTATTACGAGGGTCATCCAACTGACGGAGAAGAGAATTAAGTTTTTGCGCCATGCAGGTAGAGACAAAGAGGGTCTCTGAATTATTTTATCATGATTGCTGTGTTGCACGGGTTGGTCAAGTCCAGCGGGTTGTTCGGTCGAAGCTAATTTGGCCTTTGTCTGCGCCATAGTTGATATAGAAATATGTGTAACCAGTGGCAGTACAAATACAACCCGCGGTTTAGCATCCTCATCACCTGCGACCAGGAACTGCGCATTACTGATGATCGTTTTAATTATAAGGTGCATCGGGCAAATGCCCGGATACCGATTAAATTATTCTCGGTGTTTCTTGTGGTAGCAATTAAAACAATCGACGGCATTTTGCCTAGTGCCCAATGCAGAGAAATGGGCTGCGTGCATTAGCCAGCCCCACAGAAATCGGGAAACGGACTTTTCGCCGAAGTCTAGGCGAGTCACGACACTGTCTGGTCAATATTTGTTGCAACACCTATCATTAGCATGTAGGAGCAGTTGATCTACAAACTAAATTACGGCTTGTATATGATGTCCACGTCCAACGGAATAAAAGGTTTCACACAGCGAGGCTGCCCGTGTCGATTGGTAGCAGGTTTGTGAAACCTCCAGGCACTCTTTTTGTAACGTAATAATTCGTCTGAAATGATTCCCCGGGTTATATTTGCCATTTGAACTATAAAAAGCTGAGACTATATTAGAAAAGAAAGAAGAAAAGAAAGGTCTAGCTTTTGCTCGGAAAAGCCCATCGCCAATTTCGAATGTGTTCTGGGTCGATTCCCTTGTCATATGCTACAGAAATAGCTGATAATTGGAGCTTAATGAACCTTTCTCGAACTGCGGAGGCAGTATTTCCCAGAGATTCGATGCGATCGATAGCTTCGATTGCAAGGCTATATCTGTCAGTTTGGTTCCGAACAGCCAGCTCGAACGGCGTATCAATGTTCCCTTTCTCTTTGTAGCCTCTCACGTGCAGATTGTATTGACCAGGTCGTTTGTAGGTAAGGCGGTGTACGAGCCAAGGATACGAATGGAAGTTGAAGATGATGGGTTTGTCCACAGTAAAAATGGCACCCCACTCTTTATCGGACATTCCGTGAGGATGCTCGGTTCCAGATATAAGTCTGAATAAATCTACCACGTTAACAAATCGGATCTTCAAATTCGGCAAGTATTCTCGAAGAAGGGCGGTCGCTGCTAGAGCTTCATTTGTGGCCACGTCACCGCATCCAGCCAATACCACGTCCGGTTCCTTGCCCTGGTCATTGCTTGCCCAGTCCCAGATGCCCACACCCTTAGCACAGTGTTCGATGGCATCTTGTGGGCCAAGGAATTGAATATGCTCCTGTTTGTCGGCTACTATGACATTGACGTAGTTCATACTTCGAAGGCAATGGTCCATAACGGACAAGAGACAGTTACCATCAGGCGGTAGGTAGATGCGGACGACCTCGGGACTTTTGTTTGCGATAACATCCAAAAATCCGGGATCTTGATGAGTAAAGCCATTGTGATCTTGTCTCCAAACGGTCGCAGTAAGTAAAATATTGAGGGACGCCACTTTAGCGCGCCACTCAATTTCGAGACATTTTTCAAGCCATTTGCAATGTTGGTTCACCATAGAATCAATAATATGAATGAAAGGTTCGTAACTATTCAGCAACCCATGACGTCCGGAGAGAATGTATCCTTCCAGCCACCCCTCGACCGTGTGTTCGCTGAGCATTTCCATAACACGTCCCGATGTAGCCAAATTTCCTCCGTCTTTATCCTCCTCAAAATACTGACCAAGCCACACTTTCTGGGTTGCCTTGTAGACTTCACCGAGTTTGTTAGACTCTGTCTCATCGGGCCCAAAAAGCCGAAAATTAGTCATGTTCGCTGAAATCACATCTCGCAAAAACTTTGCCATATTAGTCATGCTGCCAGCGACTGAGATTCCAGCCTCAATATCTGGAAGCATATATTTGCGGAAGTCAGGCAGATTCAGTGGTTTGCGTAGAATACCGCCATTCCCGACCGGGTTTGCACTGATACGTGCATTGCCAATTGGTGCCAGCGCCTTGAGCTCAGAATTCAGCTCACCACTCTCATCAAAAAGTTTCTCTGGGTTGTAACTTCGCATCCACGATTCTAGTATTTTCAAATGGTTGGGATTGACAGCGACATCTGGTATAGGCACCTGATGTGCCCTCCAGAAGCCTTCAAGTTTTTTGCCATCAAGATCATGCGGGGCAGTCCATCCTTTGAGGGTTCTCAGGACAATCATCGGCCAGAGAGGCCGGAATGGGGTTTGAGATTCTCGTGCTTGCTTCTGGAATTTCCTGATCTGCAAAATACAGTGCTCAACGGTTGCAGCCATTGCTTGGTGCATGCTATGACGATCGCTACCTTCCACAAAATACGGTGTCCAGCCATATCCTTTGAACAAAGATGCCAGTTCTTCATGGCTAATCCGAGCTAGGATAGTTGGGTTGTTAATCTTGTACCCATTTAAATGCAATACCGGAAGAACAGCGCCATCTGTTATGGGATTCAGAAACTTCGTACTATGCCAGCTTGTAGCTAATGGCCCTGTCTCGGCCTCGCCATCGCCCACAACAGCAATAGTTATGAGGTCTGGACGGTCAAAGACGGATCCAAAAGCATGAGAAATTGAATATCCCAGCTCGCCACCTTCATGAATGCTCCCGGGTGTCTCTGGAGTAGCGTGGCTACCGATTCCTCCGGGAAACGAGAATTGTTTGAAAAATCTCCGCATTCCATCCTCATCCTGGGTCTTATCTGGGTACACTTCTGTATATACTCCCTCAAGATATGACTGTGACAGAATTCCAGGGGCTCCATGCCCAGGACCTGATATATAAAGAATTTCGAGGCCATACTTGATTATCACGCGGTTCAGGTGAATCCACGTGAAAGATTGGCCTGCATCAGACCCCCAGTGCCCCAGAACTCTAGCTTTGATATGCTCTTTTTTGAGTGGCTCCTTGAGCAAGGGATTGTCACGCAAATAGAGCATGCCGAGGCACAAGTATAAACTTGCCTGGAAATAAGCGTCTATCTTGCGAATTTCATCCTGATCAAGTAGCTTTTCTGGCTTGATAGTCGACCGAGCTACGCCGTAGGCGGAGATGCTCTTGGCCTCAGGACTATCACTAGGCGCCATGGTTGACCAACTAATATAAGCTGATGATAGGAAATAAAGAAACCTCTTCCAAACTCAAGTCTAGCTTAATCGCGAAGTGGATAAATCTAGGATGAGAGGCACAGGTACGTGAAGCGCGTCAGCGTCTGGGGTATAAATACTGTGTAAGGTTTATACATCAATCTCAAATTGATGTAGGAAAGTCAGGTGCAAGAGTCACATTTTCAATATTCTTTTATCTTTCAGAAACTAGACGGTTGCGTCGTGCAATGCGAAACCCAAGAGACTATCCGTTGTCGGTGCGTCATGCCACCTTCAGACGGATGCATGCGGAAGCCTGTTCCAGAACGACTGTGACGTCGTTGACTTAGAACTAAGTTAGTGACGTTATTTTCAGCAAGAAACAACAACAACAATAATAATAACAATTAATTGCCTGCATTCTTGAACTAAGCAAGTATTTGAACACATAACATGAATAAGGTATACCCTTTCTCAATCACCGGTCGCTCGATAGGCGCATCGGCAAGTTTGCCTGGGCGGCGAGAGGCGCACCGATTCATTGTGAAACATGCAATTTGATGCAAGCTCATGCAACGCAATGTCCGAGAAAATGCCGTCGCAGTTTACAAGCTTATACGTGTGGCGCAGAAACGCCAAACAGGACGGGGAGCGAATTTTCAAGCCCAATGTTCAAATTACATAATCGGCCTTTGTTTGGACGGAAGCTCCTAAATGCTTCCTAAGCAGGGTTTATGTCAGGGCCGATTTTTATGAGACAAAATCTATATGATTAGCGCAGAATAAACAGAACCGGAAAATTAATAAGCCAAATAAAACTAACCTAAAATGAAAATTACACAAACTTGGCATTTTCAGCAGCCAACCAGGCCGTTTTAATTTTTTCCGCTAGGTCGTGTATCAGTTTGCTTATAATCGTGGAGCCCTCTGCTCAACAAAATGTCGCTAGAACACGCACTTGACCATTATTCTAAAAACAACCTAAAAATCACCCATCGCCCACCCCTCGTTACTTTATCGCTGTGATATGTGTAACGTTTCTACTGGGGTAGTGTTTGGAGCTTGTTTTATACACTATGCATCATACATGTATTCGATGGACTATTATTGTTTACATATAAACCACACATGGCAATTTGTTTATACGGGTGTTTTGATCACATGAGTTGGAACTGCTTTCCCACCATTCGGCACAGATGATGTCTCACCGTTTTTGAATAAAACCTCTAGAGCAAGAAGAAAGCAATATTAGAAGGTAAGTCATATATTTCTTCGCGGAAATCAGCTTTATTATGTTGTACCTTTAGCGGTATCCGGCAAGTCAAGAAAAATATTGACCTGTCAAATAATCTCTGGCTGGTTGAGAGGAATGAAAGGATGGATTAAACAATAAATTCGCTGTGATTCCAGGGCATGGATATACATTCCGGCCGGAAGAACAGATCAAGGCTTCAATGTTTCCGTTCCACCTTCGTTTCCCTAAAAGATCTGGAATAGGCCTTCCCGAACTAAAATTCAACTCATCCCAAATAAAGAGAATCGGGGACATCATTCTAGTTTGTATGAGGGCTATCACACACGAAAAAACTGCGTTTATGTTGGATTTTATACCTAGGAAAGTGCTTGCATAATACAATTGTACGTCTAGATCTCGAGCCGTTACTAAACTTTTATAAATTCAGTTATATCACACTTCTACGTTACATGAGTGGTATTAACTTTATAAACGGCCATAAATCTCATTGCACTTGTATTGAAATCGTTGATCACTACATGCAAACAATACTCGGGTCTATTGAACAATTTCGAACTTCACGGAATTGCTAGGCTCAAACATCTCTTTCCAGTCAGCCCAAAGTTTGGTCAGCCCTTCCACATATTGAGTATGTAGCTGATCTATGTATTTTTCATCGGGGTCTCGTCGTTGTTGCTTCACTGGAATTGGATTTCCTACCACGACGTGCAAGGGTTTGCGATACGGGCAGAAGATATTGAAGCGCCCAGTGGAAAATGACACTTTGTGTTGAACGAACCACTCCCATACACGCGTTACAATTTTGTTGACCGTTGAACCATTGACATTCACCCGGTCAAATAGTTCATTTTCACCAAACGCAATGACAGGCACGAGGTCTGCTCCAGTCTCCACGGCAACGCGAACGAAGCCCTTGCGTATCTTGACGACTACTTCCATTGTTCCTGGTCGTGAAATATCGTATTCTCTGCTACCGCCAATGGTAATAGTAATTGCCTGACCCATGCCTCGACCATCATGCCCTCCCGTTGAGAGTCGCTTGATGCATGACTGACGCGATACACCGCTCAATCCCACCATCAACAGATACTCTCGTAGAAGCGGAACTCGAAATGCGTCATCCTTCATAAGTAAAGTATTTGTGATACCAGGGAACAGTTCAGAGAAGCCTGCACCGTCGGCTGCTAAGGAGCCAGCTGCTCCGCGGAACGCAACGCCGTGTGGATGATATCCAAAGATATATTTGCGCTGGGGAGAAAGAGGGGCGGAACGATATAGAGTTAATGGAAAGTACATTGCAAAGCGCTTCCAAACCCATGATTTACGAAAGCGGTCATTTCGAAACCACGTTGATCCACTTTGGTGGGCTTTGGCGAAGAATTTGATGTAAAGGATATAAACAAAAGCAAAGACTCGCACACGAGGAATTAGAAGTAATGAGTAACCGAATAACGGAAGGAGAAACCACGAGTTGCTAGACAGGGTCACAATGAAGGTTTCAGTAATCTGATCTAGAAGCGGTCTTGAGGCCGTTTTCCCTTCCATTTTGATCTGTTTCATTGGAGTTTCGAGTATTTGCCCTGATCTATTCCTGATTTTCTGGAAATTACCATTTAGATCGTCAACAGTGACACCTGGTACCTCTAGTCTTATTTTCTCAGGGTTCTTTGCCAAGTCGACTATTTTTTCCGCGCCAATGATGCGACCTTCTTTCTTCTGACAGAGCTCTGCCAGCCTTGCAGCCTTTTTGACATACGAGGGTCGATTGCTCATTACCTTTCTAATTGATTTAGCGAGTTCTTTCGATTCGACATTAGGAGCGGCAGTTTTGTTTCCATAGACGCCTATACCTAGCCATTCCGCCCTGGCCGCGTTTTCATAGCAATCCTGCCATGCAGGTAGCACAATATGGGGAACCCCAGTTCTATCTGCTTTTAGCCATGTTCCATACTGTTTTAAAAGAAATGCACCTACTGTATTGCCTCATACCACGAATTGGCGCCACCATGATGAACGGAAAGAACGATTCGTCCTGTCTCAAGCATAGCCATGGGCTCGACCTCAAACCACGGTCTTATTCTCACGCGATCTGTCTTTATTTCCTCGCTTAGCGACTCAGTAGAGCTCGTATACACGTCGTCGACATCATTAGGATGTTTGGGGAGTTTCCATAGAATTTGTATTGCTTTGTCACTCCACGAGTCAAGGAAAAGTTTAAGTCCAGTGGAGATTTTTTCAGCCACCTTTGGGTCAGGCGCGTAAAGCGTTCCAAGATTAACCAGAATAGTCGGTGCTTTCTTAAACCAGTCATTCAATTCCGGGTCTTGCTTTTCCACGGATGCACAAGGTAGTAATATAGGACCACAGGGTATAACATTGTCTGGTACGTCGAATGGCCAGTCGAGCTCTCTTAGAGCTGGAGATAAGTGGACTCGGTCCGGCCGCCAGGCGTCTGCAAAAGGGAACCGACCTTGAATCTTGTTTCGAATTCTCCATTCGCGGATTTCACGGCGTCGCCCGCTGCCATGGTATATTTTCGCTGTTTTCAAGACCGCCATAGTATTCCAAGGAATAAGATGCCAAGGAAGAGGGTATGGAAAGCCAGTACCTGGTCTGACGCGATTAGGTTAGTATTAGCACAAGCAGTCCAAAGTGGAAGACAGGCAAGATGACGAGGGTTTGCGCACTTACAATGGATATTTCCAGGCCCAGGCAGCGTTCTTCTGTAGTCCTAGCACTATATGGCTGAGGGCTGTAGTATTCATCAAAATAGCTGTATGACCAGCATTGTACGCCGCATCGCGCCCCTGGAGAAAGAAAAAATCCACTACGATCACGGAAGGATTGGCCTCCTCAATAATATCGAGACAGCTCCGATAGACATCAACGTATTCCTCTTCATTCCAGCCCCAGATATCTTCAATTAAGGACTTGAAGCCCAGGATTGAGCCCTCGTACCCAGGAGGATGAAATGCTCCTCTTTTCCCGGTGCGGATGAAGACATCAGTGTTGGATGGTCCGTGCACTGGATGAAAATGAATGCGTGAGGAGTAACGTGAATCATACAATCCAGCGTTGTCATGAAGGAGCTTGTCCACCCTTTTCTTGAGGGCAGGAAAGGACCCAATGTGTACATCAATATCACCACGCAGAAGGAGCTCATGAGAAAGGGCTAAAATGATGTTGGTCTGACCATGTTCACTGTTCGCTAGGAACAATACTCGAGTGTTAGCCCCCGTCATGACGAAACTATGATTCCTTTGTTTGAGTCTGTTTCATATATATAGATGTTGACAAACAAAATAGTTGGAAGACGGACAGCTGGCCGGAATCTGTGATAAGTGTAAAAGAGGGCGAAGCCCATATATGTCATGAACAAAAAAGTTCAACTAGGAATGAAAAGGAATGCGGAGTGAGCCAGGTGTTGTATGCCTTAGGGTATTAGCTATCTTGTGATCCACATGCACTATGGTTTTAAAAATTAAACTCAATGCACCCCTTAGGCTCTCCATACGACGCCACGGGAGGCTAAAATTACATTGTTGGCCGAAAACCACTACACCAAAAAGGGGTTCCCCTCCTTGGGAGGGCTAGTAATTTTGGCTCTTATTCTGGTTGACACACCTCCCCAGATAATATAGGGCTCCGGCATATATAATCTGCATTTTTCGTCTCTGTATTCGGTCTAATCCATTTCTTCGGTCATTGTCTCCGTTTTTTCGGCTAAGCTGGTTTCTTGGCCAATTGCCTTGGTTTCTTTGGCCCGCCTCGGCCTTTACCATGGATTTTTGTCACTTTACACATATATTGCATCGACATTTTTTAGTATTGCTCGTTTGAACCAGGTTATGTGTTCTCAGTGGAAGTTGCTGGTTGGTTAAACCTCCTGAGCTCATAACTGTTGGCCCAAAAACCAGTACGCCAAAAAGTGGTCCCCCTCCTTGAGAGGGCTAGTAATTTTGGCTCTTATTCTGGCTACACATTGGTATTAACCAATTTATATGAAGGATCGTCGCTATTTGCGTGGTCCGAGGGCCGTGGCTGATCGTCATATGCCATATGGAGACGGGAAGACTCAATCTTACGGACACATGCAGATTTTCCGAGGCTGGTATTAATAACGCTTCCCTGTGCTTATAGGGGCAAAAAGACTAAGGGTTTTGTTGTATTATTGGTTCATTCGAAGGGGGCAAGATAATTTCGCCGACTATGAATGGACTAGGAAATTCTAGAGCGCCAAAGAGAGTCGCACATATATATATGCATTACTGTGGTCATTGGGAAACTAGTTAATCACTTGTAGCCGTTGATTCGTATGTACGACATTTCAACCCTGCAGCCATGGCGACACAAGGTAGAATGTTGACACTGGCGGCTTCGGCCATTTCCCCTTTCTTGATCGTTATCTTGGTAATGTTTCTCTGATTTATGCCCCAAAAGCCAAGCTATCTCCGTTACTAAGAGCTTTACCTGAATAGACTCCCATTGTATTTCTCCTGTTTATGTTGTTGAGGTCTAAGGGGCCAGTGATTGAGAACGTCCCAGGGCCCCTAATTGGTCGATTCTTCGCTGGAGTATGCCCTGTTTGACTTCTTTGAATGGAAGAAACAGTGATTGACCTTTTGCAGATTGACACAAAGTATGCCTTCATCTCTGGTCGGAGTGCCTCTAGTTTCCATGCATTGCACAAATCTTACGGCGATATCGTGCGATTCGCGCCAGGCCAAGTGACAACGAATACAGTGAAAGCTTTTCGGAACATATACGGCTCGGGCGCATTTCTCAAAACCGACTTCTATAAAGGAATTTCAAGAAGGAATATTTTCACTGCTACTGAACCAGCATACCATACACCTGTCAGGAAATTGTTCAGTCCATCGTTTAGCCCTGGATGCTTAAAATCACATGAGGGTGTTATTAGGGACTGTATTTTGAAGTTGCATGGAGTATACAAGGAGAAACTAAGGACGAGTGGTGACACCTTGTCCTTGAACAATCTCTTATACTGTCATTCTGTCGACACAGTGGCCGAGGTTCTGTTAGGCAAGTCTTTAGGGTGCCTTGATCGAGGGCGACCCTACTTCTGGACTGAACAACTACCACGTATTTTCTACTGGGCAACTATTCGGAACCAGTTTCAAGGATCTGGTGTTCCAACTCTGCTGAAGTGGATGTTACGTCGTTTCCTTGCTAAGGGTGTACGACTGCGCAATGAAGAAGCACGGATGCGGCTGATTTACGAGTATGTGCCCTGACTCAGTTTCCTACACTCTCGATAACAGATGGATCGATAGACAGCTGAAGACCGTCCATACCCGGCGAGATATAATGGTGGAAGTGCTCGAGCGAGCTGAACTTGGTAGCGAATTGCCAGAATCGGAAATCGCCGAAAACTTTTCGGCGATTATGCTAGCGGGATTTCATACAACACAAAACGCACTATGCGCAACGATATACTTTGTTCTCACCAACCCCAGTGTGCATTCCAAGTTAGTGGCGGAACTCCAATCTACGTTCTCATGTGCGGGAGATATCTCATGCGATTTGGCGGCGGGTCTTCCTTATTTAAACGCGGTCATCACAGAGTCCTTGAGGGTACACTCACCTGTTCCTATAGGTTCACCACGAGTTTCTCAGGAGGGTATGGTTGTAGATGGCGTCTTTATTCCACCTGGGGTAGGTTTCCCTTCTGATTTCACAATCTTCCTATCTCACCATTCTCAGGTCGAGATTTGTACCACCCTTTATGCCTTGCACCGTAACCCGGACTACTTTGGCGAACCCGACACTTTCTGTCCAGAGCGATGGACCGAAGGATTATTCAAGGCTAAGAGAGACGCTGTCCAGCCATTTCTCATTGGCAGCCGATCTTGCATTGCCAAATACTTTGCCCAGCAGATGCTGCAGCTGACATTGGCTGCCTTCTTCTTAGAATTCGACGCTACATATGTGGGTCAGGTGAAGGACTGGCAGCGCGAGACCAAATGCTATGCGTTCTGGGAGCTCCCTGACTTGACCGTGCAAATGCGGACACGCTTTGACGCTTGAGTTCCGTCTATTTCAACACCTAAGCTCTCACAGTCTGCGGCGCGTTTCTTACCCCAAGCAAGCCCGACTTCCCCACTTCTGAGTAATACATATATTTCCTTTTATGGTTTCACTTTCTGGCATTTGCTATTCGTAGTCAGTCCATATAGGCACGACCGTACTTGTATGAATGAAACACCTTGCAAGTCCCCCAATAGTGGGTCACAATATTGTTAGGGTTCCTAGCGCCGGCATTAATAGGTTAGAACTTAAAGCTATGTATTATTAGATCATCGGTGCTAACTTCGTCTGCTCCACCGAGCTGCGACCTGGGCCTGCCTCGTGGAAGAGATGTGATTTCCATTGGGGGACCGTGGCCCTAGTCGGACTATTTTTCCATGGCTCTGGCGGCAAATGAATAGTGGCTGAAGGGGGTTGTCTCGTATGGGTTCTGCTTGAAAGCCAATTAATGAGTCGATCTCCTGGCGAAATTCTTTGTCTGTTTAGACAATTAGAGTTCTGGCCAGGGAATAAACACGGCTGAGATTGGCGTTGAGAATCCACTGCTGCCGATCCTCCCAGTCATTTTCAATGCCCTTCTCCAGCTACTGATAAGTGAACCTGGGTTAGTAGGTCACTAGATGATGGTGCAAGTAATAAGCTACTCCTAAGATTCCACTCTAACTGTATTAACGTGAAAATTGGATTAAATGGCGTAAAAACACGCAAAAATGGGGGCCTTATAACAACGCCTCAGTCAATTCAGTCCTAGGCTGTTCCTCCCGGCGTGAAATAGTTCACGTGCAAGCTCGGCTCTTATCGCAGTGGTAATTAACGGATTCAACCTTGATTGACTATCACTTATACAGGATTGCAGAGCAAGCAAGGGAAAAATGGTGGGGAGTAAAAATGACCCTAGTACTGTGAGAATCGCGGGATTGCTTCCTTCCCTCTTCTTGGTATCTGGGGATCTAAGATATCATATGAAATACGTCGCTCGTGATCACGCTAAAGCATTGGCACGAATTAGCAAACCTAGTAAACGAAAAAGACCCCCAGAAATAAGGAACTGGTCTGTCCTCTTTGTTCTCGACAGTGGACGGACGGGCTAATTAGATGTTGAGTAACGGTCATCCAGGTACGAGAAGATAGCCGATAATCCATTCAATTGTTCGCTAATCAAGTGTGGTTGAACACTGCTCGGGATGATGTCGATCGGGAATTGTCAAAGGAAACCAGCCGAAAGAATTTATCACGTCGTCGCAGTGTCGCATTATTAGACCGACTGAATGATAACTGCTCCTCGCCTTACTCGGCCATCAACGATGCACTTGCTACGAAGCGCGGGATGAGTGAAACTTCAGGTCCATGGTGGATATCCACATACGTTATCGTGGGCGGGTAAGATCATGTGGCATTCACCTGAAGGTCCTGAACATATGGATATTCGCTCTTATTCAACGTGATTGTAACTTGAGGCGTAAGAACATAACGACTAGATCGGTTGCTGCCAATCAAAGCACTCTCTGAAACACGCCACCTTCAGGGTTCAGTTGTCGATCATTTGACAGTCAGATTTACCGTTTCAATGCGACATAGGGTTCCCAGGTCTCTTGCATGAGGTGGGCTAGATTAATATGATACGATGCGCTAATCACATCTTTCCCTTACGGTGTACGGCTTTCCCTCATTGGTTCTGCTTGTAATTCAGTGGTTATGGATGCCAACAGAAAATACGATCAAGCCAAATCCTCACAAACGTGATTCAGCTAATTGACTTAGGCGTCAGGAATGCGGATTAGTATTTTATCTGAAACCTTCCTACCTCGGCCTTTCGGTGAGATTAGACCAAAGTCAAGGATCTGCGCAGCCACCGCTCTGCAAAGCCGTAGGCAATCGAAAATTTGGGTGCGACATCATGCTTTCAAGCTTGAAAGTGAGATCATGGATAAGTTGTCCGTCCGTAAGTTTGTCTGGAGAATAAGCGAAGACTAGGATGTATCACAACTAATTATAGGAAGCGAAAAGCGAGAAGAACAGAAAGATTAGATTGTTACAGCCGTCAAATGGTAATTTCATAGTCCCCCCCAAACCTCTGGCTTATTAGAGAATGCGTATTACGAGATACTGAAACAAATGAAATTCCGAAGTTTGACTTTAAACATCAATCCCCCCTCAATCACAAGGAGAACGTTGAATCTTTACGTCGCCGTTGGGACGGTAATTAGTAACTCTCGTTGGAAACGATTATGGAAACTGACACGTGCACCCTATCTAATTTCTTTTAGATATAGCGTGTAATCAGCTTTGCTAATAATTTACTAGTAAAATTTACTTTAAAATGGAAGCATTAAAAAATTTTATAGAAGCCAAAAAATATCAATTTTAAATTAATATTTTATTAAGAAAATTAATTTCAAGCTAGATTAAAAAAATGAATTGGATGTATGCAGTAAGTATTGGGGTGCATATATCAGTTCCCAAGATTACAGTAGGATGAATTATGTTTGAGGATATCACTAAAAAGATGGTAATAAAAGTAAGCACTAAAGATTTAACTAAACTGAAAACTGACAAAATCTCTTGTATAATTTTCTGTTCTTTTCAAATTTTGGATTAACTGAGTCATAGCCATCTCCCCCGCCTACTAAACTCCATGTGAAAGTCCAACCGTTGCGATGTTCACGTGTATTTCAAGTGTAAACCGGGGTATATGTCGCAGATTAAATTCTTACATGTGCTCCCATTGGACGGTCTAGGCGGGCAAAAGCCGTTTTGAATGATCGACCACTTATGAATCAAAATAGGCAAGGCTACCTACCCATGTGAAAACACTTTCGTCCAATTGCACTGCATCACCAGATTGATTGTAAATACTTGATTCATATTTACTACTCTCACATGATTAATTGAGACAGTTTCCTCCGACTAATTACGTAAATTATTTTGAGTGTTAATTCTCGCTTGCAGATCGCATCTCAGTACCGAATCCACACAGTAGCCCGTAGATGGGCCCATACGATACAAGAGCACCCTCTAACATCATAGGGCTAAAAGTATGTAGATAAATGGAACAGTATTAGATCCTGGACATTTTTTTATGTAGTCCCAAGCCTAGATGTACAGTCGTGACATATGGAGGTTAAATTTTCTAAACGAATACCCTAAACGAAACGGTGGATTATAGAGCGCTTATCGACATAATTCGTAATCTATCAGTAAGCTTTATTAATACATGTAACTTTAATATTTCCATGTATTCAAAACTAAGACATAGTATTATTATATGGCAGAACGCTGCACAGCATTTATATAGCAGCATCAACTTTTGTATAGCAGGGCCGATTTTGATGAGACAAGCCGCTATGTAGCGTTTATATGGTGGTGCTGATTTATATTGCAGGTCGATCCTTCAAATGTTATGGCAGGGTGGATGTTTATGAAGCAGGCCGCTACGCAGAGTTAGATAGCAGCACCTATTATTAGTAGATAAAGTAATTACTTCAATAAATCCATAAATTAATTTTACAAAGCCCACCCAGTACTATATCTTATCGATTGATATAAAAATTACGTAGCTCCATTATATAAAAATAGACCTACTATATATATATATGTAAACGCTGGGTGGCGGCCTGCCTCATATAAATCGATACTCCCATATAAAACCGCAATATACACTGTGCGACTATGTAAGGGTGTAAAATACCGAATTATGTCATTAAGGCCGATATAGTCCACCGTAAACGAGCGCTTAACAGCAAGAGTTATTGAAGCTCAGAAACCTGGTGATGGACGAGTAGGCGACTGCGATATCTGGCTCCTAATCATTCAATGTTGTCCTTCGGATAAGAATATTTTCAGTTAGGCTTTGACTTTCGCACGTAGTCGAAAAGCCATGGAATCTATAGATCTCTCTTCTCTTTTTCTACCATTCATTTTACTTCTTGGGTTAACTTGCCTAAAACTAAATCGCATAACAGCACAATTAGGCGACCCTAAATGAATTCGGTATGAGAGCGTTATAGCATGATGTGATGTGTTTGATACTATGAATAAAAACTTTTATTCTATATCTTGGCTTAGTTATCCTTCTTATAAGAGCTGATATGAGGTGCTGTCATGTACATCATTTATAACTTGATGTTCTCTCTGAGAGAAGGTAATGAATAAAAAGTGGAAGAAGAAAGACTAGTTATCAATGATTTAAATGCCTTGAGATTGTCAATTATCACAAGGAAACATATGTTTATTTTAAACGGCCATGATATCATTTACGAATTGTTTAATGTCTGAGAGATTTATCACGAAGAGATGTAATTCAAGGATGGGCTGTCTGTTTTACGTGTCTTTTAATGTTTCAATCCGAATGTGATACAGCAACTAGTCTTTCTCTGACATCCAATATGGAAAGACGCAATAACGTGAAAATAGATTTGCATAATCAAGACATAGGAGGCATACAGCATTTGTATCGATTTTATTCGATTTTATGTAGCAATGACAATTGGCAATCTTTGTAGATTGCTAATTGTGATTACAGTTTTGCCGATCCCTCTAGAATTCCCCACATGATCTTGCTTGTTGTGGGGGAAGATGGCCAATTTTGCCGGTGTTGGAATACTGGCAGCCATTCACATAACATGCTGGGATTTGGCTGTAGCTTTTATCTCCGGTGATTTCTAAATTATACGTGCCTACCTCAAAAAATCATTATTAAGCCTTAGCAAGTATATCTGATAGATGATATGTGGGCTCGGCGTTATTCGGTTTTGTGGCCGGCCCTTATGTGTAGTATTCTTAATCCCCAAAACAAGCTGCATTTGTAAGCCAGTAGTGGAAAAGTGTACAAAGTAATACCTATATAAGATCAATTGATGAGACCTGGGATAGCAAAAGTTCAATCTTGCAACCAGGACACCGCATCAATTAGGCTGACCTTGCCTATCTCAGCAATCCTCGTATAGTATACGGTACCCTAAAGACAAACTAAACAAATGGCAACGTATTTGATCACAGGCGCTTCTCGTGGTATCGGCCTTTCACTGGTGGCTCTTTTGGCGTCCTTTCCTTCTTCACAAGTTGGAAAGGTGTTTGCCACCGCAAGGCAAGACAACTCACCTAAGCTTAGGGAAATTATAAAACAACATCCCGGCCGAATTCAATTTGTCAAACTCGATGTAACCGACAACGAGACCTTAAAACAGGCCACGGCACAAGTTGAGAGAGACTTGCACGGCAAGGGGCTCGATATTCTCATTAACAATGCAGGGGTGATGCCATGGACACCTGGTGGTGTGACCTCTATGTAAGTTGTTACCGACTGTCAGTTTGACTCTTGTTCACTAATGTGCTTGCTGTAGGGATGACCTCGGAGAAGTGTTCAATGTGAATGTCACTAGTGTTCATAATATCACACGGGCCTTCCTACCGCTACTTAGAAAAGGGAAAACCAAAAAGATTGTAAATATGTAGGTTGATATAATGCCATAACCATCGCTCCGCCACTTTCTGACAAACTGTGAAATACAGCTCGACTTCTGTGGGATCTATCACTAGTTCGGGCAATTATATGCATCTGTTGACGCCAGCCTACAAAATCACCAAAGCGGCATTGAATATGTTGACAATGCAGTATGCACTTGAGCATGGCAAGGATGGGTTTATCTTCATTGCAGTTAGCCCAGGTGTGAGTATTTCGTTATTTTATCAATGAAAATCAAACATGAATAATAACGTCTGACCAGTTGAATTACTATATAGTGGTTAAAGACGGAGCTGGGCGGCGAGGCAGCAGACCTCCCTGTTGAGGTCGGAGCCAGGGCAACCTTGAATATTGTACACAACAAGACCGAAAAGGATAACGGTAAATTCTTCAATATCCACGTTGAGGGATGGGAGCAAAAAGAAGGCCCTAATCAATATAATGGGGCAGAATTACCATGGTAGTCGTAATATTTCTTTGGATTTGACGTGATTATAGCATAGCTTTAAATCATTATTTTTATATCTTCACCTTTGCGCTACCACATGGAGAGCAAGGTTTAGAAGGATCCCTAGATTATCAATACCAGCATTCCAGCTATTCAATTTCGCAATATCACCAATCTCATACGCACTTAATAAATCGGCGAATCGACTTAGTTGAGATCTTCGTGCTTCGGCCGATTTGTACTCTGCCTGCCATTGGGTTTCGTTACTCGCCTCCCATTCTGTCTTTGTTGACGGAAGAGCCATTTCTCGAAAGGCGCTTGTCATATGACATGGAATCCCAGCTTGAACACAGAATACTAGGCTGATGGCGAACCATACACATACAACCCTGTGTCATATTTCAATAACTTGGAATAGGTATGTCAGGATCAAGACAATACTCACCTTCGGCAGGACTCCCTGAAAATCCATTCTTTCCATTTACGGTTGGCCATTGCCATTTCTGTAGTGTTAAATCCATCGGATAGCTCAATAGCTCGCTTGCAAATAGTCTTTAGAGTTCATTAGCTTATACTCATTCTAGTTCCTTTAGACATATTGGGTTGGGAAGGCTCTGGGTTCTAAATTAACTTACCTGATGAATAAGGATCATTTCAGTATCTTCCATTGAGTCCTGCGCTGCACTACCTCGCGACGTTGCTCGCATGATGAGATACATCAGGGATGCTTCCAAAGCGGCGAGTGCCTCGTTCTTTGACAAGACTGCAAACTACGATGTAATTGTCAACGATTTATGTAAGAATAATGAATTAGAACAAGGATAAGCAAATTACCTTGTTGATGAAACTATTCATCTCAGTCAGAACGATCGACCAAGGAAATGACTGACTTTCCGTATCTCTCAACGCAAATAGGTGGGAAATGCCCATACAATTCTCCAGGGGAAATGGTAATCCTTCACCATGTGCATCATTTTCTAAGTGAGGATGCACAAAAGGTGGGAATGTCTCTCGCCGAATCATCATCTGAGGATATGTGCGAATCATATCAATGATCATATTGGCATAAAGTTGGCTGGTTGAGCTGAATCTGTTCTTTGTGAAGTTGCGACCAACAATTTCTGTCGAGGCCAAGAAGGGTGATAACTCATTAAAAACAGAAGCAGTGTTTCCGAGATATAATGCCTCCATGTTCCGTTGTTGGTTGCTAAAGAACTCATGCTGAGATATTTCTGGATATACCTCATCAGAAACCAACCAGTCGGTTTCGCCCAAAACATCATTCCCAGCTCTCCTTGCGAACTTATCAAACGTAAATAGATTTGTGGGGCGCTTTTTATGGAGAATGTCTCCGTGAAATCCACCTCGAAGGACTTCACTAGTTGTTTCTACTGGCAATATGCCGGAGTTAGAATGGCTTGAGAAAGGCTCTAAGTCTGAGAAAGCCAACTCTAATGGGGCTCGTCCAGGATCAGGGCTGCGGACGTGGTCAAGATTAGCTTCGTCATTGACACCTTTCTTGCATTTTTGCTGGGCTTTTTTCGTGCTATTCTGATCGTATATGCACTGAATACCCTTGCGCTTGCATTGGTTGCACCGAGGCTGGAAATCACATTTTATTTTTGATTGGTTACACGCGCGACACGATCGCGGACGCGTCCGCCCAGTCGCTTTTCGGCAATATGCGATATGTCGTTTCCATTGCGCTTCTATTCTCTATCCAAGTCAATCTACCTTGATACAATCTTTCCTCTTTCATGCAGGCTTGCAGATGCGACGTTGGAAGGGAGATTGAGCACACACCCTTGGAGAAAGGCTTGTCACATATCGAGCAGAACAAAATGGCCGGCAATTCGGCTTTAGAATTCGGCATTTCCATCTGGTTCATTTCGCCAGGGGTACAAAAAGCCACGACCGCGGAAGTTTGACTTGGAGAAAATCAATGGTTGGCATGAAACTAATAATAATATGGCCGTGAGATATTCCTGGCTTAGCTTCGGCCAAATTTGCCGTAGGTTTTGCCTTGTCCTTACTAGTTGGAAAATTAGTAATAATGGTTTCAAGTTTTCGACCAATGGAGTTCTGGCCCAAGAGATAGTATGATGCGAGTATGTTAAATGAGTAATTGACCCATGCCACAGGACTGTCACAAATACTAGTGGAATAGGCGCAAAATCTCCTACACCGGTATACTTATTACTACCGGGATTTCATGAATGTGCCAGTAAATTCCCAATAATTTTCCCCAATAATTTTCCTTTCGGCCTTTCAATTAATTTCATTCCTGGTTCACCACTCACTTGAAAAACGGATATCCCGTAGTTTATTTTTGAAGCTACACTGAGACCGTCTAACATTAGGCTTTAACTGACACTGGCACTGAAGTTGACTATGGAAAAAGCCAACTACCAACCCACGTCCTCTCAACTTCTGTGACCTCATGGTATAGGCCAGCCCACTCTAGATTCCTCCACCGTTGAGGATTTTCCAATGCATCCGAGAAGTGTTTTAGTGCAAGCACAAGCTGTTTCGCCCACCTTTCCGTACTCACACCACCTGTCCCGGTTGCGAGGGGAGTCATTAATATTCTATTGATTTTTCCATCTCTTGTGAGTCGGTCATCGGTATTATTACTATTCCATCGATCAACCTCACACAGCAAACTCCATATACTCTCATATACCACATCACGGTTCCAGTTTGCAGCACTAGGACTCCTCATAGTAGGACAGAGCGCTAGATATTTGCAAACCCGTTGATTCGTGGCTTGCAACTCAGGAGGTAGTGTCACTATTGTGTATGTACCTGGCGGTGAAAATCCACGCCATTGATCGTACATTTTGCGCTGTGCAGCGTCAGTTAGGGACCGGTAATCATGTTTGGGAAGACAAAAGGTGCGGGATATGGCATCGTCGAATCCTCCACCTAAAATCCAGTTAGAATTAGCGATAGACACGATCAAATCGAATTGATGCTCTTTAGGAAGACTTCTCAGATTCTCGTTGATAGTGTTGGTTCTAAAAGATTGCGCATGTATGGGCCACGTAGTGTGAAGAGCTTGCTCGAGTGTTTGATGTCTCTTTCCTCCATGCAAAGAAGTAGTATTTTTGGCAGCGTGCTTGGAGGCATGGTTGATGATGACAAAGTTTTTTTTATTCTTCTTCTCTTTGAATAGTAAGCGGATTTCCGAGTATTGTGGCTGTCTAAGATAAAATATACGTGTCAATCCAGATCTACATATGTAGGCATCACTAATCCTAGAAAGCAGACAGAGAGGGATTGAGAGCCCCGCTCGATCGGACCTAACTACTCAACAACAAAACGGGATAAGGTAGATTGGAAGACAACCCTGAGTTTTCCCAGACATATTTACAGGCGACTTTATACATCGATTTGTCATCAAAGGGTTAGGCACCAGAATTTTTGAATATTTCGCTTGCCAGTTTGGTTGTCGCGTTGTTGATGGTAATTCCGTTGTTTGGGATCGCCGAAATCATCGGTAGTCAGTTATTCTGACACTTATTGAAGGTCTCCAGTGGTCCATCCTTTGGAAGGGTCTCAGAATGCCACAAATACGTGTACGTAAGTGCCAAGGTTATTCTAGGAGGTATTGACATTGGTTTGATCACGTTAATCGAGTGGAGGTTCTGGTAGTTTAGCCACATTTTCCACTTCCCTCTGTTCAATCATCTTCTCATTAAATGCCTCCTCAGCATGTTGATGAGTGGTAACAGTTCTGCTTTTGGACGAAAGCACACCTCGTTCAGTCCTCAGCAAAAAGAAGAATGTCTTCTTGCTCGATATTCGTTTCAAAGTAGAAGCAATACACAATTGGAATGAAAGCAGCATTAAGAACTGCGAAGATTATACAGAAGTGTGCGCCAACCAATGTTTTCTGCGTCGGAAAGCATTGGTTAATGGTCTCTATTGAGAGGCTCAGACACTCAGCTGCACAACATCCGCTTGCAAAGCCCACATATGCTTCACTTAGATAATCCTTTACCTAGCACTCAATGCCATCATTTTGATCAGTATACTAAAGCACCCATAGTTGTTCTACGGCTTACCAGTTACAATGACCGTGCCTTGTAATGTTAACAAGGCACCACGGTTGATTGCAAGCGAACATTAGCTCTGATAAACCAGAGCTATTGAGAAGTTCATGCCATTTCCAATACGATTAGCTGCGCTACTGTTTAGGTGGACGATAATATAACGATGCCTATGATCATTATAGAACCTCTAGCTATAAACATTGTCCGTCGACCGCTATTCTCGCCAATGTGTAGCATATTACTGAACCAACCACACAGTCAATAGCATAAAATGCTGTTATTTTACCCTGCATGTCAGGACCCAGATGACTGAGGTCCTGACCAAATCCATTATTCGCCCCAATTATCCCGGGCATGACACCTGTAAACTAAGAGAAGTGAATTAAAAATAAGCTACGAATCTTTTGTCTATAGACAGTAATCCTACCCTGGTCGTAACCGAGTAGCAGAAAGGCCTGACATGTAGCGGCTGTAGTTGCGGCTACCAATACCTCACCTCAAAATCCGTGAATAAGACCCGTTTCCGGCACTAATTTTTGAATTTATTCTCTCATTCACTATGCTCTACAATATCGTACATACATCTGCATGTTGTCGATCACTACCGAATACTAAAGGGTATCTAATAGTAAAGGGCTAATCAGACGACTAACTAAACAGAACGTAACCCTGTGGGGCTGTTTGCCTTTGACCTCAAACTCCACACGTATTTTTGTTTAAGTAACTCACTACGTTATTACGTGCAATGTATCCGCATAATGGGATCATGATGGCCTAGGAGAGAGACCGAGAGCCCACCTTATAATCGCTCTCCGAACCGACCAAACCACCCAATCCGAAACGGTTCTCTGTGTTTATCCGATATGTTACTGCAACTCCTCTGAAGATTACACAATCAAGACTATCTAAACAATAATACAGATTTCCAAGTTACTGGATGAGGTTACGAGGACCGCCGCAATTCCGGGATGCTTCAGGTTTACCTTTGTTTGAAGTTCGTTGCGGTACACTCAATGTAAGGCAGACACTGGAGAATGGTGCTGCCAGGTGGCGATACTATGGAGATGCTAGAGATTTCTCTCAGGTCCTGGACTTGTCAATTTGAGATTCGGTTGCAAAACGTCGCTGCTGTCGAGGGCAAGAACGGGAGCAAGAAAAATCTTACCCTCAACGTCTCCAAAAATTCAAACACGACGCTGATCTATAAGATCATATCAGACGATAAGAAGCTTGTTGATATACGAGAGTGTGTTGAAAAATCAAGTTTTTTTAATACCATAATCAACACGGGAACGGACCGCACCGTGAATACATCTTCCCAAGTGCCGAGGCCTGTGTGGGACGTGGGGGTTACAGCAGGGCTTGATCTGTCATTGGTAAGACTGCTTTTGGATATTTGGATATTGCTTGCCTTCCTACCTTTGTTAAAACCGGTACTGTTTTCATTGCTGTCCCTTTCCCCCTTTCCTCTTCTTCCTCTTTTGGCATCTCATTACACCCCAAATCTACTAAAAAGAGCAGGGAAGCTTGATTGCGGTAATTCTTTCCGATAGATATTCGAGTCAAAGAGTGAGAGCTGAGAGAACATAATTATTATGATTAAAATCTTATTCCAAACAGTCGAGATGTTCAATGCAGTCAGTATTCTTCTCCAGTCGAACCTTTTGCCTGTTGCAGCCAAGTACTGCAAGTAAATGAGTTTGACAAGGCCATTTGAAAGCAATTTCTCTCAATGACAAAATTTCTCCTCGTGTTAACCGCCAAGCTTGCCTACAAATAGTTCTAGTACTTTGACAGTAGACAGGTATGTCCGGATTTTCGCCATATCGCATGGCCATTATCCAGATAAAGAACTCTGAGTTGATTGACAAAGACTGAAGCATCAATACATCAGGTTGTCACTGTTCAGCTATATATGGGTGTGTAGAGTTATGCGGGAGTAATTATACTGCGATCTCGGAGTGATCACATGACATGGAACGAGATCGGGCTATAATAAGGCGCAATCGCCCCGTCGACCTTCTCCTACAGCTTACTCTTCTTCCTTCAGCTCGAGTCTACCGGTAGAGCATGAGCACAGTTGAAATTAATCATATGGAAAGCTTCTCCACGGTCCCGACCGTGGACTTTGCACGGCTTAAGAACCCGGCAACGAAGAAAGAGGAATTGGCCAGGCTGAGGGAGGCCATTTTTGTAGTGGGGTTTCTCTATCTAGTGAATACGGGCTTAGAGGCACGGATCTCCATCTAAAAGGTGCATTAGAGAATTGAGTCGTGGTTAACGATGGGATCACATAGCAATTGATTCGCCTCACTCATTCGCGCTTGCCAGAGTTTTTTGACTTGCCAGTCAAGGCCAAAGAGAAATGCAACATGATCAATTCAGAGTCCTTCCTAGGATACACGCGCTTAGGAGCGGAAAAGACCGCCTCGAAGCAAGACTATCGCGAGGTACGCTGATATGACGTTAACTAGACCTGTAGGACCTCACTCCTACTGATGCCTCCTAGCAATATGACTTTGGTACTCCTGGAATAACACGCTCCGCCAACGGTAATGGGTCCTGGGAGCGATTAGAAGGTCCAAATCAGGTCAGTATTTATTGGAACTTCTGAAATATATATGGTCGTATATGAAAGAGAGAGTAACAGCTTGAGTACAGTATCCGGATATTGCCGGAGCCGAAGATATCATCGAGGAGTATATCCGTGAAATCACAGTCTTGGCTAATGAGTTTGTACATCTTGTCGCAGAATGTCTCGATCTGCCTCGTGGTACATTCGACGGGTTTAAAGGAAATATGAGTCGGTTGAAATTTGTCAAATATCCCCCAGTCGCTCCCCATTCCCAGGGGGTTGGACCGCACAAAGATTCTGCGGGACTCTTCACTTTTCTTTCCCAGGATGACACTGGCGGATTGCAGGTCCTTAATAAGAACGGCGAGTGGATCGATGCTCCCCCAGTTGATGGAAGTCTAGTAGTCAATATCCAGCAGGGCTTCGAGGCAATCACTGGTGGCGCTTGCCCAGCAACCACACACCGCGTCCTTGTGAGTTGCGAAGAGCTCGTCGTTTAGTTTGGCATATTAAAGATAGCTTCAGGCACCCACGCACAAGACCCGATACAGCATTCCCTTCTTTCTCGGGGTACGCTTAGACCTCACGTTAGATGAACTTGAACGTTCTGCTTCGCACATTGTTCGCAGCATCCCCATCTCGGACGACACACGCAAACGAGCAGTTGATGTTCCTAGTGAATTCCTTTCTCCTCTCTATTCGTGTGTGAGTTGACCAACAGCATCTCAAGCATGATGACCAATTAACATAACGCACAGTTTGGGGAGGCTCATTTGCGGAACCGAGTCCTCAGCCATCCCGATGTGGGACAACGATGGTATCCCGATTTGTACGCGAAGTATTCCCATCAGGTCTTAAAATAGAGCGTTCGGTGGCGTTACCATGCATACAATAGAGATAAACCGTTGGTCACTACAGGTTCTTCCACGCATTTGACCGCATTTCACTGTATGCCTGGCTATTAGCACAGAGTCATCTAGACATGGGCCAATGACGTCGAGACAGCCGCCAAATCCAGGCCACGGCAGGTCATAAGCCATGTAATAATAATAATAAATAGAGTCCGATAATGTTATGTAGGCCAAGATCAGACGCAGATCCGGCAAAGGTTAAATGATGCAGTCTTAACCCTATCCGTGCCACACTCCGGGCCTAGTTACTACTAAGCTTCGGCTCTCGGGGCGTATTAATTCACTTGAGACCTGTACACGATCTCGGGATTGGTTTCGGGATTGGCTTCAAGGCCTTCCAGAACGACCCTGCTGTCGCACGTGCAGGCCTGCCGCCAGTTAAGCCGCCGAAGTTGGGGGCCAGCAGCCCGGAGCCCCGCCTGGAAAGCTCTTTGACCTGCCTAAATCATCCATCGCACCCCTGGTTGGCCGCGTATTAGAAATGCACCAATGCTACTTCATTACTATACTACTTCCCCTTAGGCAGTGTTAATTAGACGACGGATCACACTGTTTTAGTGCAATCGCCGCGACGATCAGTCGTGGAAGCTCAGCCCACGTGCTGGACATTTTTTGCTGCTCTTGTCATATTTCTAGAGGCGTCCCCCGCCCTCAAGCATCAGTCCATGTATACGATCAGACTGCCTGGCAATAAATTGCGCTCTGACTGATTAGCATCGAATCTGTTGCTATGATCAGCTCCTTTGCCTTGGTCACGGCTCTGCCGGCGCTGGCTGCGAGCGTGCTAGCCTATCAATATCCAACTATTCCGAAAGACTTGACCACTCCCTACCAACAGCGCCTTGCAGTGGTCGGTCCCACTGGTGAGTACTCCATGTGCCTCGGCCTTTCGTTTTGACAAGTTGAGCTAATTAGAAAAAGCTGTCTCGGTCGGTTGGAACACATACACCCAGCTTAATCAATCTTGTGTTGAATATGGCACGTCTGCCGATAGCCTAGATTCACAAGTGTGTTCGACCATTTCTACCACGTACGCGACGTCGCGCACATACTCGAACGCTGTCACGCTCACCGGCCTGACCCCGGCGACAACCTATTACTACAAAATCGTATCGGGGAACTCTACCATTGACCATTTCTTCAGCCCACGCACACCAGGCGACAAGACCTCGTTCAGCTTGGATGTTGTGATTGACTTGGGTGTGTACGGACCCGACGGATTCACGGTTTCGGATAATGCCTCGAAGAAGGACAAAATCCCATCGGTCAATCCAGTTTTGAATCATACAACCATCTATCGTCTTGCCCAGACTGTGGATGACTACGAGCTCATCATCCACCCGGGTGACTTTGCTTATGCTGATGACTGGGAGCTCAAGATTCAAAACCTTTTGGACGGCAAGAATGCCTACCAGGCCATTCTTGAGCAATTCTATGACCAGCTAGCCCCGATCTCCGGCCTCAAGCCCTATATGGCCAGCCCGGGAAACCATGAAGCTGCTTGTGAGGAAATCCCCTACACTGCAGGGCTCTGTCCTGAGGGCCAGAAGAATTTCACCGATTTTCTCCACCGATTTGGAAACACGATGCCCACCTCATTTGCTTCATCATCCTCCAACAAAACCGCCCAGACACTTGCACAGCAGGCTAAGTCACTAGCCCAACCACCATTCTGGTATTCCTTTGAATACGGAATGGTACACATCACCATGATCAATACCGAGACCGACTTTCCTAATGCCCCAGATACACAAAGCGGCTCATCGCACCTGGGTGGCGGACCCTTCGGTCAGCCCAATCAACAGCTGGATTTTCTGGAAGCGGATCTTGCTAGTGTTGATCGCAGTGTAACACCCTGGGTCATCGTCGCTGGCCATCGCCCCTGGTACACCACCGGTACAGGCGCATGCACATCTTGTCAAACGGCATTTGAAGGCCTGTTCAATAAGTACGGTGTGGACCTCGGCGTTTTCGGTCACCAACACAACTCTCAGCGCTTTCAACCAGTGTACAATAACACTGCCGATCCCAAGGGGTTGAATGATCCCACAGCTCCCATGTACATCGTCGCTGGAGGCGCTGGAAATATCGAAGGTCCTACGTCTGTGGGATCAGAGCCTTCGTATACTGCATTTGCATATGCGGAAGATTTCAGCTACGCAACAATCAAGTTCATTGACTTGCAGCACTTGCAAATTGATTTCATTCGCTCCTCAACTGGTGAGGTTCTGGATTCTAGTAAACTGTATAAAAGTCATTCAGAATCGTTTGTCGTTCAGTAGTGGTTCATGTGGAGAATTGCTGTTCTAAAGGTTTCCGATACTTGAATATACTGGAAATGAGTGCATGTAAATACCTTCCACCAATAGTCTTGTTTCATATCTAGCTATTTAATGATCTATCAATGAAGCAACGATAGAATATAAGTGCCTTTACTCTTCTATCTTCACTCTTCCGTTGCAGATATGCAGTAATGTATAAAAGAAAATTTCTCTAGAGTTTTCTACTCCATTATCAAGCATTAAGCATTAAGCATTAAGCAAAAGTATAGTATTATGGTCGTCAAAGGATCATGGTAACATGACAGTTCCACTCCAAAAAGGTGTATCAAATAGTGCAAAAAGATAAATAACATGATCAAAGTCGGGTTGAATAGCCGATTAATTCGTCACGAATGGTTACTTTGCACCGCAAGCATGGTTGACCTCACACCAGGCGACTGGCACTGCTATAACAACTGCCAGGATTGTCACTACAACAGTCAGTCTTTCCTTCAGAAGTCAAAGGAAAAGAGCAAACTTACGGCAAACCAAAAGTATGTACCACTTATACCTCCTCGCATTCTTTGCACTGAAAATCGCTTTGATAAGGTTGTCATTGGCTTTTACTATGTTTTCCTGGGTGACCTGCGCATTCTTGTCGATTTCCTCGATCATAGGCTCTTGTCGCTGGACAAGCTCGGAAACTTCTTGCGAAACATGGCTTAGAGAAATCAAATCATCTTCAATTTTTCGAATAGCTGCCGATCTGTCGACCACTGCTAGATGTGTGCCCATTGCCCCCTGTCTTCGGCCACCCTGGGTTGACTAGACGCATTATTAGCTTCTTGGTCAACAAAAATCATATCACCATTCATACCTGGAATACTTGAATCTGGCCACTCATGACATTTTCAACACTGGAATCAATCTCTTGACTCGTTGCTGTCGAATTGGCAATCTCGTATCGTCTACGCACTTGGTCCCTCAGCGTACGATCAAATTCAACTTGTGACTTCCGTAACTGCTGAACCTCTTCCTCCAAATTCCGGCCCACCAAGCCGACTTGAGGATAAGTCAAAGTTGACACGCCTGCCATAGTAGAAGAATCGTGGTTCCGTTGCAGATTCTCCTTCAAATCATTCAAAAAACTCCTAGTCTGCTGCAGCATCTGCATTATTTCGCTTTCTATGATGTCTAGACTACGACGAGTTTGACGGTCGGTGGCACCGTTGCTAGAGTCGAGCACCGCTTGTTGTGCAGTGTGAAGCTGTCTTTCGCGCTTCTGGCGCAGCTTCGCAATCTCCGTATTGATTCGTCGACATTGGTCTAAAATCTCCCTTGTGGTGGAATTATAGTTCTCTTTCAACTCTGTATCTGTGGTCAGAAAAATCCAGTAGTGGGGACTGACTCCTTCGGCCTTACCATAGCTATCCTGTCCTCGTTCTAGGTCGGCATCGCCGTATTTATTGTTTCCGTTCATGTTTCAAACGGATTGCGAGATAAACTGTTAAGAAGTTGATTCGAACTGACGATTGACGTAAATAGACAATAATTGCAGAATTTTTATTGAATGTTCGGAGGAAACTACCGGAGCATGCGGAACTAAATAAATGCGAAAATAAATAGCAGCCTGAAGCAGGTTCAATGCAAGCAAGCAATAGGCATCCCCGCAAGGGTGGCTAAGCCTGGAGCCGCACGCAAAAATAGCAAGCGCCGCTTAAGCTTGCCGATGCCGCCCAATGAGCTGCAATTACATATATATGATTGACACACCCCGAAATAGAATATGGATGCCTAGGATGTTCAACACGATCGTCTCTAACACTGAGTCCAAGACATGCTTCCCTGATTAATTATTGATTGAATGAATTTCACGTCTACGTGAATCTATCTAGCTTCCCTTCCAAACCACCGTCATCAAGGAGACTTCCAAACATGGCAGCCTCGAAAAGATAATTGACTTGCCATGCGTGCTGACTCGCATGGGCTAGAAACCAAACCAGGTCGTCCACCATTCCGCCTGCGTATGCTCTCGCCATTGAAATTCTTGAACCCTCCGCAAGTTGGCCCTCCTTAATGGCATCCACGACCCCTGAAGAAGCGTACTGCAATGGTCCTTCGCTGAGATAGAACCACAGCTCTTTCAGTAACGGGTTTCCGCCAGACTTCTGGAACTGTTCATGGACATGATCACAAATTACATCACCATTGCAGGCATTGACAAGAGGTCGACTGAACCCTGTTGTATGTAGTTCTTCGTCGAAAACTTCGTCAATGTCGGCTTCCCTCTGACCAAGGGTATGTTCGCTACGCACTTTAGGGTAACCAAGGACAGCCCGCCGAAGAAACTCGTGCCGGTTGTTTTGGATGTGCCATGTAAATAGCATAGAACACATCTTTGCTCCTGGATCCGACCACCGCTCTGTAAACATGCGGGCACAACTATGCGCGTAAGCGTCGTATACCCGCCTCAGAGATTCCTCTGTGACAACCCCGCTGCTCGTAACATCTCCTGTATTAAGAAAGCTGTTGAACAGTTCAGAGTTGTGAATATCGGACCCAACGTCAATCACATCAGTACCGGGCGACCCAAATGCAAAATCATTAATAATAGTTCCTTTATCGTGGCCCTGTGCTATCATGTCGGCAGCCATTCCAAGAAGACTGCACTCGCAGACATTGACTGCTATTGCTTCTTTCCTCGTCATTTTGGCCGTCTTGTTGGACAGGTTTCTTACAGAGCCATCTTCTAACGAGATCTTTTTCCGTATGTATTCGAGTCCCATCTCCGCTGCAACTCTGCGCTCCGTACCGCCAGCGGTTGCCATGGCGTAACGATCTGTTGCTGCCCATCTAATAATAGGCTCATACTCTGGAAAGACTTTATCGTAGCCATGCTCATAAAAGAATCCCATGTCAACGCAGTAATTCGACAGTAACACCTTGGAATCAATTGCGCCAATAAGGAAATTCGCAATCCCTGACCCGAATAGAGCAGCATTCGTAAGGAGTGGTGGTGGCAAGTCCCCAATACCGAGAGCTTCAATTACTGTATTTGAGGTTCGCGTCAATCCATATCCTTTAGAAGGAAGGATCCGACCCGCCCTATGTTGCTCTTCACGCCAGACCTGAAGATCAGGCGAAAGCACAATGCCAGCAACTGCACTCCTGGAGGTTACAGCGGTCGGATCCTCGACCTCCTTAAAAACTGTGTTGAGTTTGTCAACCCCAATTTCCAAGATATGTTCCCAGCTGGTTTTGGTCTGATCCGGTAGTAAAGTGCGAGCTTCCGCGTATCCGGAATAAGGTGTTGCACGTATATCTTGTTGCTGTTTGACTGGTAACCTTAGACTCCAGAAGCCAATCTTTTCGGGTAGCTTTTCGGGATATGGTTCTTTGTCATCGTATGGTCCGCCATCGGCAGGTGAGTTCGCATTTCCCCTCGCTTTGATAGTAGCGACAACAGGGTTTATCTGTGTTTCTAATAGGCAGGCTGACATTGTGTTGATATTCCTGAGATATACACATGGATCCTGGTGAGGGTCTTTTGTCGGGTTCTCGGGGCAGCTTTATACCCATAAAATCATTCACAGAATCTCAACATTACCTAGACTGCGCAAGCCACAATACACCTGTTCACACCATCTATTTCGTACGATATCAACATGTTCTTGCCAGCTGACACATGCCTGCCACCTCAGCAGTGCATTATCCCACTAGCAATCAGCCGTCTTTACTGAATATCCATATACCTTAGCATCACCCACTAGTAAGTGCCGTTATTACTGTGTAATGTACTTCATTTCTGTATTAGAACACATTCTGTGTTGTCATAGGCTGTTGTTTCATTGCTTAGTGAAGCACAGCCCCAGTATGAAATATCTGCTCACTCTGCTATGCGGGAGAAAGGAGGGAAGAGAAAATTTGTACAGGCGAAAATACAAGTAGAGTCAGGTGGCTGGCTGATTTGCTCACATGAGTCGCTGTTCATATGCATATGCATGCATCTACACTTAGTATGTGCCTCGACTCTTTACTTCAGTGCGAGTGCATCATTGGCCATGCAGGGCAGACGCGCAACACTAATGCCGGTCTCGCCGACGAGACCGTCGGGCCGACATACAAAAACCACAGGTTATTTCCTGCTTACTGGTTCATGCATTCTCCGATGTACATTTACCAGCTAGCGTGTGGCGCGTTGTCCAGATCTCAGTCATCAAGTTTCCGAGACGATCTCAATTCACAACGCCATTCTTCAGCCGGCCCTGCAGGTCATCAACAGAAAAACCCGAGTGCAAGGCGTATTTTTCACTACCGTGAAACCCTGGGCTATACGCGCGATGCTCGCTAGTTATCTCGTTATGAATAATTAATTGCATTCTTGTGGAAGACCATAAACAATAATCAATAATGCAGCGGATGTTTGCACTGTTTGCCCCTTCGAACAAACTAAGCTGGCCAGCCAAGCGGTTCCTACATTTCCCGATAGCCGGCCAATCAGCAGCGGTCCATTGCAGTACTATCACGTGATGCACCTCTTGACCCCCGAACGCGGTTAGGCTGCTGGACTGGCGAACACCGGCAAGTGACAACAGTCGTCGAGAGAGAAAGACGTTCGCTTCGACTCGTCGCATTTTCTATTCCCTTGCAATTGATCTCTATATCACAGCCTCTTCGCAATGGGTGGCGGTCTCGATCCCAAACACGGACAGTATGTCTCCCCTCTCTCATCGTCCACTTCTACCAGTGCCGATGAAAATCTGTGCGATTCGGGATATGAATATGCTAATCTGACTTCTTTTACTCGGTAGCTGGGTTGGTACATGGGGTGATGCCAGTATGTTTCTCTTGCTCCTCTGTCATAGTAGAAAGAGCTCCTGTTCTTTCGACTGTTGGAATGTTAAATGAGCGCCGCCGACTCCATGACGACTCGCAACGGATGCTGTTGCGGCTGCGGTTACCGACTTGCAACACTGAACAACGCTAACACGCTATGGCTACTCCTAGACTACTTCCCTCAAAAGGGTATTGCATCCTACACCTTGTCGCCTAACCGCCAACGTTTGTTCCCTAACTTCTGGCACACCGCCATCTTCAACACCTTCCGCCGCTTCCGTCACCAAGTACTCTACGTTGTACCCCCCTTCGTCGTTGCGTACTCCCTCATGGACTGGGCCATTGAACGGTATGGTCCCCTAGAATACATTGCATACCCGGCCATTTATGCGTCAAATATATGGCTGCTGGAATAACTTTGATGCTGACTGTTACGCTCAGAAATGAGTATTTGAACTCCAAGGCCGGTCGCGCCGAGGCTACCGACTAGATGTACAGTCTCTAAGCGATTTCAAAAGTGGAAGGATTAGACGTAATGGGATTTTTTTGTGTATGCATGTGTGTCGGGTTGTGTATACTATTGGAGCGAGGACGAGGTATTCGACAAATAGACACTATCTATATTTAGCCCTTGAGCTGAAATCAAACTTTCCTTTGTGACTGAATATCCATCATCTTCTTCCTCTTCAACTGTTCAATGGATGATTAAACGTGATTTATCTACATAGATATCGTCGGCGTTCCCTGGCTCTAGCATTTGCACCACCATGGACGACATCTGGGGGAAAGGCTGGAGCCCATGGCTCCATATATATCACGTGACTTCTCACAATCGCCTGTCGTTCACAATTCGTACGTTTTACCACCGTTATTGATTTTGGCTACTTTTTTGTATCAAGTTTTTACTTCTTACGGCTAATGGGGGCGATCAAGCAACTTGCTAGCCCTCATATTGGCGCCGACAATTTATTACATTCAAACAAGCAATGATATATCATGGCTCGTATTCTGAGCTTTCAACTTTGACGGTTCGGCATCCATATTTGGAGCCTAAAGCACGACTTCGTGTTCATCTATTGAGATCTGCATTATAATTAAAATTAAAATTACACACAATATCGATAATATGGAAATACCGTCCAAATGGGCGTGAGATTCTGATATACAGGGTCATCATGGCAAGCCTATTTCACCAGGCTGGGACGTCTAGCACTTTTCACCAGATACACTAAACTAAGCACTATCCCGAGAACACCGAGTCCAATGCCCATGTAAGATGCCCCGCGATATCCCTTGAGGGTGTCGTTGAATGTCTGGCCTCCACTATTGACGTGAACTTCAACCGTTCCAGCAAATCCGAGGCCAATGGATATACTATAATTCACAACAGTTGTCACCAAAGATGCTGCTATCCCTTGATGCCGCCGCCCGACTGCGTCAGACAGTATTACAGTTGCTGCAGGAAAGGACATGTCCATTCCCCACGGCATAATCAAAATGCAAACAAATGTAAGTGCCCAGTATGTCTGGTCAATCGGTGAAATCGCGAAAAGAATACTTCCTACGGTGAACCCCGTCATGGCGAAAAGCATTATCCATCCTGGTCGCATTTTACTCATCAGAAAACCGGTCACAAAGGCAGCGGTCAATCCGGATGGTGCTGCTGGCACGAATTGGGCGGATACAAGTAGCGGTGTCAGGCCACGGATCTTCTCCAAAAACCGCCACAAGTAGAAAATCCAAATCCCAAAACTGGCCCAGCCGCAGGCCACGCATCCGAGGATGAAAGATACGTCGGGATTCAGCGCATGAAATGGAATGAGCGGTTTGGGAGCCAGTTTCATTTCGTAGAAGATGAATCCGACAAGGAGAAGAGCGCCAACAATGAGGAGTACGTAGACATAGGCGGTTGACCATCCCACAACTGGCGCTTGATTCCATGCGATGTTTATCAGCACCAGGCCAGCAACACCCAAGACCGCACCAATTACATCTAACTCAATAAACATATCCCGAGCTTGCAAGTGCTTGGGTACACTGTGTGTAAAAGGGAGCACGGCGACGGCAGCGATGGCCAAAATCAGGCAATAAATTGCCATGCACCAAAATGTCCACGGCCACCAGGCCTGTTCCGACAGGAGAGCCGCGAATACAGCACCTACAACGGCGCCACTTGGTGCCATCCCGCCGAATAAAGAAAATACCATGCGTTTCTTCATACCTGGAGGATATGTGGATCCTAGCAAAGCTAAGGCATTGGGGAACAGCATGGCTGGACCGAGGCCTTGTAGCGCGCGAGCGAAGATGAAAAGCATATAGTTTGAATAAACACTGAGACCGGCAACCATGGACCAGAGCGAGAACCAGAAGAAGCCGAGAATGAACATAGTACGGTATCCAAACAAGTCACCACACCGGCCAAAGAAGAGAATAAATGTGCCAGCGGTGAGGGAGTAGCCGGCAATGAGCCAACTCAGAATTCCAGGGTCGCTAACGTGAAGATTATCACCGATGATGGTCAATGGTGATAAACAGGCGCCGAGAGCGGCTTGCGTCATGAACTGGGCCAAACACACGACAGCGATAAAAAAGAACTCGTGAGTACGGCTAAAAGATTGGACTTGAGATTTTATTGAATCGGTTCGGGTGATTTGTGCCTCGAGAACGCTGCTGTCGTCTGAATCGTCCATCGTGATTGCAAAACGATCTGGATCAAGGTAGAAAAGAGAACGCGGGTTATCGATGTCTTTTCTAAAAGAACGGAAGTAGCGCACCCCTCTTCCTTCTTTTCTTCTAGCTGTACCAATTGGCTCTAGATAAGTTTTTTGGTTATATCTGAGGATCCCTCACATTTCAAAGTTGAGAAGCCAGCCCATCCCCATTTATTAAAGCATTGACGTTACAGACAGGATAACGCATCCTGATGATGGGGCGGCCTAGAGATTCTCACCCCAATTATCTACCATTATTAAGTCTCCTTTTCAGTGCTGATTGATACTGACGGCGGCGGAACCGGCATCGATCGATGAGTATATCCGCTGGCAACGGATATATCCGGGATGTCTGCACGATCTCAGAAAACATCGGCCTCTCTGGGCCTTTGAAACCATTGACGATCCGCAACTTTTAACATCTATCGACAGCAATGAGCAAGATTTTCCTTCGCTGTTTGCTAGGATTCCCTGGCGCTTTAGGTATTTAACGCCAATGAAATTAAGGCCAGGCCGCGTGAACTATCCGGATGCAGGACGGCACTAATTCAGCATGACGCCATCCGGACCACTTTAATTCCGCCACACTCATGCATTGTTAAAGATTTATCCGAGCATCGATTCATCACACCAGCGTGTTACACGTCTAGAAAACTTTTTTTGGCATAATTATTAATAGAATCCCAGATTGTAATTAGTCAGTTCATAAACTCCATACGTAATGGAACACCAACACTGAGAAAACATAAGAAACCAGTTGACCCTCAAGCCTATTTAATCTAGATTCATATGTTGATTTTAACAAAGATCACCACGAGTGCATATATCTATGTGTACGTAACTAAATATACAAATTGAAATAGGACCTGTTTGCGGCTTGATTCAGTTTTCGGGTTCCTTCAACCTTGCAACTGATAGCAGTTGATACATTGACATCTAGCCCTATTAATTGCTCATATTCATGTAGTACATTGATGTATGTGATGTGGTGTTCACGTCGAGATATATACACGGGACTTGGAGTCTTGTAGTCTGCATCAATTGATATGTAGACGTGTCACGTTTTAATGGTAGTTAACTGACTTCATCAAGTCGTCACCTCAAATTCTCGGCATCCTTGCACGAAAATACCAGTCCAGCAGACAGTTAGTGTTGCACCGATAATATAAGAAATAATGTTTAATGAAAGATGTATAACAGGATACAATATTCATATACCAAGAAGAAGCAATCGTCACATTGAGACACCATATGCATAGGACGGGAATATTTGAAATTGGGTCCCATTAAATACTACAAATTTGTAAAATCATGCGCTTTTGAGAGACCCTGAGAGCAAGATGTTCTGAAATAATAGAAATCGCTAATTCAGTACCTAGATGCTCCTAAACTGACGAAAGATGCCATGGAAACCAGAAAATAATATCATGAAAGAAATCTATGTACAACCTCTGATCATTTATTGATAAACTCAGTCCATACCTGATCCAAGAGCTAACAACAACCCAAGAGCAGTGTGCGTTCCAGGAGAGGACACACTGTCGTTCTCGCTGTTAGAACTGACATTGTCATCGAAACTCTGCGAGCCAATACTGTTGCCCGCCTGAATGCCACCGACGCAAGATCCGGAGCCCCAAGTTGCATTGGCAGCCTGCGCCCAAGTGACCGCAGGATTTACCAAAGTCTGAGCAGTATAGAACAAGTGACATGTCGCAAGTTCGTATACAAATTGAGTTGGAGTGGTTTCATCAGTTTTAGTGTACGTATTTCGGTAATTGATGCTATTCCTGTCACCAGCTGCTAGCGGTAATGGAAAGTTCTCCAGAGGGATAGGCATGACTTTCTCAAATCGTGTCATGTTTTCTGTGGTGAGAAGGGGTGTCCCGGCTGTAATCGAACCGTTAAGGAGGGACACAGCAAGTTGAGAACCGGTGTCGATATTTGATAGAACTTCAACTTGAGATCCTTTAATTCCACCGATAGCCTGCATGGGATTGGAACTGGGCCGACCGCCCATAGCAACAGTTTTAACTCCTTTTGAGATCATATGGTCGGTGAATATGGTGCAAGTAGAAGAACACCGGCCATCAGTCAAGACGATGATATCCTCTGGAGCGAATGGGGGCGTCATTGAGTTCAAGTCACCACCTAGTCCGTCGGTGTTGATTGGGTTTGTAGAAGGATTAGCCTCAACGCCGAAATTGAACTCGGCTACTAGGGAAGTAGATGGAATTCCATCCGCATCGTAAGGGCCGAAGAAATCATTCCAATTGCCGAATGTAGACTCTTGATTGGGATTATCCATGAGTTGAACAACAAGTCCACTACTACTAAGACCTTCTTGGATAGTTTCACTGACATTGTCTGGGTTAATACCATTGAAAATGGTACCCATAAAGTCCAATGCGTCGTGGGCTCGGAAACGTGTCGCCGAATAGAGAGTCTCGTTCGGAAAGAAGACGCTGAAGAGGGCAAATCCTGAATCAACGACGCCACCGCCGTTATTTTGAACGTCCACGATAATTCTCTTTTTCCCATCTAAAGTTGCGTTTCCAACAAAGTATTGAGCAATCTCGGCAAAGGGAGCGAGAGCATCCAGGCCCGTGGCGTCTGCGGTCTCAAAAGTGGGAACGCTGAGAACAGCGACGTCTTCAAGACCGGGTTCATCGGGATAGTAGCCTACCACTAAATTGTGCTCCTCTCTCATTACCGGGGTTGGGTAAGTGGTTGGCGGGGGAGTGGATGTGCTGCTAGGAACCGCTGGCGCAGAAGCGGATGCAGATGTCGATGGTGTTCCCGATGGTGATGTTGTTGGCGATGTTGTCGTACCACACAAGCCTTCAAAAAGATCAGAACCAGACTTGTAGCTAAAGCCGCCAGGGGCAGTAACTACAGCTAGCACGTCGTAAGACTGAGAACTCTGGTTGGCAAATGTCAAGTAGTAGCTGCTGGTCTCGCGCCAGACAGTCTCAGCTGCGAATGGCTCGCTGTTAGAAACACCTTGTCCGTTATATGGAAGGTTGCTGAGCATCATGTTATATCTGGCATCCGGGTCCTGCAATCGCTGAAACCGGGATTGGTATTCAATCAACGCGGCGGCGCCGACGCCGTTGATATACGTAACCGGGGATATATCGTTCAGCCCGGCAGCAAGCAGCTTTGCATCATCTACGGTGAATCATGTTAGTTTGGGATCGACTTCAATGGAAACAAGAACGAAAAAAGGGTTTCTAGACGTACGTTGTGTATAGACTTGTGGAGAAGATACCCCATCAACCGAAATAGAAACAAGCACAAGATCGGAAGCCATAAACGTGAAGGCAGTGGAGGAGCAGGGTGTAATAAGCAGGTGGCCATCATTGGCGGAGTTTATAAGGTCCATTAAGTCAGAGTCAAAGTGAAACTGGTTGGAATAAAGGCCTCGAGACGCGTAGCTTCGGATGCTTTGCAAACCGGCACGCAGGTCAACCCTGTTCGACAAAGATGAAGGAGGGGGGTTGGCTAGGAGCTCTAGATCCGACTGGAATTCAAGATACTTTGAATATTCATCAATGAAAGATACCCCTTTCTCGGAATCAAAGGGCATTGATGTCAAGCAGTCCACAGCCAGTTGTGCTGGGACATGGACCCTTTTTTGACTGCTGGACTCTCGTGCGTAGCTGTTGCTTATCTCAGTACAAGGGTCCTCAGAGGCGCCGAGGACGCCTGTTGCCAGTATGACTACAAGCCCACTCGCTATTGCTTGAAAATTGGAATGCATGGTTACCGAAAGTGTCTTGTGGTTGTCAATGACAATTGGTAATTGTCTAACTTGTTGGACGCCGTGAACGGCACCCTTTTAACTATTCAACCTTTGACTATACTAATACCCCTAGTCGCAAAGTTGGCCCCATTCTATCAGTCACTACTGCAACTGACAGAATTGCTATTACACGGTCCTTGTGGAGAAGTTTCTAATTGATAAATAAACCAAAATTAGCAACAGGAAGGCTAGACTTCCTCACAGACTGAAGGCTCACGCCGCCACGCATCACACACCGAACACGGTAATCAGAACAACACGAAGAGTTAGGAGAAGCCGCTAAGCTGCGGCTGTAGTCTGTGAGACCACGTTGTTTTAAAATTGGATTATTAATTACGATGTAGCCAATGCAAGCCGGCTAAATGTTAGTACCAGCTCTCGAAAGCACAGGTTCCTAGCTGTGAAATCTTAAGGATTTTTAATCAGCCCAACAGCTTGTTTGAGCTGTTTTAGTAGCCCATGGCGAAATCCTTTACCAATAGAAGCCGTCTAGTTCCAGCCATGAACCGTCACGAACGGAGCCCCATGTCGCAGACCCGCAAGCTGAACCTGAACGCTAGACAACACGTTGGGTGACAACATGCTTGAGCCTCCATGCTAGTCCGCTGATCGGATGTTAATTGTCGCCGCTATTTTGCGAAAACATTTCTACTTTCGACTCTAGACCTAAAGGCCAATATGATCATGCATAAGAGCTAAGCCTTATTCCGCTATTTCGCGAGAGTATTTCTAATTTTGACTCTGGCTCTAAACTTAAAGTGCCATATGATCATGCATAAGGGCTAAGTATTATTGAAATTGTCCCATATAGCCAATGAGACAACCACTTTTTCTTCAGCTAAGATAGAACCCGGCAGCCATGTTGGGCTCTATCCCTGACTAAAAATTGGAAGCAGAGTTAGTTTAATTAAATGCCGATCTGATTGCAGCTGCCACTAAGTGACATGGGTGCGATCTAAATGCTCCGCCCCGTAGAAAGCTATTTCTGTTCCATGCCAACTAGCTCCCGTTCTACATCAGTACATAATGTTCATTGAGCTCACTTTAAGACACTCCTTGACACTCTAATCCCAAGCCATTTCGTGGTCACGGTTGCAGCAACCATTGTTTATTTCCGTTGGCCAATCCCAAAATCTCGGTCAACTGGTGAATTTCGAACAAAGTTGCCCTTCATGGGGAAAATTGGCCGAGTTGCATGCATTGTCCTGCCTTATATTTTGACTATCGGCGCACTCATTTGCCTCATTGTCGTTGGCATCGGCTCAACAAATTCGAGTAGTGAAGCAGTAAATGAGCTCTATTTCATAAGGGTAATGCCTCTCCAAATCCTTCAACAATCCTTCAACAATTATTCAACAAGGGCGAAATGAATAACATCTGCCATCAGGTCGATTTATCTAGTTTAACTAATGCTACAACATCATCGACATTAGCCGATCTCGCTGAGTCAGCCATCAAAAATGATACCAGAGCAAAGGAGCTAGGCGAAGCTCTTGAAAAAGCCGACAAAGATGCCGAAGTCCGTGATTTTTACGACGTCGGTCTCTGGGGGTACTGCACTGGCAACAAGACTACCAATGGTGACTTTAAGGTTGATCACTGCTCCTCCAGTAAAGCGATGTTCTGGTTCAATCCCAGTGAGGTGTGGGGGCTCAATGATACTGGTGTTGACACCCTATTTCCGGAATCGTTGCAAAAGGGGTTGAGCGCATATGAGAAAGCCTCCAAGTGGATGTTCATCGCATACGTTATCGCAGTTGTTTCAGTTGTGGCGGAGCTGCTCGTTGGGATATCAGCTATATTCAGCAGATTGGGTAGCTGCATAACAAGTTTCGTATCCGGGGTAAGTGTCTTCATGCTTCATGGGAGAGAAAAATTCCGCTGCTAACAACTTGTTGACAAAGATCGCGACATTTTTCACCATTGCCGCCGCTATCACATCAACCGCCCTATACGCCGCACTTGTCGGTCTTTTCAATACGTCACTCAAGGATTATCAAATCCACGCAAGTGTGGGCGGGCGTATGATTGCAGTCACTTGGCTGGCTGCCGCTTTCTCAATCGCCAGCGGTTTGTTTTGGGCATTTAGTTCGTGCTGCTGCTCAGGCCAATCCCGCAGTGGCCGTCGCGGTCTTGTTGCAGAAAAGGTACCTTACACTTACGAAAGAGTCGCTTCTCCATATATGGGAATGTCTGCAGTTGATCCTACTGCGATGTACAACAATAATCACGAGTCAACACCGATGTTTCCTGCTCTACCTCAGCCCGTTTCGCATGCCGCACAAGATGGATACGAACCATTTCGCCACAATCGGGGCGCTAGTGGTGCATAAATGGCTGTCATAAAATGGATGAAATGCGCTTTGGGTCCTGAGAATGAGCGACGACCCACCCTATCGACATATATCTGTGTATTTACCATTAAATCTAATTTTTATATTGAATACACGAAATCGATTATGCTTGAGGTTAAATATCCCGAGTCGGTGTTGATCTACTCCATTATGGTTCCTCGCTGTACGTATTTAATTGCGGCTTGGTCCATTGCGGATATCCTAGTCCCCGCAGCCCTTTGGGAAGTCTACTGCGATCTGCACCCTAGCTATTCTACAGAGCTAGAGTATATATTCTCATTGGAGTTTATCTGCGCCACAAAATACCATAGATACGGCTAATGAGTTTCAATATTTATTATGCTTTCAATGAAACATTCCTACGCTAAATCACGCGCAGAGTATGCGCAAACCTATAAGGTCCGAGGATTTCCTCAAGGGTTATATTAGGGGACGCCATATTGGCCGAATCGAGCAAACTTCAAGGCAACAAGCAGTGCATGTTGCAACACCGGGTGATCAGGGAATACTTTATCGCACTAGCTAGTTGCCAGAAATAATCGTTTAATACCGTGAAAAAGGTTCCAGCGCATGTCCGATTATTCAGGCCTCTGCGACAATTGGGTTCCAGGCAGAAAGACTAAACAACCAGTTCTCCTACTCGCCATTGAGAACCGTGGCTGCATGCGGGGAAGCTTTCAATGACTGCCGTAGTGACGTGGTCGGGCTACACGGCTACAACAAGAAGGTCTAGATCCTATGTCGGTACTGGTAATATGGTCTTTTACAGTATCCGTTTCATCCGCATTCGTACATTGTCTTACCGGCAAAGGGAGGCAGCCTATCGGGTGCCATGGGAAATATGTAACAAGCTCACAAATACCAGCGCATAATCTTGCGTCAAGCAAACTGGATCAGCTGCATTTTCTTGATGTGGGAAGCCGACACCATCAATTGATTGGATTTCTTCCGCCGAACATGACCAACTCATACGTACAGTTGGAGTTACGGGGTTGACCATCCCCTAAAGTTAAATAAGTCACTCAGAACATAGTTTTTTGTTCCAAAAAGCGCTCTGAGGTAAAACAACAAAATACAAATGACTGGCATCACTCCATCTTTGGCGCAGTCTTATGCGCAGCACATTGTTGTCAAAAGACTGGGTTCTATAACTAAAGGAAGACTGATATTTATTCTACGGTACCACAGCGATGAGCGAATCACAACTGGTGATTCAGCCAGGGGAGGGACACCAGAGGCAATAATACACGTAAACAACCCTCGGTTCTGGATTCGAATATGCACCGCATTCGACCTGGTATGTCAAATATCGACTTCATAGAAAAAGAATTTTAGTAATCTTGTGGCCATGGTAGGGGTTTTCCGAAGCTTTCATGCTGCAAGAGATCGACTGCGAGAATTTGAGTGCTGTTTTCGACGTAGGAGTCGCAATCAAAAGCTATAAGCACACTATACAGCTAATCCAACATAGATTTATCTTATGAACAAAGAGTCTTTGAGATTTGGCAATCCGTTGCTTGTTCTCGCCCAGACAGCGTTGCGGATTTTCCTTAAGCCCACAAACAATGTCGAGCAAGCCAGGCTCAACGCATCGGCGCACTATGATACATCAAATCAACTATTCGCAGCATTTCTATCGGCCGATATGAACTACAGCTGTGCACACTGGTCTGCGGATCAGGCTGAGAAGCTACAAACAGCTCAAGACCGCAAAGTTGAGTTTCTCTTGAAAAGGCTCGACCTGTCACCAAACCATCACTTGCTCGAAATTGGATGCGGATGGGGAGATGTCATGATCAAGGCAACACAAAAATATGGCTGCAGGGTAACAGGGTTGACACTTGCTAAGGAACAGCAACTTCTTGCAGAAAGAAGAATCCAAGACGCAGGCGTGCAGGATAAGGTTTCTGTTCTTCTTTGTGACTATAGGAAAGCCCCTGTGCCAGAAACAGGATACGACCGGATTATCTCAATTGGGATGTTTGAACACGTCGGAAAGAGGTATTTCAACAAGTATTTTGCGACTATTTCCCGATTGTTAAACTCGGAAACGGGTCTCTTGGTCATTGACGGGATTACTATGACAAGCAAGGTTTGCACTCATTCACCCTATCTGTAGGTGCAATTCACTGACATTTAAGAATAATAAATCGCCTGTTGACACATTCATTGACCGATACATCTTCCCTGGTGGCTATCTCCCTTCTATCCATCTACTAACGCATTCTCTACATGAGGGATCCAAGGGAACAATGGAAATTACTTACGCACAAGACATTGGCCCGCATTACGGAAGGACCCTACTGGCCTGGAAAAATAATTTTGAACAAAACTGGAAGCAAATTCGAGAGGACTACGTAGCCACTCATCCAGTTGCGTCAAAAGAAGATGTGGAGGCTTTTCGACGGATGTGGATTGTGAGTCTCGATCTTTTTATTCAATTCCAGCGATGCCACTGACAGCGACATTAGTATTATTTTGTATATTGTGAGGCTGGGTTCCGCTCACGTATCCTTGGAAATTATATCATCCGTGCAGCAAAGACCCCAGAACCTCGTGTGTCGTATGATAGTACTAAGTTTGAGGATATGTGGAAGTGATTGTGACATAAATAAATGCCTTTTTAATTCAAAACCTTGACAATGTATAGCTGGTAGCTATATAAAGGAATCCAGCCATTGATCCAATAAATGGTACATTGCTGGAAATGTATCGGGACTGTAATATCGCATTCCCCCAGCATTAATAGTTATTATGAATCTTTCTACTAGTCTCAGCATATTTTGCGCTTAACTTTTACGTTAGACTTTTCAGACTATTTTAAAAATATTTAAATTAGTATTTACTGAGGCATCATTTTATATTACTATAATAGTTATATTTGCTGATATCTAAGTAGCTAAGATAAAAGGCGTTAATGGCCACTGTTGATCTTTCCGCTAGTCTCATCTCAGCATTTTTTGCATTTGGCTTTTACGCTTGACTAGTCACTGTTAGTTTACCCGTGGTGTCTAGTTGGTTATTTCTTTTGGTGACATGTTGGTCCATGAACTGTTCTCATTGGATACGGGGGATATTCAGCCCTTGTAGAGCATGGATCAATTGTAAAGCTTGTAGAGTCGAGACTAACAGCTCAGAAATTATATAAAGGCGAGATCTTTCTACCAAATTATCATTGTCTAGATTTAGTGTTGAAGTCTTACACGCTTCGGTTGCGTCCATTCAAGCCGGACTAGTTCAAGTCAATTAGCACTGGTATATTGGTGTAACACGAGGAAAACTACGCAAACAAAACGACAAATAAAAACGAAAAACAGGCAACAAAATGAAAGGCACACCCGGTTTTTATTTCCTAGGCTTACTAGGCTTGTGCCTCACCATTCTCACTTCAGTAACGGGAAGGGATACAACCAACGTGCCTCCTGAATTGGCAGTGATAGGTAGTCCAAACTGGATATTACCTACGACGTTCTCATCGTCATTGGGAGACTGCGAGGCTGGCCATGATGTAGTTGTATCTCCTGGGGAATATTTGAAACCCGATGGTATGCTTCCTGTTTTGCAATCAACGCAGTGACCTGATGCTGAGAAGGAAATATGAATAGAAACACAAAAGCTACCCCATATCTCCATTGCTAACCTTATGATGTCTTACGAATCCAACACAAACTCAAAATCAAAGTATGTCGTCCTGATGGTCGACCCAGATTATAACACCACCTCCCCAACCTACGTGATACTCCACACGCTATACGCCAATGTTACGGCACAAGGCCAGCTCGACACCTCTGCTGAAATCGCCAAATACCTTGCTCCCTAACCACAGCCAGTCGGATCGACACACAATTATACCTATTACTTTTTCGTCAACCGGATATCAACTTTGAAATTCCGGCGAAATATGCTTCTTACATCGCTACCAATGCCGATACCCCTTACAACAGAATTAACTTCCCACTCCCCCAGTTCCTAAACGACACCAGCTTAGGGAAGCCGATAGTGGTAAACTGGTTTAAAGAAAAGGCTATTAATTCAACGGGAACGTCAATTAGCCATCCTGTTACAAGTTCAGCAGCTGTAAAGAGCTGCTCCAGTCCATCTACGTCAGTAATTGCGTCGTCGACGAAACCGACAACTAGAATTAGCGCAACACAAACTGCCAGTGCGACAGTTTCAGCGACAAGTGTCCATACCGGCCTCACTATATCGTTACACAACGCAAGAAGCGTCGGTTTTCTCACTGCATTCGGGTTTGTTGCTACACTCATAAATGCACTATAACAGAGAAGACTTGATTAACTAGTGCCAAACAGTTGGCCGTTGACGTTTCTCCATCGATATTTTCGCTCGAGAATACAAATAACTACATAACTCATTGAGAATCATAGTTGCACTTCGTGAGGTTTTCGAAGATAATTAAGTTTTCTGTGAATGGAAACGACGAATAATCGAGGCCCTTTGATTCCTCCCGAAAAATCTGAAATAACAAATTTGAGTAGGAGATGGGCTCTCGGTCGGCTATTTGTTTCTTAAATCAATTTTTAAAACTGTTTGAGCTTTTGAGCCTTAACTTAGGCTAGGAGAGTCCTGAGTCTGTGGCCACCGTGGGGGCCATATAGTTGTTAAGGCCCCCTTAAATCCCCGTTAGCCTTTAGGTGCCAAGGATGAAATAGTCGTTCGTTTTGCTTTGCCATCGGCGCTATCTGTGCTCGACGCTTAGGGGGTTCATATCCCATCTCATCTCCTAATCAGGTTAGCAAACAGCGGCTAAGGTAACCGTTAATGCTAAAGCGGAAAATGCTTGAGTACATATATACACTAAGCTCTTAAAGCTTTTTATTCCAAAGCTCAATCAGACACTATTGTGTCCACCCACTTTCTATCCAGATACAAAAGTGCAATGAACATCAAGGAGAGCCGGCTATGGTTTGCTATCGGTCAAGTTAGTTCAACATTTGGTTCTACCCATCATATTCGGTGATCTCGGCTCACAAGAATTTTTAGGCGCCTTGGGCTAAAGCTTACTCTACCTGGTCCCACCAATACATCGCCTACCCCATTCAGGCTTTGACTGCTGCTATTACTCTCTGCGAATATACCTTCATCGACCGAGGAACGTATCTATGCATCAACTAGACTGGCATTTACACGGCCGCTACTGACAACGCAACCGATACTCTTCTCAATCCAGCTCATATCTTGATCGGGGCCAATACAACAAATGTCAAAGTTGCACAGAACTTTACCCTTTGGGCAATCAATGATGCCGCCCAAAATGTTATTAGGAACTTCAAGAAGGAGGGTCAGTATTTGTGTAGCGTGGTGCCTGCTAATAAGACCGCTCAGTTTAATCAAAAGTCGCCGCAAGTGAATGTGAAGCCCAGAAATTGTAATTTTTTAATGTCGGATGAAGAAAAATAAACATCTAATATGCAAATAAACTCAATGCGTTCAAGTAGATGCGCCCGATGTTAAATCCATGTGTGTCTAAACATTGCTCCTCGCGTGAATAGTAGAAGGTATATATTTCGACAACGCATGAGCTCATTAAATATTAAACTAGATTTATGACAGTAAAGTCAGGCTGTTTCTTTAATTTTGCTTTATTCCTGCCTTCAAAGGAATCCGTTCCATTTTCATATATTCGGTTTAGAAGCTAATTTGACATCTTATAAGGACATGATCCTCCTGGGGAATAACATTACCACTAACGGCTAACATGTTAATAGCAATAAGTTGTTGTGGTATCCGATAACAAAATTGACATAAAGTCGCGTATACTAAAGTATTTATTACTTACGACTATATATGTACATTCAGATTGATTGAGCAAGCCATCGTGGAGAATCAAGTTTCATCTAGTTCTATGTAACAATATGAATCATCAAAAAAGGTAACTTAAGGTCCAAGTGGCGGGCGACTGGCGGATAGGTTGCATTGCCTAAATAGCCTCACTTCGTCCTTGTCGAATGCTCCAACAACAGAATGTAGCACACCATGATTGTTGAACAAAACCAGATCACCCTCCTCCCAATCATGCGCATAGACATACTCTGGGCTAATAGCTGGCCGCTGCAGACGATAGACTATGTTCCGAACCTCCTCGACATCGTCAATTACTTTGCCATCCTTGAGGTGGATGCGACGGATTGCGGAGGGATGAATCTGGACGGCAAGTTGGCCAGTGACCGGATTCTTCCAGACCATAGGAAAAACTTTAATTTTAGCTGGGTCGATGGGCGGAAGCTCGGATTGATCCAGCTCGAGATTCTCGGAGTACAGGCCAAGACCAGTAGGAAGAGATCGCGCTTTACTCATCCAAATATATGGATGAGGTGCGTACTCGATCTTGCTAGTCCGAACAAATTCCTTGTCCACCTCCGACAATCGGTCAAACATCTGGTACCCACTGACAAATGCAGTGGTACCGAGTGAGACATCCAGCTCGTCCCCAGTTCCGTCGTCATAACGAACAGTTTGTTGGCGTTTAGAAGGCAGCGACACTGCCAAGAGTGTGGTTACCAAGGGAGGGTTCAGATCATACAACGCCGCGTCAATGTGCCATCTGTAGTAGCGTGTGAACTGCAGGTCGTCGGCATCGGGGATGGCATCCCGATGGAACGTGCGGTGGTGAGGATGGCGCAAGGTAAAGTCTTGAAGGCCTTCATATTCTTTCACAAATCCATTTCCGATAATCTGAACCTGAGGTTGGTGCGGAACAGTCTTGAGGTCCGGGTGCAAAATACTGCGCTTGGCATCAAGTGTCTTTCCATGACCATACGCTGTCGATGAAGGATCGAAGCGCCGCGTAAGCTCGTATTGGGCTTTGGCCGAGATGTCTGGTTTGGACTTGATCACGACGACATTTGTGCGATAGAGGGTTTCATAGATGAGTTGAAAGTTTTCGTCTATACAACAGACATTAGCGAGGAAGGACTTTAAGCGCCTTAAATTGGAGACAACCTTACCCTAGGAGGTTACCGATCCACGGAGTGCTCCCTTACGCTTTACGCTTTGTGTTCTCTCATCGGTTAGACTCACCAGACAGATTCTCCACATCCAGACCAGTAATTATGGAACCGAAGTTGATGGCTGATCCGTCGGGAGTGGGGAGAGGCTGGACAGATGCAGTGGCCGCCATTGCCATGTAATGCTTCTAGAATGAGTTCTTTTGATACGTACGTGAATGCGGAGGAATGACGAAAAGGACGAACAAACTGCGGGAGGTAGCTTTCTTATATAGAAGACGGGCAGTAGCCGGAAAGCGCCGGTCGGAGCTCTGCGATCCCGAGATAAGGAAATAGCCTAATTACACACTGTGTAGGAGGGGAAACGATAAGAGATCAGACATCGGTAATTGGCGGGGTGTACATCTCACGCTATCGACGATTCGACATGGTTACTCTGATCCGTTCGATTTTGATTTTTTTTGCTAATTAGCCCGAGTCGGAGGTTTTGCTATTCGGTGTGAGTGCTAATGGATTTCTTCAATGTTGTCTTTCTCTGGATGCTAATATGAGTCCTATTATCGGAGATAAACTATCAGTCGTCTATCTGAGTACATATGTAAGGTCTATAAATGCCGCATCATGAACGAGTAGAGCGCATTGTTTTGATAGTCTTCTCCATTGTCCAGGAAGTGGTCTTCGCCATGAGGGCGTTCGTATTCGACGGTTAAGCCTAATCCCACCATCGCGCCCGCCACCTCATCCGACTGCTCGACACTCACGGCCGTGTCTACATCTCCGTGCAAAATATATGTCGGAGGCAATCCATATTCGTAAATCCTACGAGATATTCTATATGGGGCTGCACTCTTATCATCCGGAACACCCCAAAGCTTGGCTAGATTGGCGCATCTCAGCATGTAGACGTACATATGACTTCGAGGATCCCCTGGAACTTTGCCGCAGTTAGCCATCGGTGGCGCCTTGATATCGAGATAATCAGCCATTTCTTCTTGTGATGCCGAGTATCGTCCGTTTGGCGCTGGCTGTGAGTTTGTGAAAAAAACACCCAAAGGATCGGTAATTGGGTAGATAGGTATGATTACTTGAGGCTTTGGCTCGATGTAAAGTCCGGCAAGAAGCGTTAGAAAGCCGCCTGCAGAGCTTCCAGACACCGCCAGGCGAGTTGGGTCCATGACACCCTCTCCAAGACGGGTCGGAAGCTCATCCCTTATGAAACTGATACAATCTTTGACATCTTCAAAAATCTCATCGACAGTGGCTTGCGGAGCCAAACGATAGTCTGCTGAGATACATACGTAGCCGTAGGTCTGTACGCCATTACGCATATGAGGAGCAAGCAGATCGCGACGTCCCTGTCTGGCTGGTGTCAAATGTAAAGTCACGTCTGCCTATTCCTGGAGACTTACAGCAGTCCACCTCCATGAAACCAAAGCAGAACTGGTGCATTTTTGGCACTTTTTGGCAAATAGATATCCATTGGGATCTGAAGAGACCCTATCTTTTTATAGGTGATTGTTTGATCGGGTTGTATAGATGACATCTTTACAATGCAAACCGAATATCAGTTGATTTTTTCACTGTGTGCTCAAATGCGAGGTAAATTGTAATGAACGAAGAATAATCCTGATGCTGATGATTTTTCGACTGGAATACTGGAGTAGTAGTTGAGCTTTATAGCTAGCGTTCCCGCATATGTATTCCAACCAGTTGGCGCTAGGAAAAGTATTTCGGGTTTCCAACCCCGTCGACTATGACACAACTGTTGGAAGTTTTCTATGGAACCATGAATATACATTAGTGGCTGCGGATAATTAAATGAATGACATACCATATCTATGGTAGTTATAGAGTTTAACATCTAGTCCCACTCCATGAATCGTCGACAGTGGCAAATTGAAGATAGCACCTTCGGGCCGAGACAACTTTGGACACTTTATACCACACTTTATACCCACGGAATGGCGATTGATAGCTGTAGTTACTGCACCTACATGTACGCTGCACCAATTATTCGCCTCCGAAATCGTTAGCGGCGTAGACAGTATCTTATTGATGATAGATTGCGAGGCGTCGGACTTTGTGGGATGAGCTTAATAAAAAGCCTAACGAGTCGGTAAACTGTAAATGAGTGTAGTTACAGTAATTCAAAAGTATAAATTGAGGCACATCAATCTTATACATCAACATTTTGTCTGTAGTTTCTCGGGGTCGTGACAGGAGAAACGTAATTTCCCTGAAATATCAAGATGGTGATGGAAGCCATGCAACTAGTGGTAGCCTTCCTTATCACAGTAATAATTCGTTTATGACTCTTTCCCCTATTGCATTTGATACGGCATAGAATCAAACTGGCCGAAACAAGAACTCATGGGATGGGACGATTGTTGCTTCGCTCATACTGGTTGGGTCCCACATAAAATCAGTATCAAGATCACCGCTTGCCTGTGGGCTCGACTGTGGCGGCCTGTGTAGGGATTTATTGTTAGCAAAACCGTTTAACCAGATATCCAATGCCATAGATCAGTCGTGTAGGTTTTCATGTAACTAGTTGATAAAGTAAGTGAGAGGGATCAATGATGGACATACCAATTCAACGTCATGGGGTCTTCCAGGTTCAAAAAAGCTGATTCGTCTAATGCATCATTTTGGACAATTTCTTGCCGAAAATTATTGATTGCATTTTGGATATGCACCGCAGATTTCCATGTTTTGGCCATATTATCAACAACGTTTGAAACTAGGTCGAGCTGGCGCAGTGTTTCACTGGATGAGCCTTGCACGCGCAGCTTCAGGAGTACAAAACTGGCTGCGCTCGCCACGGTGTGGACCATTGTCATTGGAAGATGCTGTAAGCCCCATTCTCTTGAGTATGTCGTAAGAATTTGGGTAATAATACTCAACGATTGGTCACAAATTTCAAACCCCTCGCGAAAATCAGGGAGATACCCTGACATTAACTTCCGTGGGGGTCGAAATAAAATAATCAATACCGTTTGATAGAATATGCTAGGTCCTTGAGTTTTTATTATTGATTGTTACGAGGAAGGAATTCTTACTGGAGTTGGAGGACGTATGGTGGGATGGAATCCTTCAGCCATTGGTTCCAGCGAAGTTTCGCAGGAAGATCGTTCAACCATTTGATAAGATCCACATGGACTGATTTTATTGATGCCGCCAAAATACTGGATTCGGTATTCTGACGATTCTCGAATACCTCTGTGATCATGCGATGGACAATTTTAGACAGATTTGCCAGCTGAGTAAAGCAACTCGTAAATGCAACACCATCCTCATACTCAGTTCTTGATATATCTTTCTTGATATACTCGTCTAGTAGTACATCCCAATCAACGGGATATGCAATTCGAATCGAATTTTGAACATCGGCTTCGCTAGAATGTAGCGCCGGCGGCCTGCCAAAGTAAAGAGCCAATTGTCTGCACATAGTCAGTATGAATTCAACAGGTGTGGTTCAGCAAAGGGCTAGACATACTTATCTGCGATAAAGCATGACCAGTATACCCGTCTGAGGACTTCCCGATCTACTTCCGAGTCGTGACCGGTTTTCCAGTGGTTCGGGTCAATATGCAGGCCCATCTCGCTCACCAGTCTGAAAGCAATGCCTGATGGATAATATTCGTAAGATAAGAAGGTGAAAAGTAGATGGAATATTAAAATTACCCGTGAGGAGCCATCCTTTTGTGTTTTGGCCACGTCCAACATCAAATTGGCCTAGTAACAAAAGGGCTTGTATTGTGGTAATATTAGGTGAATCTAATGCCCCGGAATAAAGAAGCTTCTCGGCTCGTTTATAGAATATTTCGGATAAATTCTGAGCGGAATTATCCTGACTGCTAAGCGCCCCTATTGCAAGTATTGCATATAAGAGCAAGTCCGAGTAATATTGACCTTTGCCAGTTTTATAATCGCGAAGAAAATATTCGCGATAAAGCACCATGTGGTAATAGTAAAAATGTTGGAAAAATAGAGAAATGAGGTTTCGGCAGGCTGGGCTATGTGGTGTGAATTCACTGTCAATATCTGAGCTTTGTTCCAGTCCACTTGTTTGTACTAGTAGATAAGATTCTTTGACAGGAACGATAGGAAGGCTGGGGGAGGGGCGGAGGTCTTCGTCAACACCCTCGTCAAGGGACGTAACAATAGGGTAGAAACTTGTCTCCCCATAGAGCTGGGTTGCAATTCCTTCCTTCATCCTTACCAAGCGGCCCTTTGGCGGACAGTGATATCCAGGCTCTTCGGGTTCGCTGACCGATCGAGAGAGAGAGTTGGTTCTTGATTGTTGAAAATTCAAAAGCATGCGATCTCGCTCTATATGGCTCGCAGATGCTAGACTCGCAATGAAAGTCTCGAGGGACATAATCTTCTCTTCAAGTGCCTCGGCGTATGACCGCGAAACTGGTCTGGAAATATCCACAGTTGTCAGTGCCCTCCGTACCCCAAAGACATTTAGGGACTAGACCTTTTTCTCACAGAGTCAGAACTCGTGCACTCTACTTTTGCGAGCCTACATTGCATGCATGGTCGAGCGCGGTCACATTTGACCTATAGATATGAGTTATAGGTTGATGGAATCTAGGGAATCAATCAAAGCACCTTGCGTTTCCGACACCTTTCGCATCTAGAAATCGAGGTTACCAATGAATGGATACCAACGGCTCAACTATTACCGAACTCACGAGATGTAGCTTGGGCCTCGACTCGAGCCTGTAGTTGTGCGATTTGACGATCTTTCCGGCATGGCTCTACAGATAGCTATTTGAATTCACGTTGTACACACGAGAAAGGACTGCAATGGCAAGGACGCAACAGAAGACGCCATGCGTATAGAAACCGAGGCAAAGCGCAAGTAATATCAAGCACCCATATAGTGGGACGGATGAGTCATGCTGTCCCAATTTGTGTGGCCAATTGGACGCGGGATATCACCTGACTCGCTTAGAGCTGCTCCCTAGGATTCATCACGTGCGCGTGCGCGTGGCGCAGCAGCCAGCCGAACGAGCCGAGCTTCTCCAGATCAGCCGCGCTGATCCCCGCATGATTATTGATTATTGACGGTTGATTATTGACTGTTGTGACCATCTTGCAGATTGCTGGGTCTCTGGCTTCGTGTCAATGTCGTTGTCTGAGGGCCAACTGTGCGGCTCATGTACAGCTGTACAGCAACGCACAATAGATCCCGCCCTGCAACGCTGAGTAACGTGTGCGCGGCATGGAGAGCGTCCAGCCGGACCACCACCAGCTGCGGGCCCCCAAGCAGGCTGCCTGCACGGTGTGTCATGGCAAGAAACTGAAATGCAAGCGAGCCCCAGGCCAGGCTCGCTGCGAGAGGTGCGCCCAACACGGGACGGAGTGCATCGTACCGAATCACCCTGTTGGACGGCAAAAAGGTGTCAAAAAGTGTGTTAAAACTAGTAAATCTTAGGGTACCAATCCTTCTAATCATGCATGCAGTAAGCGGAAGGGCGTTGACAAGGCCCTTCATCAAATTGAGCAGGCAATTAAGAAATCGAAAATCCACAGGAGTGAGGAGGCAGGCAATGAGGTGTCAAAGGTGATTGTAAATCTACAGCATCTTCTGGACAAAGCACAGCAACAGGCGCTTGGTCGCATGTCATCTCATGAATCAGCGTCAAACTCGCGTTTAGATGATGAGACGCGCTCAGAGTCCACGGATTCGAGCGAGGTGCAGACCAATGCGAATAATACATTAACGACAAGCACCGAGGACAGCCTGGCGCTGGATGATGCAGAAAATCCACTACAGCTACTTGCTCGCGCCTCAGATCTCCAGTTGTTGCCGTCCTCAACCCAGAACGCATCGAGTTTACCCCTACAACTGGCTGGAGGTGTGGCAGCAAATATTAACCTTTCGTCTCGCGTGTCCGACTCATTTTTTGTACCGGTCAAGGCAAGTCCCGATGTTAGCCCGGACCTTGACCCTGTGAATTTAGGCCTCGTTACATTTGATGAAGCATCCATGCTCTTTAACTTGTATGCAAAAGTATTTCGATTATATAGAGTAGGCCGGCTGATGATGAGTTACAATTTAGCTTCTATGACAATCTATCGCACACGCGATGGGGCTTTGATCCTGCTATACATACGGCTGTTTTTGTACGAGCGCAATCTGCGTTTCTGTTCACCTCTATTCTATCTGCATCGGCGCTATTCATCTCCTCCACGGCGGCTTTGTCCAAACGACTATCTTCCCATGTCAAAAAGTTGGCTCAAAACGTCATTGCACATCGCCATCGGTCTGTTGAGATCGTGCTTGCTTTCATGGCGAATGTGCCTTGGATGGACCCTGGCAAACAGCTTGGCGATGACGACACCTGTCTTTACATTGCCATGGCTTTGAACATTGCATTAGACTTGTCACTAAACAAAGTCACCACGCTATCACAAACCGCAGACGGACGGAAATTCGCTCGCGCCGATTGCTTGGAAGCGCGAAGGGCACTCCTCATGGATGGATTCGGTGATGTTGACCCGCAATCAGAATGGGGTCGCAGGCTATTGCGTCGCAGAGAGAGGACTTGGATTGCGCTATTTGTTGTTGAGAGAGGGTATAGTTATCCCCCTTTCGCTTTTTGTTTTTATTTTATTGTTCACTAAGTAGTTTAGGGTGTGTTTGGCCCGTGGGAGGAGCTATTCTGTTCCTGTAACTGCACTTCTAGAGAATTGCGACCGATGGCATTTGGTGGACAGAGATATCGCCGACCCGCGGGATGGACAAATGAACTCGATGGCCGTGCTGAGACGGGATCTCGTCAGTTTCTCTACCATTCAAAGCCTTGAAGGTAAATTAACATTATGTAGGACGAGTTATTTAGAAAAGTCAGGCATGCGTGTGACGACTACCGCGATAAGAAAACTGGAATGGAGGTCGCTCGGTTGTAAGTCATTAGGAAATACTCAAAAGGCTTGCTACTAACGAGTATATTAGAATACAATCCATGATCGAAAACTTTTATGACGGTTGGTACGCTATCTGGGCTAAATCTATTGGCGGTGAATGTAAGTAACACCGTGAATCTCTCTCCACTTCAAGGCTGAGACAAGTATCGCAGTCCGGTCGCTTCCACCGTACGTTGAAATTCTCGTCACGCATACCAGGCTTTCAACCTACAGCGGGGTGATCAACCATCCGACCGCTCCCTTCGAAGTGAAGCGTTTTTTCCGCTCCGAAGCTCTATCTTCCTCTCTAAACGTCATGCGGGCTGCTATCCAGGGCGAGTCACGATTGAAATCCATGCCCAATAATACTGTTATCATGATTGCATTCGCAGCTTGCTCGGCACTAAGTCTCAGCCTGACGGGAGCTCCTAGTCGAAAAAATAGGAATAGCAATCGACTCGCACCCAGCGTCTTGAATCTCATCAAAGAGACTGCGGACGTCCTAGAGCGAATTGGTGCGACACCGAGCCATCGAAACGGCGCCTCGGTGCTATACGGAAAACTTATGCGCGATCTTGTAGGTCGTGTATATAACTACACTGCAGATGATCGTTCCCTTGACCCAGAGTCTTTGCACACGATCACTCCTTCATATACATCTAGAGAAAAAAGCAGCAACAACTATGCAGCTCCCGAGTCTATAAGCTCACCTCCGATGCCATACGTACCGTACCAAGGCCACTATTCAACATCATTGGAATCGGCTGGTATCGTAGCATCAATGGCAGAAACTCTCCAGTTTTCAACCATGTCAAATGATCAGATCGTTGACGCGGTCAACAGTGTAGGGCTGTCGCTAGATGACACAATCTCAGATCATCGGGGGTTTCCGTTGAATGAAATGATGCCATGGGAGTGGTTCGATTATCTGGATACAACATATATCAATTGATATGCAAAGATGTCGTTGATGAGCAATTAAATCGAGAAACAGACGCCAGCCATTCAAATGTTATGCAGTCACGAGAAGCTGGAAATATCAAAACAATTTGCTCTAATATTACTTTCCTAGACATTCAAATCTTAGTCTATATATAATTATATAGTTATATAGAGATATTAGTTATAATTACGTACATGCAGTTCAATGTTGAGGCGATGCCGGGCCTCGGCAGCAAAAGTAGCCCCGAGCGATCAATTGATGTTGTCACCGGCGGAGACAGACTGCCGAGTACTTATTCCACGATAATTATTAATTGTCTCTTTTTCCCTCCTGTTCTCCCTCGGCTTGTATAGAATATATCGTCCTTCAATTATCATACCCAGTCAGAATGGCCGCACGCCTTGCGTCGCGCAGGGTCGCCTGCCCTGCGGTTGTTGTATCGCGATCGCGCCAATACCTCCCAGCCCCAACTCCGATAGCAGCAGCAGCAACAACAACAACAACATCAATTCTACGCAAATCCTGGTCTCTCGCACAGCGCACATACATCACCACCACGCCTCTATTTTCCCAACCGCTTGCCCCCAAGATCGTTCGCGGTGAATCAAAGCTCTGGCCATCTGCCGACGATGCGGTCGCCGACCTCCAATCTGGATCGACAATTCTCTCAGCGGGGTTTGGGCTCTGCGGCGTCGCCGAAACGCTCATACAGGCGATTGTTCGTCGCAGCCCCAACCTACACTCATTAACAGCAGTATCCAACAACGCAGGCATCGCCAATGTCGGCGGCCTAGCTTTGCTGGCCGATGCGGGTCAAATCTCACGACTAATTATCTCGTACCTGGGGGGCAACAAAACGCTCGAGAAGAATTATCTATCTGGGAAAATCGCCATTGAGCTATGCCCTCAGGGCACCATCGCTGAACGCCTTCGTGCTGGAGGAGCTGGAATTCCGGCATTTTATACGCCCACGGGAGCCTCGACGTTGTTACAAGAGGGGCAGATCCCGGTGCGCCTGAGCCCAGATGGCACAGTACTTGAGCACGGGAAGAAGAGGGAAGTGAGGGAATTCAAGGGAAGGAAATTCCTTATGGAGGAGGCGATAACCGGGGATGTGGCCATTTTACGGGCATGGAAGGTTGATGAAGCTGGGAATTGTGTCTTCAGGTTGGTTGGCACTGACAATTCGTCGAATCAACTTGTTATTTACTGAAATAATGATGTCCTACAGATATACAACCAAAGCCTTTGGCCCGATCGTAGCCAAAGCTGCAACATTGACTATCGTCGAAGCAGAGGAGATCGTGCCCGTTGGGTCTATTGACCCCAACGACGTTGACTTGCCTGGGATTTTCGTCGATAGAATTGTGCCCGCGACGGCCGAGAAAAATATTGAAATTAGGAAGATACGGACCCCAGATGACAACGCGTCTGCCCAGAAAGAGACTTCCCCTGCGATTGTGGCCAGAAACAGAATTGCCAAGCGCGCTGCTAAGGAGCTCAAGCAGGGATATTACGTTAATTTGGGAGTGGGCATTCCCACTTTGGCGCCTTCTTATTTACCAGAAGGGCAGCAGGTTTGGGTACAGAGTGAAAATGGTATTTTGGGGATGGGGCCATATCCCACTGAAGACGAGGTTGATGCGTATGTTAAAGTCAATCCGCCAACGATGCTTTTCTAACAGATGCAGTGATATCATTAACGCCGGCAAGGAAACCGTAACGCTTATCCCCGGGGCATCAACCTTTGACAGTTCCGAGTCCTTTGGCATGATTCGTGGAGGCCATGTAGATGTTTCTATTCTAGGGGTATGTCGACCCTCTCCACCTCAAATTCCGCCTGGCACTGACTGACGTTTGTAGGCGCTCCAAGTCGCGGCTAATGGCGACCTCGCAAACTACATGATCCCCGGCAAAGTATTCAAAGGCATGGGCGGCGCGATGGATCTTGTCTCGAACCCAACCAACACCAAAGTCGTGGTCGCGACGAGCCACGTTGCCAAAGATGGATCGTCGAAGATCGTGCAAAAGTGCACTTTGCCATTGACGGGAGCAAACTGTGTGAGCACTATCATCACTGATCTGGTAAGTTTAACGCGCTTCTTTGTTTCATTGACAGATGGCAGGCTGACAGCCACAGTGCGTGTTTGAAGTAGACAGGGAACATGGCGAGTTGACTCTGACGGAGCTGGCACCGGGCGTCGATGTCGCCGAGATTAGGGCAAAGACTGATGCTGATTTCCACATTGCCGAACAGCTGGGGACCATGGAGTAGATATGTTCTAACTATAGATATATACTGTATATTAAGAGACGACAAACAAGTCCCAGTCTAACGCTCGGCTGTAAAAACAGCGCCGAATACAAACGCCACAGGCCTCTTTTTTGTTTTTCCTTGTTCCCTCGCCAAAGACAACAACTAATTAAAAGGATGTAGCTTTATCCTTAGTGGCGGCTGATCACCGGGGTTCTTCCCTGATTGTTCTATTTGCGGCGCAGCTACCAGCCGAGTAGCCCCAATCACGCATAGACTATTTGTCCAGGCGTTACGACTGTTCAATCGGAACACGTTATTGAACCTTGCTGGGATACACCCTCGCAGCTGTATTGCCAGGATGCACCGGCTCGGCTGGAATTTTGACGCCGAGACTGACACTAACACATGAATGATGGAAAAGGGTGCCTGCACCGTTCAGATTCACACCCCGGATTGCTCTGGCAGCTAAATTGTCACTCAAGCCCGTTCTCCCCGCATCTCGCCATCGTTGGTTTTCCATCCGCTCGCTCAGTTAATGTAGACCAAACACCAACCCCCTACGAATCGTCGCTCTTGGGATCCTTTGCTTCGAAAATATGGCGGCATCGGTCGACAAGACATGGCCGGAGGAGCAATTCGAAGCCGCCGCTTCGCGAGAGGCGATTTCGCAACATGAAGGCACTCCCCAGGTTCGGAAGATACTCTTGAAGCTCGACGTCCAGTTAGTTTTTCTCGGTTTCTATTTCTTTAATTGAAAAAACATTATTCCGAATGCGACTTTTGCTGACAGCCTCAGAATTCTGCCCATCCTCGCACTAATGTTCCTATGCTCCTTTCTCGATCGCACAAATGTCGGAAATGCGAAAATCATTGGCCTCGAAGCTGATACGGGAATGAACGATCAGCAATATGACGTTGGGCTGGCAGTGTTTTATTTGTTTTACGTGTGCAGGTATTCTCCCGCCTTTTCCACACCATCTATCGATACACTGACAATTGCACAGCGAGGTGCCGAGTAATCTAATGCTAAAGAAAGCGTCGCCGAGAATCTGGCTTCCACTTTTGACCGTCACATGGGGTATAATCACTATGTGTTTGGGGTTTGTGAGGGGCTTTGGTAGCTTCGTAGCCGTTCGAGCGTTGCTTGGCGTGGCTGAAGGCGGTCTTTTGCCTGGAATGGTATTTATATGTCGCGATTTGCCGCTTATTTCGTGTTCTTACACTGAATTTATGAATAGGTGCTCTACCTTTCGTCGTTTTATAGACGGTCGGACCTCGCCATCCGAATCGGGCTGTTTTATACCGCAGCCTCACTATCCGGCGCGTTCGGTGGTCTGTTGGCGAGAGGACTGGTTGAAATTGGCCCGCGAGGCGGCTTGGAGGGCTGGAGATGGATTTTCATCATCGAGGGATTACTGGTATTATGCCCTTATCAGTTTTGAAAATTTCATTTTCTCATGGTAGTTATTAGACTGTTCTCTGCGGCATAATTGCAGCTATTGCCCTGCCCAATGGTATCGCAACAGCCAGGTACCTTACCCCTGAAGAGCGTGAAATCGCGCTGGACAGACTTTTATTAGACAAACCATCTCTGGGGGATGCTGTTAAGTATGCTTACGACTAAGTGTGCCCCAATTCGTCTTGATATTATACTGACAATCCAAGCTCCGAGAACGAGTCCCTCAAATGGTCCGAAGTCTTCCGCGGGTTAACCGATGTTAGTATGTGGCTTACGGCTGTCGCATATTTTGGAATTCTTGCTGGCCTGTATTCATTTGGTCTCTTTTTGCCCACGATCATTCAGGGATTGAAAATTGCCTCAAGCGCGAATCAGGTCCAACTATGGTCCGTCATTCCGTACGCCGTAGCGACTGTTTCGACCGGTTAGTAATTCTTCTACGGTTCAAAGAGAGTTGAATATACAAAGAGAAGCGTCTTGCTAATACCGTACAGTTCTCGTTGCATTCTTATCCGATCGCCTGAAACTTCGTGGTGTTATAATGCTATTCACTCTTCCCATCGCTATCGTCGGCTACGCTGTCATCGCAAATGTTTCTAACCAACACGTTCAATATGGAATGACCTTTTTAATGGCCACCGGAATGTACGCCAGTATTCCATGTATCCTCGTCTGGAATTCAAACAACTCTGCGGGTCATTATAAACGCGCCACTACGTCCGGCATGCAGCTCGCAATTGCCAATTGTGGTGGTTTTGTGTCAACATTTATCTATCCCACCAAAGATGGACCGCGATTCCACAAAGGACATACAGTTGTCCTGGGCCTTTTGGTATTTTCTTGGTTTATGTATGCTCTCTCTTACCACTCTTTCTCGCTGACACTTCCTTTCTGACAATTGATTTCTTGCAGGATATTATTCAATGTACTCTGGTGCCACAGAGTTAATAAGGACAAGGCCAACGGCAAGTATAATAAGTATGCTGGCTACAATGATGATCGGGACCCAGATTTCGTCTTTGTGCTGTAAGGGTATCTTCGAGTGCGATGCTAGTTAATATTTCGTTTGATGGACGTCTATATACACATGTATCCATTGATGGTTTCTAATACCTGTATGCGGTCACCTGCTCGTCCGATTTGTGCGCATCATTGATAGCGATCGTAACTATACAGCCACATATCAATTGATCAATTGATACGGATTGAACTACGAGAGGCTTTCTTCAATTAATTAACAGTGTAACATTACCGCACATCTTGGAAAATACCACTTGATGCGCATTACAAATGTACTACACTGCTAGTCGCTAGTCCGGCATAGTGGGTGGCCGTCACTAGCCCAAGCAACAGCGTATGTGCTGTCTGTCAAGTTTGGTATCTTGAATAGTGACCACTATATCTTCACCAGGTTCTAACTCATTGCTGTACAACTGGGATATGTAGGTGGCACTGTCAGATGACTTAAAAGGTATGCTTAGTATAGCATAGAAATCTGAAGCGTAACGAAAGACTACACGAATCATCACCGCATTCCCACCATCAATAATAGGGGAGAGAGTTTTCTTTTCGTCTTGATGAGATATCCATATCTGAATCGCATCTACAGCACATACCGTCAGGAAGACGTCAGGAGTACAGTGTTTCAGCACCAGCCAGAGAGATGGCCCTTGCGAAACCATGGGAACAATACCATATCGCACTCCAGCGAGATGGAGTTTGATGTCGAGACTACCCAGGTTATCCTGAGGGATATTCGATTCCTTATGAGGTATAACCCATTGTGAGCATTCCTCGACATTGCGGAGGACGGCATTTGCAATAGCTTCGGGGCTATGGTGTCCATCCCGCTAGCTCTTGTAGAGACCAGAGATGACCAGGCACTTGATCTTGGTTAGGGGCTTCGTTCTGGCTTATAGGCTGCGCTGGTAGTGATTTTTGCCCGATCTCGGTGGGTGCAGTTTTCCCAGTGCGCCGCAGACCGGTTTGTTTTCAGCCTATAGGCTCTTGCTTTTTCTCTAGATTTTGCGGTTTCTTGCCATGCTGCAAGCTTCCTCCACGAGGTGATACAGTCTTACCCATAGGTCGCAAACCAGTGAGACATTTTTGAGAGTTGACACCTAAATCGGGCGCGGCTTTGTTTCGACTGCCGAAAGGCATGGTGCACGATTTTTGATGTTTATTATAGTTCCTGGTCATGGTCAAGAGCCACTTCGGTAGTATATATGTAATAGAAGTTGTCGAGAGGTGACACGTGCTGATCATATATTTCTGCAAAATACATGCACCCATGGAAGCGCCATATTCGTCGATTCATGATCTGTGTTGACGTTTCCTTTCCAAAGGGATGGCATAAATCAACATCCGGGATTTGATGGTGGTGCTTTAATAGTAGACGCTTCTAATGACTATCATCTGGAGTATACACGCAAGTGCACGAGTCATAGACGGCATGAATCCTGCACCGTAGCATGACCATTGCGGGATATGCTAATGATTTTTGGTCATGGTTTGTGTCTGCACAGAATGACCATTATGACGATGTGTCTGTGCGACTCGTTTAATAACATGGAGTGTCCGACCCAAGCCCCTGAAACGACGACTTTCTGCCAGTATGATGTCGATGACACGTAAGATATAATTCTGTCGATATATAGTTTGAAATACTAACTACATAGCTAAATGCTAAAACTGCTCGTATATGAAAGATAAAAATGCATTGAATAGAGAATGATATACAGAATACCGCAAGGTAGGTCATGAATATCAACCCATGCTCTTGAGCATCCCCTGCTATACAAATCACGTTACAATTACACACGCCTGTCTTTGGCCGCGTGATTACATGTAATAGACGGTAGGGGGTTTCACAATTCAGAAATTAGTGTTAAGAAATCGATTTAACCTTCACCCTGACGCCCTTGGATTCCCATTTCGTGTATGGCACGAGATACGCATGTTTCATTTCCACATCAGACAAATCTGAGTTGTACAGATCAAAGTCGAACTGGCTGAAAATAGTAGCGATGGCAACGTATAGCTCAGCCTGAGCGAGACTGTTGATGTTAATTACTTATAATGAGGTTGGCAACGGGACAGTTCACTTACTTCAGACCAAGGCACATTCTCGAGCCTTTGCCAAAGGGAACAAAATACCGGTCCAGATTTTGATTATTAAGCCAGCGCTCAGGTCTGAACTCTTTGGGGCTGGGGAAGATGTCTTCATTCATCAAAACATCGACACTGGTCAAAGAGACAGGAGTATTTCTTGGGATCACCCATTCACCGTACGTCAGCTCCACGTCTGGCAGGAGGCGAGGGTTTCGCGTAACAACACCGTGCGCTAGACGAATTCCTTCCTTGACGCAACCGTGCAGATAGTCAATCTTTTCGAGCGCATGCCAATCGGCATCTGCGATTGCAGCACCCGCACCGCGTAGCTCGCGTCGCAGCTTCCCAGCCACGTCGGGGTTGTTGATGATGTGAAAACTTGCAACACTCAGGGCCCACGAGGTCGTAATAAGGCCGGCGGCAATGATCAGTTGAGCCTCGTCACCCAGTCGCGCATCTGACTTTTCCTCTTCTGGGAGGTCGCTATTCAGTAATTCGTGGAAAATGGTTGGATGCTCGACTTTCTTATGAAGGTCGTTCAACCCATTTCTAATTTCGCCGACTCGGCGACCCAGGTCCTATTCTTCTGCGTTAGCCCTGCCGTCTCGATCTCACCACGTATTAGCAGCGACAGACCTTGCGTAGACCGACGACGGGCAAAAGACGCGGCTCCATCTTGGTGACTAGCCAGTCCGGCAAGGCGTCCAGAATGGGAAAGACGATGGGGAAATGTAGGGCAAAGTGCCCGGTGGTGTAGATGGCAACCAAGGCATCATGCAGAGTGTCCTGGAAGTCGGGCGACTCCAGCTGGTCGTAGGACTTGGCAAATGCATACTCGGTGATGATATCGGTGGTCAGAGCCATGAAAGCGCGACTGAGCGCAAGCACGCGACCATCTTCGGCGTAACCGGCTAGCTTCTGGCATAATTTGGAGACATGGGCGCGAATGACGGGCTGGAACTCGACGATCCTTTTTGCGGAGAAGAATGGGCTCAGCGGTTTCCGGCGTAGCTGATGCAGTTCGTGCTGGATGGTGGAGAAGCTGTCACTTGCATAGCCAAATCGGCCGGAGAAATAAGCGTACTTGTTGCGACGGCCGTCGCGCGCATACAGCACGTCGAAGAAGTCGGGATCGTCGATGTGCAGCTCGGTGGGCGTGATGCGAATAATGGGGCCTGGGCGGTGTCAGCGATTAATAATGATTCTACTGTTGGCAGTGCTTCTTTTTGTTCTATTTTCAATGCCTCAAAAATGAGACGCGCACGGCACCCAATCAGTCCTCAGTAGGGCATGCAGCAGAGCGACCCACCGTAACGTCGATGCAGGCGCTGGATATGGGCTGTAAACTGGCCCTGCAGAACGACATCGTAGTAGAATTCATACCAGTTGCTCAGCGCAGCCAGCCTGGGGCCAGGGAAGCCGGCGAGGGGGCTCAGCAGCAGTCGTGCGACGGCGAGATAGGCGAGGTACACGCAGAGCGCCGCAGCAGCTCCCCCCAGCAGCGCCATCAATGGGTTGCGGGTTGTTACTCTGCAGGCTGGATCGTAGATGGAGTCAGGTCAACCTGCAGGGGCCGTTCGATCGGCGGCAGCAGCTAGGTTACATGTAAGACGCCGAGCAACGGCCAATTGTCGATATCGGCTCTGATAACTGCGCCGAGAAGATGATGTTCAGCAAGAAGCAATACTGTTTCAGCAGGTGTGAAGAATAACAATGCCATTGTCAGGGAAGGCCAGCCACGTGGAGCGCCGACACTACTCGCACTAGGCGGGCACTAGCTCTCACCATCGCATTGTTTCTTCCATAGCTCCTCTGTTATTATCGGACCATTATTACTGTGCCATCCCTCTGCCCTCTCCCCCCCTCGCTGTCGTGATTAATCAAATCCTTTAATCGCTGCTGCGTGCTCTGAGTCGTTCGTGAGTCTCCGTCTATTCTTACTCTCCACTGTTGTTCTAGGGTATTTGTATTATTTATAACCGCCATCCACCTCGCATCATCATCTGATTGCTTTTTTTCGTCTTATCTTCGGCTTCATGCCTCGGTCGCCATGTACGACCCCGAAGCCGCCATCCTGCTAGAAGAGACGCTGGGCGAGGCCGACTCGTCATATGGCGACGACAGCGACCGCGAGTCGCAGACCACCTCGTTGAAGTCGTCCGTCACCAACTACATCTATGAAAACGGCCGCCGATATCACGCCTTTAGACAGGGCGCATACTGGTACGCTTGTGACCTTGGTGTATGCATAAGCCCGCGCTCACTGGAATCTGCGTAGGGGCCCCAATGACGACCAGGCCTGCGACAACCTCGACCTATTCCACCACCTCTTCGGCCTGACCCTCGGCGGCAACCTCTTTCTCGCGCCGATCGCGCAGTCGCCAAATCGCGTGCTCGATCTCGGGACAGGCACTGGCCTGTGGGCGATAGACTTCGCCGACATGTACCCTGCAACAGCCGTGATCGCGACCGACCTCTCCCCCGTCCAACCGACCCTCATACCGCCGAACCTCGAATTCCAAATCGACGATTTCTGCCTCCCGTGGACCTTTACCAAAGAGAGCTTCGACTTCATCCATGCGCGGTCGATTTACGGCTGTGTGGCCGATTTGCCTGCATTTTACGGCCAAGTGATGGAACACCTCCAGCCCGGTGGCTGGTTCGAGCAGGCCGAGATCAGTGTTGTGGCCCGGTCGGAAGATGGCTCTCTCGCCGGCACCTCCATGGAACAATGGGGCCCCCTTGCTTTAGAATGCGGAACCAAGTTCGGCAAATCCTTCAGCGTTGCCGAAGATACGGGCAAATTGTTCCAGGAAGCTGGCTTTGAAAATATCACATATCGCACCTTCAAGTGGCCGATCGGCCCGTGGCCCAGGGATCGACGTTTCAAGGAGATCGGCGCGTACAACCGAATAGGCTGGGAAGAGGGTCTTGAGGGCTGGGCTATGTTCCTCTTCACCAATTACTTAGGGGTGAGTTCGTTATTCTATAGCGGTCCGTCACCTGTGCTTATCAATCTCGCTAGTGGAAACCAGAGGAAGTTCAAGTCTTGATTGCCAAAATCAGGTCAGAGTTGCGAGATAAGTCGATCCACGGCTACCAAAATATGTGAGTGGGCTTTCCTCATCTATTCTATTCCCTAGTTATACTCATTCTTCTCTTCAGCTCCATATGCTATGGGCAGAAACCCAAGCCGTCTGCCGTTGACAGATAAATGTATTTTCCCATCCATAATGATTCTATTGTATATGTTTATGTTACTTTTACTTTGTTGGAAAGCCTGGCAGATGACTGAACTTGCCGCCATTTATGATTGCATATGATGCTACGACTGTGATTTCTTAGACCATCTTGTCTGAATTTGAGACAATATATTATATTTAAATCTCTATGACAATCAATTATACAAGTTTGGATTATATTAACTGCGCGAGCCTAGCTCTATTTACACAATGAATGTAGTGTACATTTTTGCAAAAGAAAAAGCACTATTATTTCAAGAGGAAGAAGGGTATGTCGCGTTTGGCGGTTGCTCCGTCAGCTTGAAATATCCCGGCTCTAACCTCTGGAAGACCTGCAAGGGGTCGTACTTTTTCGACACGCTCTGCAATCGAGCAAAGTTGGCGCTTCCATATGATGGTAACACGGCCTGGTACTGACTGGCGTAGTTCATGTACAGGTACTCCTTGTACAGCCCATTGGCCTTGCCATACGCAATCGCCTTGCTGGTAATGGAGCCGAGGATATCAAGGATCAGGTTGTCATCTGCGATGTCTCCCCACATGAAGGAGAGATTGAGTAGGAGGAGAGTTCCGTCGGACGGCGAGAGGCCGAGGGCATTCCCGCCGTTCTTTTGCATTTGCGTCAAGACATCGGTGGATATAATTTGCAAAACAAGAGCAGGCGTGTAGCCAGTCGCATTGACAGCACGGCTTGACTCCTCTTCAAAAGTGTTGACCAAGAAAGTAATCATGTCCTTAGTCAGAGTGAATGTTGCAGTCCAGTAGCTCTCCCGTAGTCCATTCGGGTTGGACTGCTTGAACATCTCAGTTACCTCGGGTAGAGTCCTGACAGCCATCGTATTCTCAAGGGTAGAGACATTGGTGAAATTCTGGAAAATCGGTGGGTTGACAGTCGAATCCGCGTACTCAAGATCAGCCACGCTAAGGAATAATCCCTCAGCATAAGCCCAGTTCATGATAACGGCCGATTTGGGGTCGCTAGCAGCGTTCACACCGTAGTTGTAAAAGATGTCGATCATCTGGGTGCTCTTATCGGGGGTATAGATCAGTGAACCACTCCAAAGCGAGCCCTGAGAGTGAGTGCTCAAGTCAAAGCGAGTCACGATAGCAAAATTGTTGCCGCCACCGCGGAGAGCCCAGTATAGGTCCGGGTTCGACGACGGGTTAACATTAACGACAGCACCAGAGGCGAGGACAACCTGGTAGTTGACGACATTATCGCAGGCCCAGCCGTAGATCTGAGAGAAAAAGGATATTCCTCCTGTAGGAATGTTAGCAGCCATAATTATTTTGTATAAATCCGGAACAGTACCTCCTGTGGTCAGCCCTCCGACACCGATATCTGAGACCCTACCACCAACCACGGAAATGTTATACGGCTGGAGATAATTGTAGACATCAACCCAACGATTTCCAGCGCCGATCGATGCCACGCTATGGTCTTTGTTGAGGGTAATGGCATTCAACTTGCTCAAGTCAATGTTAAGCCCGTTCTGGACGCTGGACGAGCCCGAAAAGGCGGCATGGCCACCACTTTTGATGGCAAACGGACAGGTAAAAAGCTGAGCAAGTAGCAGGCCCGACGATACCTCTATAGAAGAACTGGGCTGAAAGATGCACCGAGGGGTGGTCGCCTCTTGCTGCTGCGACCAGAAAGACCCTGTCCAGTTGGCGAATAGTTGGGATTCCTGGGACGTGATGGTCTGGTCGGGGAAAAAGCCGGCAAGAACAGAACACTATTATGCAAGAAATCAACACTCAATAATCAGAGAACGGCAGTTGAACGTGTTACGCCTGAAGACATGTGGGGTTGGCATCAAGATGGTGTGCACTACAGTCTAGGTGTGTCGCACGCTTGTAGGGACAGCACCAATCAAAGGCCGCAAGAGCGATGAGGAATTGAGATAGAGATGATCAACAACCTACCAGAACATTGCAGTGCTGCGGGGCGGCGTTGATGCCGCTGGCAGCAGCTATTCCATTCTGCGAGGTGGAAGGCAGTTTAGATACATCCAATCCATTTGCCTGCAGGGCCTGCTTGATTTCTGCCGCTGTGGTCAGTTGTGCATCAACTCCATTGAAAAGGCCGAGGCCGAGCACAATGGCTGCAGCGAGTGCCGAAACCATAATTCCCGAGATGCAGTTGGCCCCCAAAACCAAAACCTGCTTTACAAGAGATATTCCGATAACCAGAGCGGTGGCTTTTCAAAGGCTGGCTGGGGAGGCTTGGGCTGGAGATGCAAGGCAAATGCGAAACAAGGGGAAGAAAAATCAGCGGAACGAAAGTGGTGGCAGACACTCCAAGGATAGCGGGAACGTTGGCCTCTAGAAAAAAAGACGGACACGGGTGAACGAGCGAATACGATTGTAATAACAATAATAAAGGCACGCACCCAACAGCAGAAAGAAAAAAGACAGGAGAAGTAATGCGAGTCAAGACAAAAACCTAGCCAGCCAGGTACGTACCCTTTTCTGTATATCATTCTACTCTACGCTGGCACGCGGATGGCATGCTGCGGTCTCTGGCCAGATTCGATTGAATCTAAGCTCTATGTAGAGAGTTGGCCGGGTTGAGGGTCATGTCGGTTACATCGGCTGTGCTAAAATCTCCCTATCCGGGAATAATCGTGTCGGACATATTCAGACCGGCGGGTGAAGGCAATAGTATCGCTAGGTGGCCAATGGCAGCCGATACTAACCTCGAGGCTTTGCTGAAGCGAGATTGGAGGCTGCGGATGCTTATAACACTTAGTCTTTATGAATGGATAGTGCCGGATTGAAGCTAGGTGCAACGCTTAGCAGCTTGGTCTTGGTCGAAGGGACGGCGGTTGAAATGATAGACCGATGCTCGGAAGGTCCGTCTCAACTCTATATGCGCTTGGGCCTCAGACTATTAGCTTTTCCAAAGTGGGCTTCTGGCTGCGCGTATATTCTTCACACCGGTTTAACCTAGCTCGTCAGAACACATTTTAGAGTCAGCTTTGAACGAGTTACGCTACACCATGAAAGTGAGAAAGACTCGGGGTTATGTGTTTGACAGCTGACTTGGCAAGACAGCGCTCCAAGAATCAAGCCTTGTTCACATGCAAGGGGCGCTTGGTCAACATCATTGATAACTGCCAATGCAACACACAATGAACTTGCTGGTTATTGGCTAAATCTCCGCCGTCCCTTGTTCCTTGTCTGGTAGGGGCGGTAATAATACGGCCGAGGCTGCGAGAAGCGAAGTCCGCGAGCGGCGACAATACAATATGCTCCACTGTCTCAGTCTCTACCAACGGTTATCCATAATTAGTTAATTATGTACGGGACTCAAGTAAATTCCGCGGCCTTTCAAGCGGGGCCATTCATGCGATTTGGCGGTAATTAGGTGCTCTGCGTGTGAGATAGTCTCAACCTAAAATGTAGAATACGAGAGGCCGTTCTATTGCATTCTGGCGCCTATGCCGATTTTGGCACTTCCAATTCTCCGTCTAGATCCATCGCCCAGCAAATAATAAACTACTCTATTAAGGGGAAGATCTGCTACTCTGGATAATGCTCACTGCAACACCAACTTTGAGGAGGGGTATGCATCCCGGATCAGTGGAATAATGCAATTGCGACGCTGTAATCGACTCTATAATCCGTGAAGAGGGAACCGACGATTGAAATAAGGAACGAGTGAAATAGAGGAACGGAGGCAGGTGGGAGGGAAGAGAGGAAGAATCTCAGAGAACACGACACAATGAGTTCCGGGGCGGCGTTATTGCTGGTGTCAGAGCACCAGTTGCTCTCCACGGCCTATGCGATGATTTCAATCGCTACAGTTTTCACGGTAGTTCGCACCGTGCTACGTTTCACACATCGGAAAGGGGGCATCCAAATTGAGGACTACTTCGCGATGTTCTCTTGGGCGTCCTTTATCGTCCTTTGCGTCCTGTACATAGTTGTCACTCCGCCGTTATACCGAGTAGACACGGCCATAAGCACTGGCCAGCTTTATCCGACAATGGAAGCCGACGCAATGCTGATGGTAAAGATTTTCTTCGCCAATACGATGATTTTCTGGATAGTTCTGTGGTCGGTTAAATTGAGTTTGTTGTTTTTATATCGGCGGCTGTTCGAGGGATTGCCAGGACAAATGAGATGGTGGTGGGCAGTGTTTGTCTTCACAATTATGGTAAGCCTTGGCTTAGCATCGACCTTGGACCGACCTTGGACGAGTTGAAAACTTTGCGCTAACTTGCATAGACATTGATTGGATGTATCATCTCGAATTTCACCTCCTGCGCAAGTATGCACGAATGGTTTACACCTGGTGAGTTGGCATGTAGACATTGGTTGGGAATATCTCTGACGTGGAATTTTGCATCAGGTCTATGCTCATCCCACCGCGATGTAATTGCTCAAGTGGCCAGCCTTTACTTCGCCTTCGCCGTGGATGTCATCACGGACATCATGATCATGCTCCTCCCAATCAAACTCATATGGGCTTTACGCCTCCCATTGGGTCAAAAGTTTGCCATTGGCGGTTTGTTTAGTATCGGTATCATTTGTGTCGTCATGGCTGTCGTCCGTACCGTACAAATTGGATCACAAGCGAAGAGCAACAGTACTCCCTCTAGTTCGTGGTTATCTTTCTGGGCAATGATTGAAGCAGGCATTGGTAAGCAATTTCCTCTTTTGTTTCATTTTACCGAATGATGCTGATCAATACAGCCGTGGTCATTGGTACATTGCCAGTCTTCGCCATATTCTTCCGCAGACAACATGCTTCTCGCCGCGGCTATAACGATTACCGATACCGAGATGGAAGCGGGTTCTCAAATATAAACAGCAGCAAGGTCAATTCTCGTGGAATACCACTGTCGGATCGCTCGCATACTTCTCAGTCCTATGCAGGTACACCTATCAAGGGGAGAGCGGGAGGTATCAATATTACGAGCACGCTAGAGGTATATTTCTCGACATTTTATACTCTTTGTAGGCCTTTACTGATTTGTCTGACAGGTGACACGATCATCTAATGATCTTTACCCTTTGCGTAATTCATACCCAGAGTCGACATATTCAAGGTGATCAAGAGATATAGTACTTGCTAGACGTTATGAGGTTTAAAATTATATTTTATAGAGATAGAATTTATCAATGGATGACGTGAATGAGCCATGTAGGAATGTCTTTTGAGAATGGTGTTAGTTTATGCTCTAAATACAATATTAATATCAGGTTACCACACTGCTACCGCTCAATTCTGTAACTGATGCTGTCAATACGCCTTAGAATTTCTTCATGTCTTTATTTGTCACTTTTTATTTAGTATATATCTAGACATGTGGAGTCTAATTTCCACATCTTAACACTAGATCGCATTTTATGCTTAGCTGATACTAAGAGTAATCTTAATACAGTTGGCTTAATTTATTACAAATAGCCTAAACCTTCATTCTCATACCATGAGCCTTTTATATCATACAAAAACCTGAGAGTTACAACCTTAGTATGTCGTGCCCAGGCAATGGATTAGTCGACAGCATAAATCCTTCCTATCCTAAATTTGAACATTACAATCAATAATTAGACTATATATGTAAAGCATTGCCATCAGCCGCCAAAGGCCTCTGTAAGTTTTGCCATACTGATACATGTCAAACTGCTTCCAATCGAAACAGCAGCTGCATGATCAAGCTCAAACGCTGCATTAACTTGCGCAGATGCACATATGAACCTGTAAAGTGACGGCAACTCCGGCACGTTCTGAAGAATGATAAGCAGAATATCTAGGGGAAAACGAGAAAATGCGCTGGCCATGCTGAGGTAAGAGCAGAGCTGCATCGGAACAGATTATAAGAGTGTAACCTGATTTTTTATCGTTTTTGTTAAATACAACTTTAGAATAGTGCCCCACCCTGGCTGCTCCTTGCCGCTGCTTGAGGCAACTAGATTAGGATGTGCATCTACCATCTCGCATGTAAATATCTGTTAGATTGTAAATTGGTCGGAATTCACCTCAATATTTGGCAAGAAAATTGAGGCGTCGCTTTTTACCCTAGGGGTAAATTCGAACAAGAAGCATGTATTCGTACCCCTACCCATAGTTAGGCGCCGCCGGCCATGAAATAATTAATTAATCAATACTAACAATATTTCAACTCTTCATTATCTATGGGCTGACCCCTAAGAACTCTAAATTTAATCGGTGGCGTAAATATAGATGAAAGTTAGAAATTCAGAAACTCTTAATACTATATTCAAACCTCTGTCATATCAGTGTATAATCTCTATGCTGTCATCTTAGCAAGCTCAGACACCTCTACGAGCATATCAATTGCCTAATATACACTAGACTAATATAACAAGAGGTTGAAAATAGTATTAAAATTTTGTACCTGTCCTTCATCTGCATCTACACCAATTTATGTTAGATTAATTTAGGCTTCTTGAGCGGCGGCCTGTAAATAACCTAAAAAGTTCAAATATTTTTAGCATTTGATATGGGGAGCGCTCCTATACCCAATCCACTTTTGTGGTGCTAAATTCAAAAGGGGTTATTCTGTGGTAATTTTACACACTGTATATTAATCTGACGCTGGAAAAGACGGCGTTCTACGTAACCCAGTTGCTTTAAAGACCTCTCGCCTTTGTCACCTCAGCCTATTCAAAGAACAAATCGTCCAAATTCACTGTAGGAATGAATACTTCATCTGGCATCCAAGGATTCACTTCTTTCTCTCGTAGGTAGTGGCAATTCTTGAATAGGTATTCCCAATCTACGGCAGGTGTCATCAAACCCAACAGATCAAAAGCAGAATGTCCTGCATTGTTCTTCTTGAACACAAACTCCTCTCGGCATTCGTCCCTGCTAAGCATTTCCGCAATATGTAGATAATTGCGAATTGGGCGACCGTCGTCCGTGTAGTTGGTACCATGAAAGTTCTCATCCCAGTCAGGCGACATGTTATAGCCAAGCAAGCGGTATCCGACCGTAACCGCGTAGCCAGTTGCTCCCATAGTGGAAACCCCAAGAGCAAGGGCATGATAAAGTGTATCACCAGTTTCTGTAATTGTGCAGATTGATAGGTTTGTGCCACAGTTCAACAGTTGGTCAAAGATCTCAAAAAAACCATACTTCACTGAGGCAAAGAGGCCTTCTTCAAGGTATTTCTCTGTCCTAAGAGCCATAATTTTGTCCATCTTTTTTGGCTTTCTTGAAGCTTTTTAATACCCACCATGATAAGCAGAAGTGCGGTTGGAATAAACCCACGACTGATAGCTTCTACCATAGCTGTTGTTGGCTTGGTCATATCGTCTCGCCTGCCACACAGCATGATGTTATGATTATAGTGGAGAAGCACGCGTGCTTTCTGGACGGGAAGGCCAATATCCAAATACTCCCTTGGAGCATTGCCATAGCTAGGAATCTGTGAAGAAATGCAATGAAGTGCTGCTTGCCCAAGGTGGTTTCGCGCATTCACGTCATTGTTCCTTTCTAGAAGCAACTCCAAACAGTCAAGCGTACCTTCACTATAAGAGGAGGCAGCCATGTGTAATGGAGTGTTTCCTAGGCTATCTCTGGAGTGCAATAGCTCTGGCTTTTGGTTCAATACTTCTCGGACTGCACTGATATGACCGTATTCAACAGCAAAAAAGAGAATGTTCCTGTCCCAGGAGTCTCTAGCAATAAAAAGTTCCGCCCCATTCTTGACGAGAGTAGCAGTTAATTCGGACTGAGCATGTCGGTCCACTTCATCCAGCCTACCTTGTTCTCGGAAATCAGGGTAAGAATTTGTGTACATCCACTCTAAAGGTGTCTTTCTTTTGATGGAATCGAGGGCATTGGCGATTCCCGGCATTTCCTTCACCAGGACAGACGCGACACTAGCTCGAGTAGTAACGTGAAGCACTGTAAGGCCGTCGCTACCAGTCATATTTGCCCGGAAGCCACACCTTACTAGTAGTCTAATTCCTAAAAGAGGAGCGCCAGGTTCCTTGCCACAAGCGCGGCAAAATAGATCGTATGTTGGTATGGCTCCCGCTTCTATCAAACACTTCGCAGGGGCGGTAAAGTCATCCAGAGATACAATGGCTTCCCTGAGAGCGTCATCGAGCACATCTTGATCAAACTTACAAACATTAAGTAGAACTCGCAAACCGCCCACCCAACTTCGTGCTTGCATAAGGATGCTGAAGTTATCACCCATCATGTGCTTTGGATTCGCACCAGCTCTAATAAGAAGTCGCACAGCACCCATTCTTCGTTGGCTCACGGCTATGTGCAAGGGAGTCCATGCATCCTCATCAGTAGAAACTTCCGGGCGGCAATCGTTTACATCTGCCCCGAAGTCGATAAGAGCTTGTAAGATCGATGTATCTCCACGTATCGCTGCCCACTTAATAGGCGGCATACTGTCCCGGGAGTTCTTTATGCCTAGCAAATTGGGATTGCCTCCATGTTCTAGTATCCGTCGAACATAGTATGCATCGCAGGACAAAATACCAATAATGAGTGCCGTCACCAAATTTATATGCTCTCCATTTTCCTTAGGATCGGGATTCATGTTCAAAATGTTGAGACTTTTGACCTTGGTTTTGGACAGAATTCTCTCGAAAACCGGGCTATTCTGCTTCAATGCAGCCCGCATTAGATGGTGAGGTCTATCGTATATCTGCACATCCTCCATAGCTGCGTGAGTAGAGATATGTAAATACAGAGCGTAGTAGAATTGACGCTGTGACCGCATCCAAGAACTAATATCACAGACTTTAAGGAAGTCTGCAATATACCAAAAGAGTTCGCCTGGTAGGCGACTGATATGACATCTAAGATGGCGCGGCTCCCAGTATTTCGAATCGCAGATTATTTTACCGCCACGACGGCCCCTGGCCGAGGATTTGAAACTCATTATGTGTAAGCTCGACGAGCTGAACGAGGGAAGTTGATATTTGAGTGGGTCGACTTGGAGCAACATAGACTTATCTGGCCGTATAGTAACTGACAAACCAGGAACGCAGACCAATATCAAAATCGAGGATGACTGCAATCTACGAAAATTTCAGTGTTAAATTGTATATAGAAACCACTATTGTCTGTATATGTCCATAAATAATTGGTGGTAGTCGGGTATTCCCTTGTCTATCTGGTCTTTCCGTTCAAAAATGAGAGGTTTAAAGTAAACTTGCGATTTTGTTGAACGATTTAACAATATCTTTTATATTTCACATTAACTACACATACACCAATTGACAACCAAAAGCCACTTGTGACGTTCTTTCAAGGGGTTTCCCCATTCATTTATACATACTTCCTTGTTTGATTCATAGTTGATGTAAAACAATACTCGGAAGATAAATGACAGTGGCAAGAGATTATTTGACATCAGTCCTCTACATAATTCCAGTACTTTAGAGCACCGTGGTTCTGATTGTAGGTGACGGACACGTGTTAGACATCGTCAAAGTTTCAAATCACTAAATTTGAGGCAGTACTAATTTCGAGAAAGTGATTTACCTGTTCTAGTTTCGAGATCCATGTTTCTCGTCAGTCAAAGCTTTGTTTGTTACTTCGCAAACACAAGGCGTCACAGGATTAAGATATTCTCAAGTGTCAGGTCATAACTTCATATATCTTTGTTTATGATACTACTATTCTTTGTTCATGCGCTAGATCCCAAGCGATCGAGTATTTCCAAACCTTTCGTCTCGTACTCTTTGTAGCTTCTCCAAATGCTTTCGCGTTTCTTCAAACTCATAATTTAGCTCTGTTTGGGAAGCGACTCGGTATTTCATTTTCAACACAGCTGCCGAAATAAGGAGCAGTCCAATAGAAAGCAAGTAGGCCCATTGGCCAACCTGACGTGGACTTTCCTGTGACGGACCATCGTTACGAATGTACCATTCTATCCACACGACAAACGCGATGACCGTGAAGGGACTAATAATGATGCTAAATAGCAAACCGATTAAGATAGCGACATCGCCAAAAAAACGAAACCATAATTTTGCAAATCGAACACTGAATACTGCACAAATGTAGTCTCGTATTTTGAATTTCTGGCCAGCATTGTTCGTGGCGGTGGTGCTGGTTGAGTTTTCCTCGTCCCGAGAGCGATCAACGGGTTTTGATGACGCGACTGCCTCCCAAAAATTGTCTTTCAAGTCATTCAAAATTTCCTTTCTATTTCTCCATATTGCTACCGGCTGTACGGAGCGAATATGTGAACGATAAGGTAATACTTTCAGAGTCATCAAAACGCAATTCAAAATAACACAAAGAACAATCAAGGTATAGATGTATCGTCTCGAGTAGATGACTCTATCCCAAAAATTGTTATCGTTCCCCACAGCTTGCCGATTGTATGAATCTGATACTACTGCTGAAGCCAAGGATGTCTGCTGCCTCAAGATTTGGGTTGTGTTGAAACACGGATTGTAGCAAATATCACCCAGCTGATCAAATTTCGTCATGTTGGAGAAGGTACTCCAAACACTTTCGTTCCAAGTCGAAGTTCTCCAAGTGTCCTGCCATCCATCACTAGTTGTCGTCTCAAAGGGCGGAATATCTGGATAGCAAAACATGTACTGCTTCGGAGTTCGTTGTAAGGTTGGCCAATATACTAATGCGCAAATCGAGCCGGCTAACATTAAAGCATTCCATAGACAGAAAAGAATATTCCGAGCACGATTGTGACTTAATACCCGAGACCAACATTGCAATGGCAGGAAGACTAGGTACCCGGTCACCACGATAGCGAGAATAGCGTCAGCATCGAGCTCGAGAGCCGCCGGCTGGACCATCACCTGGTCCGCATTGATGACAAGCGCTGGAAAGTCATCTGATGAAAGTCTGGTATCATTTTGCTGCATCGCAGAAGAAATATAGGGAATGGTGACTGGGCCGGGATAGTGTTGCTTGGCAGGACTTGCAACTAGGATGAAGGACTGGAATGCAGCCGTGCCTGCGTATGTAGCTGCGGTGCCTAGAAACACATCTGCTAACCACCCTGTCCATCTTGTGACGCAGCTCGCCAAGAGAAGAGAGTAGAAAAGATACCTCGGGCAGGAATCGTAAATGGTACTTATCGGGTAGTAGCACAAGGCTTCCTGCGCAACGAACAGAGGTACATTGTCCGTCATTGGTATACTTGATCAGAGAGAGCCTCGTTATAGCCAAACCAACATCTGGACCAATGGCAAAGCACTTAATGGACAGAACAACAGTATTTTCTCTTTTTTTCTTTTAATTTTTTGACTTTTCGTAGGCTACCTAATCCGGTTGGGCTAATCCATATTTAGATACAGACTAGCCTTTATAGGGTTAGTGCATAGGAGAACAAGAGACATTCAAATGCATCGTTTTGCTTACCAGGCCCTGTTTTGATAGTAATATGATTGAATGAACGATGCTCAGTATTCTGAATTTATGCGTCTTATACCACACTGGCAAAAACAGGGCTAATCGAAGCTCTATTCGAATATAGATTCGAGTTTACTTTTGTGGACAATGACGTCAACCACGATTTAGAGATTTAAGCTTGTTTGCTGAACCGAACCATTTGTAAGTCAATCGAGTATCCATGGTGTATTGCTTTTCACCGACCCGAAATTAGAAGTATTATGTGGAGCATGGAAGTCAGATTTGTTTATCAATCGATATGCGAAGTGATGGTGGTTGTGGATATGTGACAGAAAGCAAAGCACAAATCCAGAGTAGTACTTCACATTGCTAACATGTTTGGGAAAAATCTCTATCGCAGGTCGAGCACAACTCTTCCTTGCAATTTCCCCTCATCCATCTCCTGGAAAACTTTTGTCAATGAATGCATTCCTTCAATGCGTACATGAGCCTTGATGATTCCACGAGCTGCAAACTCAAGCACTTCGTTGGCATCCTGGCGATTGCCAACTGCCGAGCCGATAATGTTGCATTGTTTGGCAATTATCGCTGCAGGACTGGAAGAGGCAATAGGGTCCGTTCCGTGCTCTGGCAACCCAACGCACACTAGAGTGCCGTTGAAACGCAGGAATCGTAGGGCATGAGCATAAGCTTCGTTAGAAGAAGTGCAGACAATAGCAGCATGAGCACCGAGTCCGCCTGCCAGTGCCGCAACGTGGGAAGATAAAGCAGTGTCCTCGACGTCCTTTGGAAACTGCGTGACGTCGACAAAGTGCTCTGCGCCCGATGATAGGACAAGTTCAGCCTTACTCGGGTGATCGATGCCAATAACACGCAACCCCATGCCGCGGCTAGCGAGCTGCACTCCCAAATGGCCCAGACCGCCACCAGCACCAGCAATCACTATCCATTGCCCTGGTCGAGCATTGCTACGTTTGATAGCAGCATACATAGTAGTTCCTGCGCAAAGCATGGGGGCTGCTTCGGCAGAATCGAGATTGTCGGGAATTGGCGACACATAGTTTGCTGGGCTAACCACATATTGCTGGAAGGTTCCCGGTGTGAAGTATCCAGAAATCTTCTGGTTAAAACACAGACCGTCTGATCCAGCTTGACAGGGTTCTGCACGGATCGAAAGAGTGAGATACAACGGCGAACAAACCAGATGGAAGGGAAGAGAGACGAACGACAAATGCCGCAGGTGCTCGACACCCACTTGACTCCAACACGGTCTCCGATCTTCACTCCATCTACGTCGGCTCCTGGGCCAAGTTTAACTATGTGACCGACGCCTTCATGTCCACCCACTTGGCCCTTTGGTGTTGGGGCAGGCAGTGTGCTCCACTACGAGCAAAGTGAGCAAACGATAGAGACCACAGTTTGAAATCCATGTCAACTTAAACGGTATAATTTGGATGAACATACCGAGCTCATCATGACGCCGAAATCAGAATGGCAAACGCCGGAGTGAGTACTACATCCTATGTTAAAACTTTCCTGTAAATCTGAAAGAAGGGCTTGACCGTACAGACGGATAAGCACCTCTCCAGAGCCCGGTTCAGGCACCGAGTGCTCGACAACCCGAGTCGAGATCGTGCCAGGCTCATCGTAGATGATTGACTCCTGGACGGATGGTATATTCATTGCGCCTTTTGTATAAATTGCAAGTATATAATAGCTGTTTCACGCTTGTTCAGGGCAGGAGTCAACCTTGAGGTTCCTTCGACTTTATATGATCAACTTCTAGTGGTGTTCTGGTCAGGTTTGACGCGAGCGAGCTTTCTTATAGAATCATCAGGTCCTATCATGCTGCTCAAGAATCAGAGATTAGTCTTGAAAATTTTTGTGCGATCTTTCAGTAACCAAAACCGGAAACACCGACGCTGGGAAGGCGTTTAGATAGCCAAAATTGACTGGTTCGATGTTCAACATTAGTGGGGTGTTTTCGAGTCTGATAAGCCCTTCACTTTTTCTTTTTTTTTCCTTCTTCTTTTCTTTTTTGCTGTCGCCCAACATACTTCTCCTCGGAATCACGTGTCACCCCTTAAAAGCCGAGATTCAAGGACCGATGGATTTGGGAAGTCTCTTACCTAGCTACCAGCTGGACAATAGGCTTTGGGATCTTGCGGCAACAGCCGCGTAGTCGAAGTCGGTTAGATAAGACCTAAGGCGGGAAAACGAAATATAACTAGCCGACGATAAAAGTTTAAACGAACAGGCAGGGCGTTGGAGGCTCGCAAAGAATTCCTCAGCCACCATGCGGGGAACTTTGCGATTATTACGGACCTTGTAAACACAGTGACGGTCCTTCCTATAGTGCATCTACATTAGTAGGTATTTTAAACATATTTAGAGTTAACTCGTGTTGTAAGGGTGGTCTACATATGAGTACTAGTGTGTAAACTGACGGCATCTTAATTCTAGACCATCAAGAGAAAGGTGAACTCGTTAGAAGAGACCTGACCGTGTGAGCCAACCTCCTGACATCGTTGCTCTCGGGATGGAAATGCACCATATTTATCCAGCTTTGATCCGTGCCTATCTGGGGCAGCATCGAATTCGAGACCTGGTCTGTCCGCAATCGAGCTGTCACCATCTTCCCAAATGTGTACCGGACCCTCTCCAGGCGAGAGAAGGGAAGGCATGATCGATTTACTCTGATCTGTGTTATTTGTTGCGAAGTCTCTATTACCGCCTTCCCGGGACAGATCAACTTGGCAGGCAGCTTTGTTCAGAGCACAATTTGTGCATGTGTCTCCTTGAACCTGCACGTCGCAGCGCACCCTCCGTCGTCAGCAGTTGATACAAGCAAACCCAGCACGTGATTTTTTCCTAGGTTTGGCCCCTTTATGGAGAAACAGAGCGCCGGCCTCCTCTAGGTGACCTTCAGGTTCGTGTACCATTTTCTCGATGTAGATAAAGCGATCGTTGTGCAGCTGGAGACTTTCGTGCAATTTGCATAAAAGTTTTTTGCCTAGCACAAAATCATTTACGTAGACTAGAATCTAGAGCACCACATAGTGTGAACTTTTGGGATTTGATTACTGAAGGTTTGAATAGAGGTTGGACATAATTAAGTTGTCTTTCTATTGGCCACTCTAATGACCGGTTCAAAATTACCCCCAACAGAACATTACCTATCCAGGATAGCCACATCATTCAGCTGAATAACTTGAGGGAAATGATGGAGTAATTATGTGGAAGTATATAAATATTATAACTACGGGTATAATGTCAGTATATACATACATTGACTAAGCTTAAAAGAATCAAATATATGAACACATTAAGCCCAAGAAATTGAGCTATAATATCACCTTATCTCTTTCCGACAAGAGACCTCAAGTATATAGTAAGTCAACAATTTAATCTTCAAGATGTACCAAGGAAATGCCATTTCCGCGAGTCGGCGCTAGGACGGGGGTGTTGTGAAGTGACATGCTTCAGGTTAAGATATGGTCGGAGGGATGGAAGACATGCAACCACGATGCCAACATAAGAATCAATAGCACATAAAAGCTCGGTGGTTGTGGCTGACACGTTTGGATATGTCAATAAAACAATTAAAAAGCGCAGAAGGCAGGCGGTTATGCTTAATAGACCGAATCCAAACGTAATGCAAAGCCCAATTCTTTTCTTCCAGTTGAGCCGGAGGTTGCGCAGTATAAGAAAGGGCAAGACGAAAACGAATACATCCGAAGAGAAGTGAAGCACCCAGGTGGCAACCCAAAAGGTAAAGTAAGAGTGAGCGTTGCAGAAAGGAAAATTAGGCCTAATGATCATTAGAACTAGGAAAGATCGTTTCATAATTAACTCCACTTACTCCTGTGTCTTGCTTAGGAGACAAGCTAGGGACACGAATAAGATAGATGCAAAATAAGATAGCCCGGAATAGATTGTAACTATCCACAAAGAATAGTATATCGTCCGGAAAACGGATGGGAAAAGATGGAAGAAAAGGCTAAGGAGGGCCATTTTGTTTAGATAAAGTGTCGTTAGGAGAGGAAACCATGAAATAAATAGTAGCTATTGAAGCTTAGCATACAATCCAGAAATTTAAGATATCCGCTCATACTGACCTTTTGCGTTAGATGACGTCTGTTTGCGATGGATTCGAACTTGAGCCAAGTAGTTGATGGATTCAACCACCCTAGTTTTTTTAGCTCGATGTCGAGAGCTGCTCCCCATATTCCGCTTAGCCACGCAAGGCATATGAAATAGTCGCTTAGAAACAGCCGTTTCCGCTGCAGGAGCAACTGAAGGTAGAGGCGTGCCAGTATCAAAGCGAGACAAAAGCCAAGCACTGTCCATTCGACAGCCTTATGAGGAGTGAGTGGAGAAGATATACAAGGGTTAGGTTCATTTACTCACGATGACTGTCGCTGTAGATACAGCACGCATGGTTCTGTATTGTGCTGCTAAGAAATGAGATTGAAGCTCAGTACCGCTGTATGATCTGCCGTGGCTCAATCAGACAGTAGCTTTCGATGCTTAGCATTGCTGCAAATTGGGGTGCACAGCCACGAACGTTGCTGCGGACAACAGCCTACTACGGTGACCTGGAGCAACTGGTGCTTTTAAGGTTTTGATTTACCGTGATCACGCGATGCTGGATGAGCCACACATTTTTTACTTTGGGTCGAACTATGGGAAGTGGAAACCGCGTACCAATAATCTTCGCAGCTTTTCAAACCTGGTTCAAAGCAGTGTACGAGGCAAAAAAGTAATATTTCTCGAGTTGGCTGTGTCCATGATACATGAGTCATAAACGGCACTTGCACTTATACTGTCATTGTTGGTAAGACAAAAAGGCGGGCAGAAAAATAGTAATCTAAGAGGACTACTTCAACCCCCCTTCCCCTCCCCATCTATTGGCTTCACGAGAGCTATGGGCTCTAACCTCAGCCGTTACACCAGCGGGAAAATGGAAATAGTGCTCACCTTTCCATTGGACAACGGCAGACTTGGCTCATAAAACAGAAACTATTCTCAGATAATTGATTGCAAGTCAAGCACAACTCGTCCTTGCAGTTTTCTCTCGCTCATCCCTCGGAAGGGCCTTGTCAGTGAGTCCATTTTTTGATGCGTACGCGAGCTTTGATGTCCCACGAGCTGCAAACCTTAGGACTTCGAGAACGTCTTGGCGATTGCCAACTGCTGAACCAAGAATATGATAGTGATTGGCGATTATGGCGCTAGGATCGGCGCAGGCGATAGTCTTTGATTCCTTCGCTGGCAATCCGACTCACACCAAGGTACCGTTCAAACGCATAAAGCGCAGGGTGCGCGTATACGCTTCGTTGGAAGCAGCGCAGACTATAGTAGTATGAGCCTCGGATCCGTCTGCTAGCGATATGATGTAGGAAGAAATAGCATTGCCTTGATCGTTATTCGGTAACTGGATAGCATCGACAAAGTTCTCTGCGCCAGAGGAGAGGACACTTGCTGTACTCCGTACAGATGGATGAGAGCCTGCCCCGTCTCTGACTCAAACATCGAGAGTTCAGCAATTTGGGCCGATACCTGACCCGGCTCATTGTAGACGATTTGGTTGCAAGAGCCGGGTGCAGTTTTGCTTGCGGCTATCTAAGCGCTTATCGCTCTCTTCACCATCTTAACTCCTGTCGAGCACAGAAGCTACTCAACTTTTGCCACCATAAGACCGGAAGGTCCCTGTTTCCAGGATGCCTCGATAAGTTAGTGCATAGAATCTCGTGTGGTACGGCCTAACCTGCTTGTGTTCTCACGTGCTGTCCTGGGACACCGCTTCTAGGAATCGATGGCTAGGCGGCTTCGCTAGTCAAGTGATGACCTCAAATCCAGAGTTCGGGTTATCATCACAGCATTTACCTATTTTGTATCTCAATTGGTGGGCCCAAATCACAGTGAATAGACCGATATTCTGGGAAGTCCTGACTATCCAATGTATAATACAAAATCAACCACACACGGAAAGAACATACAATCCAAAAGGTCAAAAAGATCAAGAGTACTAGGTGCAGAGCTTCCCCTTAGTTACGGGAATTGATAGGCACAGCACACCTCAACTTAGTCATCAATTCCCCTTCGTTAACTAATAACGTAATCCACAGGCGAGCCGGCCACCCCAAAACACCATACTTAATGCCATATTTTAATCCCTCTATATTTCAACCTGCAATACTTTTCTTCCGTTTAAATTACAGGTCCTGCATATTTCTAGGCATAGCAATAGTATATCTATATTTTAAGCCATTCAGAGTATTGTTTCGACAATTTACTATTAAATACTGTGTATTTTTTACATTTGGATATAAAGTTACATATCTGGGTTCATACTGAAACCAATCCCTTATACTTCAACTGTAGATTGAAAGTACTATACAGATTATATATGCCTAATATCTTATTCTAAATAGATATGGTTGTTAGAAGCGTAACGGTAATGGGCTTGGTGATCAGAGTTCTAAAACTGCATCCGTCGTTACTTCTCACATTGGCAGCTAGCTCGGGAATGTTGAAAATACGATGTACTATAAAAATTTAAACACGCGGCCACACTTCTGATATTTAATAACATTCTGCCGGGCAAATTCCGTGTGATTTATGACGGTGTCAGTAATAGGGCTCGATTATTTCGAGAAAATTTATCACGTTCTAAATCTCATCATTGAAGGCGAGATAATAAAGTCGGCCGTATCTGTTGTACACAAAATTAAAAGGTGCGTCCAGAGTGTGTGAAACTTACTGATACAGATGCGCTGTACTAAAGACCTCTTACTGTATTTACGGGATACGTAATGGTATGTAAAACGCAAAATCCCCACAATCAATTACGGATCTGCCCCGCTTTCCGGCATGTCCGTTTTAGCTTTATCGTCGGCTAGTTATATTCCGCTTCCCCGCCTCCAGGTCTTATCTAGCCGTCTCCTCATCCCCTCAGTCGGACTGCCTTCAGGAATCAGCCATTCAAGCTATGTCGCCTGATTCTGGGAGAAATGCAGTCAGATTTCCTCGGCAGAGGGTACGGTTACCCTACCCTCGTTCAAGATCTGGATGCCTAGTTTGTCGACGTCAGCACAAGAAATGTGATGAACGTCGTCCAGCATGTTCTCGCTGTTTGGCAAAGGGGAAGGATTGCCAATGGCCAGGTGCTGTTCGGCGTGAGGCTGATCTCGAAAAATCGCCGTCCGTCCATGACGCTCCGTCTCCAATCCGGGAAGTCCCTTCTGATCCAAGCCCCTGCAGGGAGGAACCGTTCTCCTCAACCTCCACCTCCAACGATGTTGTAGAGTTGGAGGAAGAGCTTTTGCGTCTGCTTGCACCACCAGGTTGCTCCTTGGGCTCTGTGTCCTCCATGTTTTTAGCCCACTTTGTCGGCGAGACCAGCAGATACATGACTACCGTGAGCCCGGAGAAGAATCCGTTCCTAACGCACATTCTCCCCCTGGCTTTCTCTGAGGAGTTGGTACTCCATTCATTACTGGCTCTTGGAGGGGCCCACTTGGAAAGTAGACAATCCTCTCCCGAAATCAATACATGGGTATGCCGACACTATGGACGAGTCATACATCTACTACAAGACATCATTTCGCAAAAATCAGACCAGCCAATTGACTGGCTTCGAGCTTCTCTTGCTCTGTTGATGCTGTACCTTTTTGGAGTATGTTCATTGCCTTTTACTTAATCAATCTCCTCCGAAACCCTTACTGCGCATGTAACAACCGCAGACTGGCGCTGATTGCCATATTAAGGCTTGATATTACAGACCTGACTCTTTATTCACTAGGTTTTCAATTCCATGCAATCTGGAGGTGCAATTGTACATATTCGAGCCGGGAAGAAAGTTATCCCAAAACTGTTGAGTGCTGCTTCGTCGAAAACGAATAGTATGCGAACACTATGCGGTATAACATTCGAGTTATACACCTACCTGTCCCTTATAACCACCCCTACCCCTTATGACAATGGGACACCATCCGAGCTGGATACTCGCAACTCCCTTTTGCTGTCCTGGGAACTTCTCAAATCCCATGGAGGTTTTGGCGTCATTGTTTCTCCAATACATCGATACTTGGAGATTATCCCGCGTGTGGTTGCCCTTTGCACACGCCGCCAATCAGAATTGACCTTCAACGAATGTTCTTCGGAAAGCTTGATGGTTTTCAATGAGCTGATGGCTATCATTAATACTATAGGCTGTGAGGATGACTCGGGATCCGCGCTAAATCTCGAAGCCCGCCATAGTCTCTCGATCTCAGCAGTTTATCGTCATGCCTTGACAATCTTTGCATACGATGCTATGTGGTGTGGTACCATTGCCAGTGACGAGTCCCGTCTATTGATCGTTCGTCAGCATGCTCTTGGTGCGCTGACATTATTACCAACCTTAATGAAAACGCATTACCGGAACTTACTTCTGTGGCCAACTATCGTGATTGGATCTTGTCTTCTCAACGAAGAAGAACTCGATATAATTCGATCGGTATTGTCTACTACCCAGCCAATATTTGTGATTATGAAGATGAGAATGATGCTTGAAAGACTTTGGGCTGAGAATGACCCTGTCTACTTTGGACCCTATGGATTGCAAAAACACATGATGGTACATGACACTGTTATCTATCTTGCATAATGCGGTACTTTGGGTCTATTATGTCGACACATGTATTATAACACAGTGTGAGATTTCAACAGAATGGCAATTATGGCTCCACCTATGGAGAGACGATGCACCATGCAGTATTTGTATGCCGTTATCAGACTGATCCCTAATTCCATACTTTGCAGCCCACCTATACCCACGTTTCAATTCCATTGAAGTCAAATTGCGATTGAACAGATTCTCAATCTGACTGTTCAGGTAAAAGACCGCGGGGACACCGAAAAGTGGCTCTAACCCTGAACCAATTCGCAAAGACAATTGACAAAACGACACCAAAGATCACTGGTGCCCAGTTCATAGTATCCAACGTCACAGGCACATATTGGGGGAAGCAAACAAATAAGGCACTGATAATCATCCAGCATATTGCGATAATATTGATGACAGGACCAGCGGCTCTGAGGTTAAAGTATCTATTCGAAGGGAGAGTTTGGAAATTAGCCAGACGCAGGCAGGTTGGCATAGCGTAGGAGGTGGTAAAGCAGACTACCGATGCGCCGAATAGTCCATTTAACACTGTGAGAGGCGCAAAGCAAAGGATAGAGAAGAGCGCACATGCCCCACATGATGCAAGTACAGCGTTGAAGGGTGTCTGGAAGCGATCATTGACTGCCGAGAGCAAATTTTCGAACGGCAAGCCTCCCACTTTCGCGAAAGACCAAATAACCCTGCTGCAACCTGTGATAATGCTTATGAGGCCGTTAAGTGTCATGGTCCAATATATCAGGCAGACAACAATAACGAATGCTTTTGATGGCAAGGCGTCCCAGCATATCTGAAGAATAGGCATACCCGCCAATGGTTGGAGAAGGTTTTCCGGATGGGTGGTACAGAAAATTAAGGAAATGACCATTATCAAACTGCCGATAGCAGAGAGACTTGCATTCGCCAGCATGACAATTGGCACCTGTCTCTGTGGTTGGGGAAGTTCTTCTGCCATGTGGGCTGCTGTATCAAACAAGCAGACAGTCATCATGCCGGGAAGGAGACCAAGAAAGAATACCAGTCCGTCTGATGACCAGCCAGTCTCATTGACAACATCAATAAATGCTGTCTTTGCAGAGGCTTTTGGGTTCACGGTAGCGAGTAGGGTAATGCAGATAAACAAGGCTGCAATATTCAAAAAAACAACCATAAAAGCTGTCAAATTTGGCACCATACTGATGAGCAGCGTGTTCAATATGAATGCGACAATTAAGACAGCGATGACGAGAAGAAAGATTTGCCACGAAGTAGGCTCGTATGTGTCTGAAACAAGCTGGCCAAAGCTGACAAAAAAATCAGCCGAGAAGACCGCGGTTCCAGCTGAAGCGAAGATCCATCCAAATGTTGTCATCATGCCATTCAAGTAGCTGAGAAAGCGCGCATAATGAGGCGGACTTAAAGTGGCAGTCCAATATACTTGCCCTTAAAATGGCGAAGATAAGATTAGCAAGATCACAGAATTTGAACGTGGATGGAACCTTACCAGAAGTATGCGGATAGGCACTCGACAGTTCGGCCAAGCTCAATGCTACCAGAAGTTGCCCGATTACAGCAACTAGGAAGCCCCAGAAGTAGAAAGGGCTACCCCCAACCCCGGTTATGAGAGTGGTATAGCCAGCGATTCCAAGAGGCGCTGCGGTAACTGAAAACTGAATACCTATGGTACTCCACAGGTTGAACCGATTCTTGTCAAGCTGTGTCACCTCATAGACTTGGCCCTCCCGCCTTGTCTCCACAGTATCGAGAGCTGGGTGAGGTGGGGCTTTTTCGTCAAGCATCGCGGCGGTCGTGATCTGTTTGTTATATCTTGGGCTCCTATCACACTTGGGAGGAAGGTTTTTGTTGTCTAAGGAAATTCGATAAAGTGGTGAGGGTAGGAGGATTCACAGACTATCTAGAGAGCGGTAACATATATACTCTACGAGATAGATTGAAATGTACAGAGGGTTGGCCTTATTCAGTCGACTTTTGGTGAATGTACCCCGCGTCTGAACCAGTAGGCTTATCTACGCGCCAGAACCTTATTACCGATACTCTCTAGAATTTCTATCTCTAGGAGCTCTAGTGCTTCAACGATAATGTTCCGCATTTATCAGGTCACCTGACAGCTGCCTCTATCTGCCACAGCCCCCTAGTGGCTTCTGGGCACCAATAGCAGTGCCCTTTGGAGCGCGTAGACAAAGCTTCTGTTATCATAATGGTAATTACCATGATTAGCAGATGTATCATAAGCGAACTAGAACCCGATTCCTTTAATTTCCATCTACGAGGGGCTTGTTCCTTTCAAGATATTTATAATATTTAATTTGCTATGTTCAGGACTCATGAACATAAACTAGAGTTCTTTCAGTTTGCGCTCCAATTTTCCAGCATGAATAGTGTTGACTTGAATTCGAGACATTATGTAATGCAAATATCTCTATTTAGCATTGAGAATGAGCTCACTTAGGTATGAATTCTAAACTGTGCCAAGTCTTCACAATATAATCTCGCGTTATTTGGCTTGGGACAAGCGTGGCTATAGGAAATTCAAGTAGCGTCCCGCTTCAGAAAATGTGCGACCCTTTAACTCCCGTATTATGGCCGTACACAAACTAAATCACATACTTCAAAGATATTAATAGCTTTTCCCCGCCAGGAATTGACATTATGGAACTTACTGGGATAAACAGATAGGGGACTTCTCTCTCATAGCGAGTCCAGGCCTCTCCATACTTTCTTCGACACTTGTTAATATCCCTCTTGGTGCGATGGATAATCATAACCATGAAGAAAAGGAAATAAAACCAAGGAAACGGGCTTCTAATAACGGAACATTAGCTATCACCGCTGATACTTTTATGACAGAGAAATACATACCTGAAACCGGTGATTAAACCCCAGGACATAGAGAAAAACATATCAGGAATATAGTTCGGTTTCCGGACTATTCCAAACCAGCCATCAACCATTATGCTATCGCCTGTGTCGGTCTTAATCGTTTTTGGGTTTTCGATCGCCTGCCATGGCACCTGAGGAAATGTATTCCGTTTGACGAGCTGTCCCTTTTCCTTGTGGCGAAATGCGTTTTTCTGACCATTTGCGCTGTCCCACATCCAGTAGAAGAAGAGATACATGGCAGATAATAGTGCAAGGTTGTAAAGGTTCCATCGATATTCGGATGGGTCATGGTTGGCCAGGTAAAGGGCGCAATGACAATAGGTGAAAGGCACGCCAGCCATATTCCAGAATGTGAGCAAAAACCCCAATTTTTCGAAATACATATCCCTTTTCCATACTTAGCTAAGAGAACCTTTTGAATTGCAATATTGTGGTATGCTCACCAGCTTGTAATAATCATTTGCTCAGCTTTGGCGCACGCATTGACGTACAGGTAATGTGCTCCAGCCAAGAAGATAACTTCGGCGGGGACATAGCCATAAGTTTCGTAAAGGCGAGCCGCGGCGGAGCAGGTAATGAGGAACAAGATAAACCACGGGATTCTCACCTCATAAAACATCTTGAAGTCCAGGATACCAATGCGAGGATTCAGTTCCGCGCCCATGAAGAAATCATAAATAACAGAGCCTGACAGCCTGTGGGTGCGCCCACGCACTATAGCTCGAATATATACGATAAAGCTGTTCAAGAAACCTGACAAGATAGCAACACTCATAATGGGTCCAAACTCGTCAATCAACGTGTACATGGGAAATACACGAGTAAAATGGAGCACAATGGTGATAGCAAGGGTCGCATAGAAGCTGCAATAGGCGGAGCAGTAGTATAGAAGCCTTTTCCCACCTGCATGCTGCAGGGGCCGACCCAAGTTCCAAACACCAGGCATATAACAGTACATAACTGCCTCCATGATGAAAAATGTCCAGTAGATAGCCCATGCTTTCGCGGATGGGTAGGCTCCCTCATAGACCAATTGGCTCAAGTAACAGATGAAGTCAGGCCAGGACTGGTCGGGGTCAGGGAAAGGAAGCATACCATCATAGTATGTTGCACCAATCCACATATACCACATCAAGAGAGGAAACCCCGTCATCAGCAGCGCAGCACCCACTGGACCACCAAACTCAAATTCATCGGATGCACCATCTGTGAATTTGTTTGTGATTTTTGACGCACTTTCTTTCGCCCATTGAGCAGGTAGATCAGCGGCATTAGAGTTTCTTTGCCACACGGCCATTTGGAGCAATTGACTCGATATCAGAGTTGGACTGTGCGCTGGCGGTGATCACAAATCCTTGAAGGTTTATTTTCAAGGGCGCAGCTCTTCAAGGGTACGATTTAAATCTTATTATATGAATGCAGAGTTCATCTCAGGTGGATCCATTGGCCTCGCAGGGCCGAGGAACCTCGGTTCCTTCTTGCCCTGAGACTGAGACGGACAGCAATACCCTGAGGCCTGAATGCCCCATACTTTGACCGATGATCCGTTTGATTTGGACCCAAGTTTCAGTCGTGTATAATTGCCGGGAATTAAGCGAATCCCACTAACCTTGCGTCTAGATAGTATGGGAGTGTCAATGGTGATGAAGAGAATGTCGGTTCGAGTAGGTGGCGAGTTGAACAAATTTGACGTGAGGCGATCTGTTTCGGCGTACTTTGTACGGGGTAGGATCGAGCGACTAGATAAGAGATGATAGCCGCCACCGCAAGGAAGCTTATACAGTCGGGTGGGTCATCATCCGTGTTGAGAAGAACGACCAAGAAGGTAATGCTATTATCGTTTACCTCTAGTCAATAAGTGTATTCCAAGTTATATATACTGTGATCAAATCCAACGAATAAGCGATTTTGCGGTTTTGTTCAAGATACTTTGATCACCACCACTGAGGTTAAAGTATTTGCGGCGATGATCAGTCTTCAACAATTATCATTCTCGACTGCCCTCGAGGCTGTTCTTCTCATTTATGTTGTTAAATGGGCCCTGGTCTCATTGATGCATGCCCAGCGAGCTCGGCGAATGGGTTGTAAGCCCGCCTTTGTCCGACCGAGCAAGCTTCCGCTGGGTATTGATATTGTGAAACGATATATGGATACGATGGAGGAGCATATCCTTCAGAATGATGATTTGGTGCTATACGAAGAGTTAGGCCGCCGCCCGACGTGGAATCAAAATCTCCTTGGTTCTTGGCACCACATAACAACAGACCCAAAGAATGTGCAGGCTATGCTTGCGACGCAATTCAAGGATTTTGAGCTTGGCCCTTTTCGGCGTGCTATGTTCAACCCGGTCATTGGGAAGGGCATCTTTACTACTGATGGGACGGATTGGTATGTTACACCTTGATGATCTCAGAGGTCATGTATATTGATGTGGAATATAGGCAACACTCTCGCTCTCTTCTTCGCCCACAATTCACTCGAGGCCAAGTTGCTAATCTGCAGCTGGAGGAACAGCACTTCCAGCACCTCCTCGGTCGTCTCCCAGTTAAATCTGACTCGTGGACGTGCACTGTGGATTTGGCGCCCTTGTTTTTCAATCTGACTCTAGACTCTGCAACCGAATTTCTCTTTGGACAGTGTGTGAATTCTCAGATTACTTCATTGAAGAAAACTCAGGGGCTCAAGCCTGCGGAGCCCACACAAGATGGTCTACCCGACGGATACTCCTTTGGTCAGGCTTTTGACCGAGCCAATGGAGTGGTCGCGTACCGAAGTAGGCTGATGAGTCTGTACTTTCTCTACAATCCTGCGCAATTTCGCAAAGACTGTGCAGAAATCCAAAACTTTGCCCGTTTTTATGTCAACCTTGCTCTTACTGGGGGCCTGCAGCCTGGGGAGAACAAATCTGTCCCAGGGGACCAAAATGACTCTGGCTACGTTTTTCTCCGGGAACTTGCCAAGGAAACACAAGATCCCGAAGAGCTTCGTACTCAGCTTCTCAACATTCTACTGGCCGGTAGAGACACAACGGCAGGTCTTTTAGGATGGACGTTTTATCTACTCTCACGTCATGTGGATGTTTACGAAAAGCTACGTACCGCTGTCATTGAAGCATTTGGGGAATTTTCCAGTACCAATACTATTACCTTCGAGTCCCTGAAGTCATGTTCCTATCTGCAGCATGTTTTGTCTGAAGTTCTACGACTTCATCCAGTTGTTCCTGAGAATGGTCGCCGCGCGGTCCGAAACACTACACTCCCTCGTGGGGGCGGCCCAGATGGTACATCGCCAATCTATATCCGCGCTGGGGAGGATGTTGGCTACAACGTGCATGTTATGCATCGCCGGAAGGATATCTGGGGTGATGATGCTGACCAGTTTCGTCCTGAACGGTGGATAGGACTCAGACCAGGATGGGAATACTTGCCCTTTAATGGTGGTCCAAGGATCTGCTTGGGACAGCAATTTGCCCTCACTGAGGCTGGATATGTGGTCGTGCGGATGCTTCAGCGATTTGACAAAGTGGAAAACATGGACCCGTCAACAGTGGTCAAACATAAATACACGTCGACCACTGCCCCCGTTCAGGTCCTTGTGCGACTACATGGCAGTTCCTAATGGATAGTAGATAGATGCGCGTGGGTAAATTGACCAAGCGTTTTCAGATTTCTATAGAATGGAGAATTTCATGTCTTAAACAGAAACACTGCGAGAGAATCCTTGCAATTTAGAAAGTCCACCAAAGCTTACCTAGATAATTGGACTAAATGAGTCTGTGAACCGGGAACGCCTACAGCTTGATCTGGATGGTCCAAATCAATTCTTAGGTCCGAATCAGTACGCACGTACCAACGTGTAAACATGGTGGCGACTGAAGACTGCCGAAACTATCAGAACATGCCATTGATTCACCTCAACCCGGGGTCGATCACCTTCGCGAATTCAACGACAATGGGAGGGGAATTAGGTATAGATCTCTGTCGAGATACGGTGCGGTAAGTTACCACCTAGACAGGGATTATACCAAGTGACCCACTTTTCCCTATTGTTTCGTATAGTAATTTGGTATCTATAGTATTTCGGTCGTCGTAACACCGAGTACTAGCGCCATTCTCAGCATATTCATTTTCTCTTCAATCAATCAACCTTTGGCATCCAAGATTGGTTCCGCTTGGTCCTATCCACGATCCCATTCGCCTACGAGGATTACTAGCTTATACTGTGTCAGCTTGCTCTGACAATCTCTTTTGATGTGAAATCTTTGTAAAAGATTAAGCGAAAGGACATCACGAACCACTTTAGCGTCTCTAGCCGATGGCTAATCGTTCTCGTACTCACATACAGTGACTAAGCAAATTTTTGGACATCCCACACTTTGACTTGATTACATAAATTCTGCACGTCGTAAGCCTGGATTAACTCTTCATGATATTGATAACGATCTTGAAAAACCTAACTCGTGCAACTAAGAGGCTCCCTGGTAGACACCAAAGTGGGTTGGTTATCAACCACTCATGATTATATCGCACTGTATACAATTCCGAGTGTTCCTACCACCGGAATTTAGAAAGAGTATGTTGCTATCCTAGGCGGCCTGGAAGTGGGTCTCTGTCCAAACTTTTGCGTAGTCACTGGAACTGTGGGAGCCAATTTCAACCAAGACAGGCGAATATGCAGATTCCAAAAAGTGTTCCCAGAAGTTAAGGGGTAGTTCGGCATTGGAATGATGGCAAGGCAGCAAGGACGATCCCTAGGAAAATCCAAAGCAGCGGCTAGATAAGAAAACGAACTAAGGCATGTGGGGTGAGATGACGTACAGCAGCGATAACAGACCAGCTGGAAAGGAGTGCGGTTAGCGATTAGATTGGAGACCCGAGACTACCGTCCATAATCAAAACATGCCCGCTCTCACGGCTCAACGACGAAAGCAGGAGAAGCCTTTGTGTTGGGCTGAGGGAGAGGGCGCTGGAAAGCCTTTTCTTGTTGCCTGATGAATCTTGGCTAAAATCATGATGTCCGCTATAAATAACCTGTGCTCAATGACGGAATTTCCTATCCACAAGTCTCACTTGTCGGGCTGTTGACATAAAGCATTATTTGACAATCCTGGATCATCGAAATTCATTCACCATGACTCCAATCTCTGTTCCTCGCGTGTCGCCAACAGACAATCCAGAATCAATCACCCAAACCCTACGCGAATCCGGTGTCCTGATTATCAAAGGACTTCTGTCGAGAGACCAGTTGCAGGAGTTGAATCACGAACTTGACAAACCGTTGGAGGCCATCCAGTCGGGCTCCAAACACAAGGTCGACAAGATCCAAGACTTTCACGGCAGTAATACAAAGCGCCTCACAAATGTTACAACCCACAGCAAGATATTCCGTCATCAAGTGCTTGAGAACGAATTGGTCCACGCCGTGGCTGAGAGGGTCTTCCACCAAGACTCTGGGACGTACTGGATGGGTGCCGCTCAAGTGATCCAAATCGGACCTGGCAACAAAGCTCAAGTGCTTCACCGGGATCAAGGCCAGTATCCAATCTTCAATCTTTTGGGCGCGAAGGCACCGGAGGCGACTATCAATTTCCTCATCGCCCTGACAGACTTCACCGAAGAAAATGGCGCCACCAGAATCATTCCTGGATCTCATATGTGGGAAGACTATTCCAACATGGGGTCACCCGACCAAACGATTCCTGCCATTATGAAGGCTGGCGATGCTGTCCTGATGAGTGGCAAGACAGTTCATGGTGGTGGTGCCAACAAAACTAAAGATGAGAACCGTCGTGGCTTAGCTTTCACACTACAGTGTAGCTATCTGACGCCAGAAGAAGCGAATCCATTCATTATCGGATTGGATACCATCAAGCAACTATCCCCTAGAGCGCAGCGGATATTGGGATTCCGTTCGCAATTCCCGAAATTTTCGCCCGGTCTCTGGCAATCCGACTACTCCGAAATTGCAGACGTTATCGGTCTCTCGGGAGAGGATGCCGCCCTTGAACGCTTGAAACGGGAAAACAAAGTGACATTCTAAGTCATAAATTGGCTATGCGCCTTTGCCGGCGCATGGAACGTCTCATGGAGACTTCAGTCCTTTCTGCAAAGGTATCATTCCATATATTTTGTCCGTCAATCTCGGCCATCATACCACGTGTTGACTGCATGGTGATGCATGTCAATTGTACGATAATCTCCTCTATTAAGCTATGGACGTATTGAATCAATTTAAGTCTGTTTTAAATGGCCACAATCGTTCAACAGTATACTTCCCAACAAGCTGTTTCCTAGAGCGATGTATTGCATTTGTATTGTTAAATTTACCGTCGCAGTGCCTAATTTCTCTAGATAACGTCAACTGAGCTGAATCAGCAGCTGTGGCATTAATTCCTGCTTTAAATTGATATACCACTTCAATGACAATATTCGCACATCTCTTTCATCTAGATTCTTGAAACTGAGAGCACTACATAACTTGGACAAAACATGTTTCTCTTCATCATTCATATCGTATGATAATTTGCTCTCGAGCTACTCTCGTTACAACTTTCGCAACCTATAGTTTTGCGGTCGTATGTAACGCTTCCTCCACCAGGTCTACGGCAGATTGAGCACACCCAAATGATGACTGATAACCAGCTCCACCGGCGCCGTAATTGTGGACTACCCATGTGTCACCGATGCGTTCCTTCTCCACCCTTGTTCCCCCTTCGCGTACTGGTCTCAACCCAACGCCGTGTCTTATAATATCAAGATGTTCAATGCCTTTTCCACCAGTAAGAGATGGGCACAGCTCAACCGCCCTCTTCATAATTCTGACAGCAAGGCTTGGGTCAACCTGGGAATCCCAGTTACCCTTCTGGTAGGACCCACCAAGGACAGTACCACCGCCTGCGGCCCTGGTCATGACATAGCAGACTTCGTCACCTCCATCGTTAGTCCCGGATATACCAACCATTTTGCCCGCATCATTACGAACAACCACAATCTGCCCGCGAACAGGTACCACTGACTTGTCTTCGACACCACCCAGCCGGGAGGCCATTAGACCAGTACAATTGACTATTAAGTCGATTGAGTCTCCCAATTGATCACCGACGGAGCGGGCTTCCAGCACATGTTTGAAATCAGCACGTGTGAAACTAACGCCGTTTTTCAGGCATTCAGATACGAGCCAAGGAAGATATAAAGCGGTGTTAATACAGACGGAGGTAAAACTAGTGCCAGCGTCCACTCCAGGGCTGAGTTTGTCTTTGGAAATGCTTCGGAACTTTCACCGGGTTAGTGATCGTTCTCAATACAAGGCATTGCACCCAAGGAAAACAGAACTACAACTCACGTTGGGAATGATCTCCTTAAACCAGGGATTCGGAGCAAGCAACTCAGAAAACCATTCTGCTGTGGCGGAGCCTTTATCTTTGGATCGGCTATAAATCTCGCATTCTGTTCATACGTTTAGCAAACTGTCTTGAAAGGAAAGACCTGGACCAGCACTTGCGCACCTTGTATGTGTATGCCTGATTCCGGCCGGTTGAGTGCTAGGTCTAGCAGCCGTGCCCATGTCTTTTTGTCCCATTCTGCTGCTTGCGTTCCACGCATTGAGACCCTAGCCATTCCTCTTATGAGTCCATGACTATTAAAGATGTATGTATTAGAGTTCGACTAACGGCATGTAATTGGCACCAGCCCATGGTGAGGCATATTCGATGTCATAGTCGCCGGGCATATGCTTAGCAGCTACAATGATTCGGTATCCGCTACGCTCAGATAGGAGGAGCGCCGTAGTAAGTCCTGCAACCCCAGCTCTGTAAAGAATGAGCTTCTTTCTTTCTTTCTTTTCTTTGGATATCGGTTATTGTCACTGCTGAATTACCAACTTACCCAATGACGACGACGTTCTTTTGTGGCATACTTCAACTTTGGCGGTAGCTGAATTGTAAGCAGACGATCGATCCGGATATTATTGCGATGGAGGAATTCAAGAGTAAGATCAGGCAGTCTTCAATTTTAAATACGTTAGGTATCTTTGGGTACTAGGAACGAAGATACATCTAAGTCGTGCATATACTTGGTTATATGTCTACCTTGGCTCAGACGGATATTGCTGAAATTTGTGGGGTCTGAGCTCCTGAGATAAGTTGCCCCAGGCGTTATCTAGTCGCTCCTACCAGTAGCCGCCCCTTATCTATGCGGCGTTACTATTTACATCCAGGACATCTGCACAGCCGAGTTTGATGGTGAGTCGCGTGTGACTATGTGGCTTAAAGAATCTGGCGTCGTATGTCAAAGAAATATATAATCATTCCCACGGCTTCTATCCAATTCTTGAACACAGCATCTGTCAAAGTATTGCCGTGGAGTGAAAGCAGTTCTCCCCCAACCAACTAGTCATTATCTTCTTTAAACTTTTTGACACATTTCACTTCAATATGGCCTCTATGGATGCAGTTCTAGGAGGGTATGAAACCCGACAAGCCACACTTGAGGCAAGCAACAACCCTTTCTCTCAAGGAATTGCCTGGGTCGAAGGCGACCTATTTCCGCTGGGGGAGGCACGCATTCCACTACTCGATCAAGGTTTTCTACATAGTGACCTTACATATGACGTTCCAGCTGTCTGGGATGGACGTTTCTTCCGCCTCGACGATCATATCGATCGATTGGAGGCAAGCTGCAAGAAATTGCGTCTCCAGCTCCCTTTGTCGAAGCCAGAAATTAAACGCACCTTGGTGGATATGGTGGCTAAATCTGGCATTCGCGATGCCTATGTGGAACTTATCGTTACCCGGGGCCTCAAATTTGTTCGCCAAGCCGACCCGAAAGATATCGTCAACAGAATATACATGTTTGTGCAGCCTTACGTCTGGGCCATGCCGCCTGTTTTGCAACGGACCGGTGGGAAAGCTATTATTGCGAGAACGGTCCGCCGTGTCCCTCCTGGATCGATGGATCCGACGATCAAAAATCTGCAATGGGGCGACTTGATACGCGGACTGCTGGAGGCCGTCGATCGGGGTGCTAACTATCCTTTATTAACGGACGGGGACGCAAACTTGACTGAAGGGCCGGGCTATAATATCGTGCTTGTTAAAGATGGTGCCTTATATACCCCTGATCGAGGCGTGCTTGAGGGCGTTACTCGCAAAACTGTCCTAGAACTTGCACAAAAGAACGGCATAAGTGCCCACGTTCAGGTTGTCCCGGTTGAGATGGCCTTCCAAGCGGATGAGATATTCATTTGCACCACTGCCGGAGGAATTATGCCTATTACATCAATTGATGGTCAAAATATCAAACAGGGCGAAATCGGGCCTGTCACTAAGCTAATCTGGGATGGATATTGGGACCTGCATTATAGCCCTTCCCACAGCTTTGCAATCGCTTATGGAGACATGCAAGAGAGACTGTAAATGTTTCTTCAATGCCATTTTTGCATAAAACATGCCTCGATCTCAACATTCTCTATCAGCCGGCACATCTGCTTTTGTTTGAAATGCCGCAGAGCTTTCGAAGTGTCTCTCCCATTTCCATTCATGTACACTGAAAGTCTATTACGATCATGGCTGAGCACTTATTTTCTGAACAAGTGTTTGACTTAAATCCTTGTCTGTTAATCGTATAAAGAAAAGTCTACGAGCTGTGCATTGACTAAATAGCGATGTAACACACCCACAACCACAACATGAAGGGGCCGTCCCATCGTGGCCATATTGACAGCTCTCTCCCTGTAGCTTTGATCACCTAGTCTCTTCAGATAATCACACTATTTAGTTATTATGGGATTGAAACAATCTTACGGATAGCATGCACGGCGACGTAACGTGGTCTGTCTAATGCGTTCGGGTCCAGTCGAATAGAGGTGGCTGCGTCCGTGGCGCTTGTGCATAATTTTCTAGCTTCCGACGGAGGAAGCAACTACATGGCCATTGAACTTTAACTGTACTGTACTGTAAATGAAAAAAATTGTCGCTTTGGATTGAAAGATAGGATGCGATCTTGCTAGCGGTATTGTTAAGTTTTCGGGTTCCGCGGATGCCTAGGTCCAGGGTCAAATGCTTGGATGCTTTGATTTGTCTTCCCCTTTTAAATAAATTGTTTCATGATTTAACTTTTTTTGTTATGACCAAGGCTATATCCAGATCTATTTCATGCTATACCCTTTCGAAAACCGCACCAGTGTCTATTTATCCTCCTTGAATGTGCAACTTTCACTTCAATTTCTCGTTAACGCACCCGAATATAGGTGAGTTGGTATGGTTGTATCATTTTCCAAATCAATAACCCTCATCTCGGCACGGCTGATCTTGAGAATAGAGTGTGACGTCCGAAAACCAGGATATGGGATTCAAAAATCCTTTGATATGGAGTCCAAATCTTGCGATCAATCTGGAAGAAGGGAGCTAGTGGAACATATGCAAAGAAAAACAATGAGACCATGTAGAAACTGTCAACGATCACATCAACGCTGCGGTAAGATACTTTGGCCTAGCAGCTCCAATAAAATCCTATTTCACTTAATACATTACAGAGAAAAGCTATTAACTTGGTTTCTAGACAGCTTACTGCCATGCAAGCGGTGTATCAAGCGGGGAATATCGCATACATGCGTTGAAGGAACCCGCAAAAGGCTTCGGTTTATTCAATACTTGGTCAAAAAACCCAGGTCTATCTCAGGCGACTGCCAAAAACGCGATGTTATGACTGGCGAGGAACACAAATCAAATTCTTCCCAATCGAAGCCTGCTGGTGGGCTATCTAGCCCTGATCGAATTGTGCTTGATAAATCGGTGTTATATGGCCCTGAATATAACCATGCCCTCTCAGAAGATGCGAAAAAACAACCTAGCTCTGCTGTGCTAGGAAATAAGCCAATGGCCTCCGATACGCAGTGCCCTAATTTGGATACTCGGTTACACAGATGTCGCTCTCTGAGTTGCTATGCTCGCACATCTGAAGTTTCTGACCGCGGAGTGCAATACTGCGAACAGACTTTTCCAACCAGGTCGACAATTCATGAGATGGAAACTTGTGAGAACACTAGGCCATTATTTTTGCAACCCGGATATTTGCACATGTTTCCTGACCAAACATTGCCTCGCGGATTCACTATCCCAAGCGGTTGGGCGAATACGTTTTTGTACCCGGACTGAAAGTGCTAGGTGCTGACAGAATGCAGAATCTCATTATTTGATTGGTGTGGCCTCGCAGTAATGAATTTAGGATGTTCGCCGCAGTTTCCTGCTCGCACGTAGTCAGGAGTGAGTAAGGAGTTTGAGCATGCGAGGGCCACGTTCTCATTTCACATTTGAGCGCAACAGGACCGTGACCTATTTGCGGTGTCTAAGTGTCAACCTACTAAAAATAAGACTATATCGCATACCCAAGGGGGGGCTCAAATGGTGACTGAATAATCTGAGCCTGCTATTAAGGGGTTCTCAGGCGAATTTAGCCTTCTCACCTTGCTAAATGAGGTGTAAACAAAGCTCTATGTCATGAAACACATACTCCGCGCTATAGAAGGCGAAGATTCCGGTTTCTCCATCCAAGTCGTCTCTGCGATTACTACTAAAGAGTCTGGGGAGGGCAGACTGGTCCATATCGCCATTCTAGAGGATACTGTTGGCAGCCGCCGTGCGGTGCCATAACATCCGTGAACACATCTTTTTATGAACGGCGTGATGGCCCCATCCATCAAACCCGCCCGAAGACCATCCCCACTAGGAAATTCGTCCAGTAATACAATCAGGCCGACAGTTAACCATTGGGGATGCTCCAACGGTCACTATATTCAAAGAGCTTATTCGTCGTGAATGGTCGCTGCGTTTCATTACCCCTGCTTTGACTAGGAGGGAAAGATATTTCCCGCTCCCTCTCTTTTCACCACCTCCTGTGCTACAATAAGAAGCTTGGATAACCATATGTTTCCGGGATACAGGGTCTGCAGCTGCAACCGCCCATAGTTGGACCGGAAACATTATAGCGGGGAGCACGACGGCTGTAGGACAGAGTGCAGGGGCAGGAGGAAATGGTTTGGTCATCTTTAACGGAGCTGCACAGTTAGGAGGCCCTGTGATGACTGCGGGAAGTGCCGGTCTAGCTTGGATCAAAGCCCATTCATGAGCGCCACATGTTTCAATATCCTTCCTTTAAACTAATTGTTCTGAGTCGTAAACTCTGCGCCTCTAATTCTGTATGTCAAAAGTGGTTCTGGCGATCCGTTCCCTTGCTCGCCTTGTATTGATGCAAAATTTGAGAAACACAACAAACCTCTGGTCTTCTTCAAGGCCAGAACAGACTTTGATAAAATTTGGTTATGACGGCCCACGGCGACGTTGTCGTAGATGATCACTTCTGGGCGCTTGCTATCGTAAGCTCGCAGTTGCGTACTGCATTGTCTTTCTATCGCCTACTTTCACTTGCGCACATTTTCACATTTTGCTCAACTTCTTTGATGCTTTAGTCTTTTCTATAATTTACTCACTGAGCCTGAGCCTGATCGCCCTCATTAAAGCGGCGGCAGCCCAGACAGGAAAGCCTCACCCGGCGGCCAAAATCCGGTGTATATAGGTGCATATACAAACTGCCCATAAGGCACATTGCCAAGACCGAATAACTAGCAGCAACGATGTGTGCTTGAATTTAATCCGCGTTTGCTAATGCTGCATGGATACTTCTCCTCTGAATTCGTTTCTCTTCTGGCTCGCTCTTTCTCTTGTAATATATGGTATCGCGAACCGGTTCCTAGACTCGCTGTTCAACGCATCAACAGACGCAAAACATTGACGACTATCTATCCAGCGAATTACCGATATGCCAGGTAAAGTAACACTTCAAATTGCATGCCGGATGACCCAGTGAAGAAACAGGTAAACTCGCAAAAGGCCAAACGGGGGGTGCTTTCCTAACGACCACGACCCCGCTTTCCCTTCACTTCTCAAAGCAAATTTACCCTCTTCTAACTTCTTTACTGTCACCGAGGGCCTCTGGATATTATTTACAATCCATCAGCGCTGCAAGCAATCATGTCAGATAGCCTTCATATGGCTGCAACAAAGCGAATCGCAGACATCAGCTCTGATGATTCTTCCGTCCCCAAGCGTGTCTGCTTGGAAGAGGAAAAAATCACAGAACACATTGAGTTGGGCCTCGCCTCTGCATCTACTCAAGAACTCGATAATAGAAGCCTTGGCAGCGACGCACCAATCGAGCCTGAGCAAAACAGCTTCACCGAAACAACCACAGTAAAGCTCACAGACACCATCACCGCTCGTGGTATGTCTCCTCATTAGTGGTTTATTACACGTCTAACACACAAACAGACGATCACAAATCTGATACTCCGTCAGCAAATGAATGCAGCACTCCAAAGGTATTTCGCGATGACAGGCCAACCAAGTCTACCAGTCCGAAAGCAGAACCCTTCAAAGGTATAGCACCAGTAACATGATCCTTATCCATGACTAATTCTTTCATAGTGTCATTACCCAAGCCAGTTCCCTATTTCCTGCCCGAATTTATGAAAAAGCATATCACAACAGTCAAAGAGAGAATAGACGAGGCTGTCGACGATGGCTTTTCATCTATCGAGGAACAGATTGGCACAGCTTTGATTTCTAATCATATGGCCAACTCCGATTTACGGGTAGCTCGTGTCTTGGTTCACTCCTTGAGAGAAGAAATTCGCGCCCTTGAGGCGCAGAATGAGAACCTACGGAATGAGCTCCAGCGATGCGAAGAGCGCTTGTATCAACACGGCAGAGAGACGGAGGAATGGGTTGACAGAATGAAGGAGATGCTCAGACGTATTCCAGGGCATGGTGATGCCTAGGGGCCAGAGTCTTCAATCACAATCCGAATTCATGATTTCGGTGTAGTTCGATTTACTTTTGAGGACTACTTTAAGAGATGGTGTTAATTTGGACTATTTGTGACGCGTCTAGGGCACTAGGAGTAGTTCGCCCATAAATAATTAACATGTTTTAAGGTACGGACTTTTGTGACTGCATAATATTATACAAGCATTGCCATCTCTTCTGTCCCACAATTTTTATTGCATCCAGTGATCTGTTCTCGGGAAAATCCAGTACATTGAAATGTATCTTGTGATTCTTTCGCTCGCTACTATAATTTACAAACATTATCTATTACAGTAAGGTGACAAAAGTTCGAATATAGCACTACAAAGTGGATTGACTATAGGAGTCCTCCCCATATCAGTATTAATAATATTTCAACTTTTTCCATTATCTACGGGTGTCCCCTTAAGAAGCCTAAGTTAATAATATAAATTGGCGTAAATGCAGATGAAAGACAGATAGAAATCTTGATACTATATTCAAACTTTTATCACATTGCTGTAGGATTGTTCTAAATTTATATTTCTAGCCAGTCTAACGATAAAGCTTTCGATATTTAACTCTTCGCCTCGTCGTACCTAGTATCCCCGCCTGCTTCAACACTCAGGTGGTCCTTTCGAGGCAGTGATCGAGCAACACGCATTGATTCAAAAATGTTGTTAGATAGCATGAAGATCTCATCCATCTCCTCCAGCGATCGCCCATTTGTCTCGGGGAACAAAAAGTACACCGTGATGACGATGGCAAAGTTGATCACTGCCCAGATGATGTAATACCGATAATTGATGGTTTGAAAGCCCGTGGGTGTAACCTCAACAACGACAAAATTGAATAGCCATGTCATGCAGTTAGACACGCCGCTAATCTTCGCGCGCAAATGCGGAGGTGCTACTTCGGTGGAATAGAGGAAAGGGAGACCCAAAAATCCAAAGGGGTAGAACATGTTGAAAGCGAATAAGCTAATGACAGCAACGATCAGAGCGGCCTGGTTGTGAGATGTCGATGTGGTACCAGCGAGCACAGCCATAGACATACACATGCCCGCTGCGCTCGTCAGCATGAGCGGGCGTCTTCCTAGACGGTCGATGGTAAGGACAGCTGCTAGCGCTCCGACAATTTGAATAGTCGTCATTGCGGCGCCGAGAACACGAGAGTCGGTACCACCGAGCCCTAGGCGCTGCTCAAAAATAATGGTGGCGTAAAAGGTAAGCGAGTTGATGCCACAGAGCTGTCCAAACGACTGCCCTGTCATACCGAGCGCCAGCCGATGAAAGTTGCGTTTTTCGCCAAGTGTGAACAGCTCCCACTTATTGACAGTGCCGAGTAATTCCAGCGACTTTTCGATATCGGCTACTTCGCTTTGCACGATGTCCGAATTGCTGTCGACGTCACGGAGAATCCCAAGAATCTCCCGCGCTTCCTCCGATCGACCTTTCCCTAGCAGCCATCTAGGAGATTCGGGAAGTTGAAAAATGAAAATCATGACGAGAATCGCTAGCGGAACTTGGACTACTAGAGGAACGCGCCATGACACAGAACTTGTGCCGATGAACGAGAAGCCCAGATCGATCCATAGCGATGCAGCAATGCCCGTGGAAATAAAAAGCCCCTCAGTTACAACATGGGACCCACGGTGCGACGAGCCAGATATCTCCGACTGCCAAACCGGCACTGTTGCGGTTGTAGCGCCTGTGCCAATGCCCTGAACCAAGCGAGCGACAATGAATTGGCCGAACGAGTATGATGAAGACATGAGCAGAGCGCCAATAATCACGAGTGCGGAGCCCAGGAAAACAACGCGTCGCCGGCCGAGACGATCGCCTATGAAGATAGTCGACAAGGCGCCTAGAACGCCTCCTACAGTGAACAAAGCAACAACGGTTCCTGTTGGCTGCGTCAGTGTAGAACAGCAAATCGCGCGCATGCAGACATACCCTGGACATTAGAATTGAATTTACTCGTGTTATGCACGGTGTCCATCTTTGGGAACTGCTCTATGAAGGACGGCAGAGTGAGCAGACCGCCAGACACAGCCAGGTTGTATCCGAAACACATATAAGCTGGGAATACAACCAGTAGGATGGTGGCCACATTGAGGCGATGGCCTCGGAAGCCTAGAAACCGAGCCATGTTCTGCACTGCGAGCGGTTCGAGAAGTATAGCGAAAGGGAGAGGGGGGGACGGGGAAGGGGGAAATATTAAACCCCCTCGGAGAAAAATTGCTACGACATTAGACTCCAGTTAAGTCCGGGCGAGGGGAAACTCGAGGACATGCCGATCGAGCCGATGTGTGTCATTTTCTGAGTGAGCGAGTGTGTGCGTGCGTGGGCAGCAGGAGAAATCGAGTTGGGGCTCCGCAAAAAGACTCCATCGCGACGAGGCATATGGAGAAGAAAGAGAAGAAAAGGAAGTTGTAGACATGATTGGACGCTTTCGGCCCGGCTTGGGTCGGCTTGGGCGGGTCGCTCGGCATGCTTTTCGGCCAACTTCCGGCATGATTTCACTGATATTGTTATTCTGTTGTTATGCTAGCAGTGTGTTGCCAGTGCAATTGATGGAAACAATGATGAACATATATATATATATATTGAGACGACAGTTTGCACCAGTGCGAAATCATGCTGGAGCCGCAAAGGTGTTTAATAGGTCGAGGATTTACGTCAGTAATAGCTTAGAAAAGCTTGTCTCCGGCGCGGCCAAGTATTGAGCCGGCGTTGAGCAATGCACGGGCTGCCATTGGCGGGTTGTGCTTGCTGGGGACGCGTTGAAATCGTTGAGGCAATGAACTATTTGTTATTATTACGAGATGGCTAGAATATGGACAGACCATGCTTCGGGCGTGTTTACGGCTGGCTCCATCGACGCAGTAAGTGGTCTGGAGCCTAATGTGTATTTGCATCTCAGAACGGCTCAATTTTCAATACTATATAACGAATTGTCGGCATATTAGAGGCGCTATTTGGGTACATTAAAGGAGTGATTGCAGGAGCATCGGTTCGCATAGGCAGATCGACATGGTTCGTCGACAACTTCCTAGTGGTCCAACGCGAACCTATCCAGAAACTTAAATGTCAAGAGGCCATTCTTCAAATCATTCACGAAATTATCATCAATGGTGCCGCTTGTGAACACGCCCGATCGATGAGGATCAATACCAACGTCCTCCAATGCAGTGTTTGAACTTCCCAACGCTCCAACCGGCTTACCGAAGCGGAATGCATCTACCAAAATCTCCGAGGGGCGCCCGGCTGGGTACAATGTTGTTGTAACAGTGTTAGCCGTAGAATTCTTGTTAAACAGAACGTCAGCGCCAGAGGCCACAATGACGGCGTCAAAACTTGTTGCATCAGATTGGGAATAGGTCGCAGACACGCCGTCCGCCAGGCGTTCAGCAACGACGACCACACTGACGTTTGAGGCTGCCAGCTTTTGTCCGAGGGTTTGGCCTGCCGTGATACTGCTGTTATCGTTGACAGTCGCTAATATCCCCACGCTGTGGCCATCAATCTTTTTTAAAGGAGTGCCGAACGTCCCAACGTTTGTTGTTCGGCGATGATGGTAAAAGGTCGGATCGGGATGGGGTGGCGTGATCCCAATGGCTTCGGCAATGCGACTTGCTAGTGTGTTGTTAACCCGATTGATCTGAATGATGAAGTTGTTTTTAACAATATCGCTATTGACATGAGCTAGTTCAAATCGAAGACCATTGATCAGGAATTGTTGTTCAGTTGGGTTCAGTGAGTTAAAAAATAGTCCGGCCTGCGACCACACATCCGCAAACGTTGGGCTAGTTGCACGACTAAGACCTCCATTCACGGTCCGTTTGGGGTCAGTGAAGAAACCTTTGCCTTGGGTCTGGTTGGCCTGTTTTGGAGAACCACTATTCAAAGTATTCGGCGAGTAAGCTGCTGGATTGAGTGGGATGAACATTTGGCCTATGGAAAGTTAGTGCGCAGGTCTGAAATTCCAAGCAGAAGAATAGAGACTAACCTGCTCCATCGCGATTATTATTGTGAAAAGGCACTCGCGGTCGGTTGATTGGTATCTGCTCGAAATTCGGTCCACCATTGCGATTGAGTTGCGTGTCGAGATACGAGAAAATGCGGCCTTGGAGAAGAGGGTCTTCGGTGAAGTCAATGCCGCGCACAATGTGGCCAGGTTGGAACTGTCACTTATTCAGCAAGCAATATCATAGCTTTGGACAATAAGGCACCTACCATTACTTGCTCGGTTTCAGCAAAGTAATTGAGTGGGTTTCGGTTCAATTGCATCTTTCCTAGAGGGGTGATCGGGACATCCTCTACTGGTAAGATCTTGGTAGGATCGAGCAGATCAAAACCGTACTTAAGTTGGTCTGCCTCGTTGATAATCTGAACTCCGAGCTTTACACTGGTGTTAGTATCATCGCAAAGCATCTGCGAAGTTGATACGGAAGCCGGTATGAACTTACCTCCCATTCTGGGAAATAGCCTGACTCGATGCTGTCGTAAAGATCTTGACGTAAATAATCTGCATTTTTTCCTGCGGTGGCCTGCGCTTCTTCCCATACTAGACTGGCACGACCCTGCTGAGATGTCCAATGGAACTTGACTAATTTCGAGGCGCCGTCAGCCGTTACGAATCGGTATGTATGAACGCCGAATCCATCAACATGGCGGAAAGAACGTGGGATTCCATGACCCGCCATTGCCCAAAAGAGCGTGTGCAAGGAGCTAGGTTGTTGGCTGAAAAAGTCGTAGGCGGTGTCATGTGCAGTGGCAGCCTGGGGAATTTCGTTGGTAGGATTGGGCTTGACGGCGTGAATTAGGTCGGGAAAGAGTATAGCGTCTTGAATGAAGAAAACAGGAATGTTATTTCCCACGATATCTACCTGATCTTAGCGAAGGCGTGCTATATGAAATGGAGTCATTACATACCGTAGTTGCCCTCGTCAGTATAAAATCGAGTAGCAAATCCGTGTACATCGCGCGCAGTATCGGCACTGCCACGACTTCCTGCAACCGTCGAGAACCGCACAAACATTGGTGTTTCTTTCCCAGCTGCCCCTAGGAAAGAGGCAGCTGTGATGTTAGACCAATCTGCATACGAAGTAAACACGCCATGAGCGCCTGCTCCTCGGGCATGGACAGCTCGTTCCGGTACCTTGTAATGTCAATTAAGATTAATCCATCACATTCGATCAAGCTTCAAGACTCACTCTCTCGTGGTCAAAGTGTTGGATTTTCTGCCTGAAAATAAAATCCTCCAAGAGTGTAGGGCCACGATTACCTGCTTTCAAGCTGTTTTGATCGGGTATTGGGCCGCCTACATCGGTCGTTAGGAAACTATTGTTGTCATTGAGATAGAACTGCGATAGGAAGTCTTCAGTCTCGCTGGTGGCACTAGAGGAAGATTGCCGGGCCTGGATATCATGAGGGTTATCCACAATTTCGCGTCCATTGAGCTCTCCAGTGAGCATGGGACATGCCGCTTCTGCTGCTGTTAGGAGGCTGGCAGCGCCGAAAAGAAACTGTGTGGGCCGCATCCTGAGGGGATTCGTCTACGTAATGTCTAGCCACTCGACAGCTTCGTAGAATGAGAAAACAGACCGATTATATATTCAGTACTTCAGCTGATACGCCAAGCACTTGCTAACCTAGTATGATAGCTAGCTGATATTGGCCATTATTGGGCTAGTATTGAGCCAACAGCATCCCATGCAATACCAAGATGCAAGAAACAACATGGTGAAATGCTAGTTCTATCTTTAGCGTCACCGTAATCATGTTGTGATCCACTGTTAGGCAATCAGAATGAAACATTGATCGTCGAGTTGCATGGTACTAAGATGTATTCGGTATACTGTGGAAATTGTGTGACGCGAACTACAAGTCAATAGACGAAAGTCAATAGACGGAAGCTTAAAATTTGATAAATGAATAAGCATCGTACGACAAGACAGCATTCACGTAATCGACGAATCAATGGATCATGATTGGCAATAAACCGTAAAACGCTGGGTGTACTAGGAGAGAAAACTGCTGGAGCATGACAGGCTAGGTCCAGTAGGGAGAGGGGCTCTGGAGCGGTGTGGAATCCATAGATGCTATGAACCATTGAGGTTAACGATCGCTGTGGAGCTATTTGGAATCGGACAGAGCTGGTCTGGGCAGACTCAGATTATCAACAAGGGATAGCCTTCCGAGGAGCTTAGTGATTATGTGATAAGGCACTATCACACCAATGCACCGGTGGTTCCGACGACGGTCGAGCCCGGAGTGCTTAGTAAGAATATTTGAGGTTATATTGCGGCGTGAAAAACAGGCCTTCCAGACCGAGGCGATGAGTAATGAGCGTGCTGAGAGAGCTCCATGTGAAGGGGCGAGAGAGCGAGAGAATGGCGAGATGGAGTTGACAACAGGAGATTCTTAGCAGGTGAACGGGCAGTACGTGGCGGCCTCAGGTCCACCCTACCGTGCACGGTTCGAGCCTTCTTTCGTACCGTCAGCAGTCTGCGCGCTAAATTATCACTGCTTAATTTATCACTGCCAAATTCGAATAATGCACCGCTCTTGATTACTCGGACCCTTTTCAAAGATTCCACATGCTGACCCGCTCGATTATGGTCTGGTGTGCGACAAGTGTTTATTTCTTCGCTCGAACTGTGGTGGTTCGAAGGTAGCATCGATGCAGTGCTCCACGATGATCGCCCTCCACAACATCAAACCGCGAAGTGTCGTTCTGGATAATACCGGCCTTGACGGGAGATACTAAGAACCCAGCCTGAACCGGATAAAGATGTCAACCGTTATAATGATGGTATCGCGACCGAAGATACACCGCTAACCGCAGCACCCACGTCTTCAACGACAAGCTATACATCCAGCCCTCTCACAACATCGAAACAAACATCTAGTTTAACGACAATGACGATCAGTACCACGTGGTCGACTACCACATATTTTCCTTGGACAATATTATAGCATTGTCCCGACCGATGCAGATGCCCTTGGGATTTCAGATAAATGTGGGCTTCCGACGCTGCCACGAGGAACGGAAGACACTATCTCTATATCCCAGCGCGAGACAATGAAGGGATTTTTAGGATCAGGGTTGCAGTTGGCGAGAAACCATTGGGTCCATTCGCGCCTGAGAAAGACCCGAGCGCGGCCAGTTTCAGCATTGATCTGGCTAGCTTTGTCGATGATGACGGGAAGCTTCAATGTTACTTGTGTTTTGGTGGGTTGTGGGGAGGACAACTGCAGTATTATCAAAAAAGATCAAAAACTCGTAACCCCCTTTTCATGCGACAAAATAAGGCCCTCGGGAGCACTTTGGCGCTGAAGGTGTATGCGCTTGGTCCGTGTGCTAGGGCTCAGCAATAACATGTTGTCTTTCCGGTCCACGAAATTCAGTCCTAGACCCAGATAGTAATCAGCCTATTTTAGCAGATGATCATGGTCGTCGCTTTTTGAGGCTGCACGGATCGACAAGTACGATGGTACGTACTACTTTTCCTACTCGATGGGCCATACACATTATCTTATGCATGCGACCGGTTCACCGCCGCTGGGATCTCTTGTATATCGGGGTAGAATATTGGGGCCAGTTCTAGGATGGACAACACATCGCTCGATTGTACGGTTCCAACCGCGATGGTTTCTATTCTATCACGAGTGTGAGTTAAGCAATGGAGTTGATCATCTGCAGAGTGTCAAGATGAGAGAAATCATGTATGACACTGAAGGGATGACGAGTCTGGCAAGCCCTCAACGAATAAATTACAAATAATAATTAAATCTTGAAACGATCATGACTTCGAGATATTCCACCTTACACCTTCATAGCAGGGCAAAGACATTGTTTTGATAAACCATGCGGGGACGTGAGCGCAGCTGTACTTCTGGAGGCGTAATTCTGTGTTTGTGAAACCCCAGCCCATTATAGCCAGCTTAAAATACGATCGTTTTGTCGCTGATATCAAGCGCCTGCATAAAACCGAATCGTCGAGATGATTGACCGTGTTGTTAGGGTTAGTCTGCTGACAGATCATTCAAAATGCTAGCTCGCAGAATATAATATATTTACGAATTGTATACCAAGCCAAATTCTTGAGAAGCTCATGTCAGCGATCGAAATTATGTTTGAGTGTCAAGACTCACTTCGAGAGGGCGACTTCCAGTATTCAGTAAAGCCCTCATTTCTTTGTTTTCCCCGAAATCCAACCGTAAATAACGATACATCTGTATATCTGGAAGGAATTGTTATCGCCTTCCATGGTCCATATTCACCAACTTTCGTTGTGACGTTGCGAAAAATGCCATCTGTTTCATGTTGGCGCGAAACATACACGGATTCTGTAGTGTCGTCTCCCAGTTCTTCCATATTTAATATCTCTCTTGCCTTTCCATTTGTGATAACCACACAGGAAGATTGAGCAACATTGGGGTCGTAAAAGGGTTGATAAGCCACGACAGTGAGGTGGATACGCGGTGCCATGTCCCATTTTTTCCAGAAGAAAAGCTCCAGCTCGCATTGGCGAAACCGGCTGCCCCAGCGTTTGATGTAAGAGATGTAATGGTTTTCAGCATCTGCTGCGAGCATTTGACGAGAAAAAGCGGTTTTCAAGTCCTGTGCCTCAGGACCCTTTGCTCCGCCGAGCTCTGGCGTTAAAATGTAACATTCTACCGGTTCTCTCCAGTCAAGGCAGCTCTTTGCTATGCTTCCAAGGCGCTTGGCTTCTTCGATGTCGCCGTTGAAAATACTGTCCATTCTCAGCCGTGCCATCAAGACTTTGGTTTTTGAGACGAAGACGATAAAATCATCACAGGTGAAACAAGTAAAGGGAGTTCTGTCGAGATATGGATAATCGGCGTGCATGACGAATGGCTCGTCTTCTTTCCAAGACCGAAGAATCGCTTGATTTGGGCCAGGCAGACAGTATGCATCCAGCTCCTTGTCGCCTCTGGTACAGAGTCCTTCGTCGGGCTCGACGAGGATAAAATCTGTAGGGCGGCTGGGTAGCTGTTTCTGCATGTTGGGAGGAGTTCGTAGAGAACTGGATGCAGAGCTTTGGAGAGTCATTGTGATCAGTCGCAGAATGAGCTTTCAAATGTTATGGTGGCGATATAAAGGCGAGAAAATTTCAGTCCTCATAGCCATAGGCAAAATTAAGCAAAATACATGAAAATAAAGTCGCTGTGTGTCAAAGCCAGTAAATGGCTAGACTGGTTGCGGTCAACATATTACACCGTTTGCTGGTGTGTTTGTATGAGGTGACTCAAGCGCCACACATAGTCAGAAGAGACGTCAACTACACAGCAACTTTTCAACCTTCAACTTTTCATGCCTTTGTAAATTATAACCGCGACTTGATGATCACATCACTGAGCACTATTGCCTTCATACACCGCCCAGACTTTAGAGACATAACGACTGGAGCCTTCAGCATTGAATGTGTTGTGTAGCATTATCAACTCTATAGACTACTTAACATACTTTATCAATTCTCTGTTTACACAAGCTGCACCCACGAGAAAATCTGGTCCCAGGACTTCCTCGTACTGCAGCATGACGTTTGCCAACCATTCAGTATATATGCCAGCATACAGCTTTGGTCGTATTCCGAGTATAGACTTACAATGCAGGTTGTCGAGATGGAAAGCTCGGGGGTGCTTGATCCAAGGCTGGGGCTCAGCGTGGAAGCAGTGTTATTAATAAAGAAAAGAAAGGCGCTATCGTCCTTCCTGTTCACCTTGCAGAAGATAGTGTCATCACGTGCAAATTCTTTGTCGTCGCCTGGCAAAGCCCAATCGCGTTGCCACGGTATGCAAGTTCTTCGACGTTCATTCTGCTGATCCTGCAATAAGACGACGGGTTGATACACATCAATTGATATCACGTCAACATCAAACTTACACGACAACGCTGGTTTCAATTAGAGTAGGCAAGCGCGGCTGTGAGGCTCGGGCCTCAGGCAATTAAATTGCTTTGACATGCATGATCGCAGAAACGGAGCCTGCACCCCACTGCCAGTCCCGATCCGGCGTTCTGATAGGCCGCTAAATCCGGGGTACCTTGTCCGGCATCCACCTGACTGGAGCCAGGACCGGCTGACGTCAAGGGCGACCGCCGGCCAATCAGCGTGGCAGCCGGCGCGGGTCCCCCCACGCAGCGCTAAAAGGGCAAAAACCGGTGAATGAAACGGTCGCAAAGCCTCACGTTCTGTTTTTCTCCCTCCTTTCCTTTCCGCAACATGGAACGCATTCACACCACTGCTGCTGCCACTACCCTCCATCACCATGCAATGAGCTACTGTCGCGCCGTGCCTTGAGGTCTTGCTTTCGTCCTCTCTATCGTGGCTTCAACTGCGAGCTGCATCATACACCACCCAGCCAAGCACGCACACATCACAAATGTCCTCTGCGCCTTCGAGTGGGTCAGCCCTGACCAGGCAGTCCTCCCGCAGCAACGACCTCCCCTCCTTGTGCCCCTCCTCCGCCGCCACCTCGCATCGTCCTTTCTCCTTCATCAGATCTGCTTCTTTTAACAAGCCGCGTCCTCTCACGACCTCGCCGATTCCGGAAATCGAGAAGGAGCCGATTTTCGACGAGATCCGCGATTGCGACGAGGCCCCCTACCCGCAGAACAACATCAAGCCCCTCTCGGCCGCTGGACGCTCGCGGTCCGAGGGCAACACCAAAAAGTCGCTTGCCAACAGTCAGTCGAATGGCAATAGCATATCCCTGCCCCATAGGCACAAATGGCTGAATAAGCTGGATCCTCGCTGCGACACCAAGTTGCTCGAGGAGCAGAGAAAGAAGGTTGAACGCGAGGAGCGAGAGAGGAGGAAGAGGAAGGAGGAAGAGGGCATGCTCGGAGATCTGATGCCCAAATGGGTGGAATGAGGGAGCGGATTGATCTGTTCCGATTTCGATGATCTGGATTGTGGTTTGACTCTTCTATTCTCCTTTTTTTCTTTGCCTCTCGCTGGCTGCTGTCGATTTTGTTTTCAATTTCGTTTCCTGCATGTCTTTCGGTGTTTACAGTTGATCCTACGGTTGCTATGATATCCCATGTCTGCTAGTCATGCATTGCTTTTCCTTATTCAGCCCAGCTTTTGCGTACGCTTTTTGGATGGACACTCGATTAGATTAATGATGATCAGCGAGAATAACAATCGATACATCAATTGATTTTGGTCGCAATGCGGTTAAGCAATAAACAGTCTTCTACTGACAGGTCTATTACATAGGGGGGATGAAGATTTATATTTTCGAGTTTTCTCTAACCTTTCAATTTTCGGTACGGAGTATAATTTATATCTTATTATCTCCTAGTCTAAGAGCCCCGATGGCTTCAAGATAGGATATCAAATTTCGACTAGAGTCAAGGTGAGGTGCGAATTGGGGGCCAAATTCATGCGATTTAAATTTCAATAGTTATTTGAGTAGATAGTTGATCACCACTAATTTCTTAAAAAGACAATTAGATCTACTGTAGAAGAAAGCATTACTCAGTCATGCTAGAGATAAAGCGACTTTCAGTGTATAATGTTGAATCTTTATGTATGAAAGAATCGATATGCCGGATGCTGTCTATGATCGCCCGATTGACAAATTTTAAATACTTATGGCAAAATTAGGGAAGCGGATGGAAGCCTTTCGAAGTGATAATTCGTTTTTAAAGTAGATTCATTAAGTTCGCTGACTGGATTCGGGAGTCGTATCAGATGATCCTAATAACGTACAATGGCTCAGGTATGATTTTCACCCATTTCTGTATAATAACACGCGACAGAATTAATTTATCATATAATGTCAAAATACATGAGATTGAAATACTCAATATATGATTACCCCTTCACTATCTAAGACACAGCCATGATGGAGCGGAAAATGCTAATAGACAACTTTTACTGACATCTCACAGGGGTGTCCAGTCACGAAGAGTGCCTTCCCGGCCACAGGCTCGCCGCCCTTACGAGCCTCACGAACTAGACCGGGACAGGCACCCACGATCTCCCCTGTGACTATCTATGTAACAAGTCTGATATCTGTTAAGGCAGCATGCATGATTCTCGGTATATATTTCGTTCCAGCACGCCTAGACTGCGGACTTCATTTCAGATCTCATTACAAAACGCAATTAAAAACACGCGTTACAGTAACTCAGAGAATATACATGGAATCAAGGCTCATATCTCCCTCAAGACCATTTGTAGTAGCTCCTTCAGCGATAAGCTTTGCCTTCTTTGAATTCCTGCGTCTAAGCAGAAGCCAACAGGCACCATACAGGAAGGCAGCAACAACCGTTAAACCGGCCGAGATGGCATTGCCCATGACATACCGTGGGCCCTGCTGACTGGGATATAATTGGGAGGATACTAAAGCTGATACGTTTGCAATAGAATAAGCCAACGGCATCCCGATCGCTCGTTTGGCATCTGGGGACAGATTTGTCGCTATCCAAGTTACAGCCAGCGTGGAAATGGGAAAGAGCCCTAAGGAGGAGTTAGACCGGGGATTGATGAATCAGTGAGGTAGACATAAAACCAACCTAGGACAAGGACGAACATCCCGGCATATCCAGCATGTGCGTTTTCCGTTCCTACGCATATAAGATATCCAACTGCTACCGGAACACAGCATCCCATGATGAATGCTCCACGTTTCCTGAGCTTGTCGGACATATAAACCTGAATAACCAGAGATATAGCACCAAGGACATAGACCGGGATAGTCATATAGTTGACGCGAAGGGAAGCATATCTATTCCTATTAGTCAGATTCGACAGTTTCAGAATGGGTAGTTACCCAAGACCAGCAATAATAGTAGGCAAGAAAACACCGAATCCATTGATGGCGACGGAGGATGTAAAAAATGCAATGCCGAGAAGATAGACAAATGGGTCTGTCAGGGCGATTTTAATCCATTTACGGTCGAACTTTTCATCTCCTCTATGGATCATATCTCGTTCTCTTTTCAAACGCATAGTCTCTTTCTCTTCTGCATTCAAAAACCATGCTGTTTCCGCCGAGCTTGGGAGGAAAATGAAAGCAATACCACCAATAACAACCGTAATGCAGAACTCGACAATAAATAGCCATCTCCAGGCCGCAAGTCCATTTCTATTTCCCATAAGTTGAATAGCGTAGGCAAAAAGCCCGCCGAATGCGCCCGAGATGCAGGCGGAGAGATTTGTTGTCATAATACGCTTCCCTGCTACCTCCCGAGGGTAGATAGTAGAAAAAAGATAGGCAAAGCCCTGGGCGAGGCCAGCTTCGCAGGCGTTCAAGAGCATGCGAACGACGATAGCCTGAGCGTAATTTTGAATAAATGCAGTCCCAAGCGTGCATAAGCTCCATGTAGCTAGAGAAGCCCCGAGGGCTTTATTAGCGCCAAAACGTCGGACTGCAAGAACCCAGGGGACTTCGAATAAGATCGTGCAGACACTTGACAGTGTGTTAATATTACCAAACTCGCCGCCCACGAGCCCCAGGTCGGTATCAAGGCCGAATACCACGGCATTTCCAAGCTGATCCGATCAATTGTTAGCAGACAAACCCTTAGGAAATCAAGGCTTCACTCACGTTGTTTCGGTCTAAGGTGGACAAAACGAGGAACACAACCGACACTGGTAAGAGATATTTGTCAAACTTTCTCAAAACAGCAGCTTCTTTCTCCGGGTCTACGTAGATGATTGTGCCGGCCCCTTCATGCTCGTCAAGGGCGTCGGTGTCGACCATAGGTGGCTTCCTAAGCCCGTCTATTGCCTGTTCTGACTTCATTATGGTGCCTCTAACGAGGGAAAATTGTCCCAGAGAATATCAACTTGTAGATTCTTGATTAGCGCAAGTAGTCTGCGAGACACTAGTTAGATATCATGTCGTGAGGCATGTCTATATACTCCATGGGTTCGTATGTTAGGACATCTGAGCGGCGGTGTTTATGGTTTGACTTTGGACATCTGATGATAAGGAAGTCGACGTCGACAGCATTCCTATACCTGAATTACGTGCATGTTTGACGCAGTTGATATCCACGATTGTAGATAGAGTTAACCTAGTTATAGATATGGGGATAAGCCAATGACATGCCGGCGATATCAATTGATAGGAGATAAGTCATCGGGATATTCCGAAGCTATGACCCTCGCAACCCGCCTAATAATGATACATTAATGTGGGATTCTAGCTATAAACTTGTTTGCTAGCGTTCGATTTGGGCGATGAGGCCAAATTAAATCACAGTAAGAGATGGCCTGGCCTCGAAAGCCTCCACAGATAATATAACTATACTAATTCACTTCTAGAATATATGGGACCCCGGATTAATTCCTCCTGACAAATGATGGGGTACTATATCACTCTCGTCCATGTCAGGGAAATCAGGCCATTGTGCGGCCGAACTGAGCATCTCGCTGAGTGCAAAGTTATTGTTCGACAACATGCTCGACATATCATTGTTCTGGTTCATTATGGCCATCCCGCCACGGGATGGCTGCAGCTGTTGTAGCAAATCTCTCACTTGTGCCTCAAATTCCACTCTGCTTTGCCGTACTTTCTCGGCATCGTTAGTAAGTAGCCAGTCGACTGTTGCTGAGGAAAGGGTCTCAAAGGCGTCCCGACAACCTACAGCCCCCGGAAAGTTCTCTGACATGGCAGAGAGTGTTGAAGCGCAGGCCTGAAGCGTAGAAATATTATCTCTAAGCGGATGCGTGTCTCGTATCTCTTTTGAATACCAAAGACCATAGATAACCCCCAGGCCAGCCATGAAGAGAGTATGGACCGACTTCCATAATATGTCAATTTTCCCTTCTCGCTGTAAAAACTTGATGCTTATAATTAGCTTACACGAGGCTTCAAAAGATATCAATAGTTCTTCCGTCGATAGAAGTGAGATTGAATTCGGCCGATAAAGGAGAAGAATGGAACTATTATAAATGGTATCCCAGAATGCCTGGCAAGCAAATATAGAGTCTGGGTGAGCTTTACTGGGTGGTGGAATCGTAATATACCATTCCTGAAGTCTGGGTTGAATATCCTTGATCCAATCAGAGTAGTTTGGTGTCGGATAGGCAATTGTTGGGGTCCAAGATTGGCTATTTTGCACATGTTTAATTTCAGACTCCAATTTTGACATGATGATTAAATGGTTGTGAGCTCTTTGACTGTGGATGTCGAACTCGTTGAGCTGATAAGATGCCATGCATGGGTCAGGAAGCTGGACATGCGTGCTCTCGTCAGTAATACCAACGGGGCGGCCGAGCGTGATGCTTAAAAGACGATCCAGCTGGTAAGTAGAGTACCATAAACGGCGGCGTTCCTGCAGTAAGCTTGGATCCATATCTAAAACCTCAGTTTCCCAATGCAGACCGATATCAATACATAAACGGAGAGCATTTCCGGTCAGATGCCATAAACTTCCCCAAGAAGGGCATCGGGCGACAAATTGACATAATAAAAGTATAGCACGGACAGTCTCAAGATCACTCCTTGAGTATGTAATAACTTTCTCGATTAGACCGACTGCCGAACGAAAACAGCCCTCTCTTTGTGTCGACCGACCACCAGATGGACTAGGGACATCGCAGAGGGCGATGGCGACAATCATGAAGGCCGTGAAAATATCTTTTTCGAACGCCCGATCCGAAGATGAGTGATCGCTCATGTAGAGATAGGCACTTTTAAAGGCGTCATCGACTTGTGCCCGATCCACTATCGGCAGATGTGGAGAGCGGAACTGGAAGTAGACCTGGGCAAGATGATCTGCGACATGGCGCGGCGGGAGAGAAGCCTCTGGTACTGGAGCTGGACCTGATAGAGAAGTTTCATAGGCTTCGTTCTCAGAAAATAGAGGGGTTTGTAGGTTGTCGACATGGATAGCTGCCATCACGAGTCGGGCAAGCGTTATGCCGCCACTTTGCCCCAAAAACCTCGGCTGTCTTGAAGGCTCAACGACGACATTCTTAACGCTCTTGACCAAATCCTGGAATTGTTGTGAACCCGCTTCAGAGGCCACAGTTCTTCCAAGAAGGGAGCTACCAGATCCGTCACTAGCGGGTGTGCTTGTTTCAAGTGCAGGAGCGTGTCCCCCACTGTGACTGGCTGAACTGGACTGACTCAACGTTCTGAGAGTTTGAACTTCGTGAGTTAATGTCTCGACCTGCATCTCTAAATGAGACACGTAGTTACGGGGTATCTAGAGGGGTTTAGTTACGTGTAATGGGGTTAGGTCGCAGTGAACCCACCTCAGCTCGTTTCCCAGAGTGATACGTCAAGCACGGGACATGTGCACTTTCGCAATTGGAACAATTCGGGTATTTCTGATCACACTACACGTGCCAAGCTGTTAGTGGTATGATATTCAGACTGGGGAATGTGGTCTTTACTCTCTGCTTCCTCCGACGGCACCTATGCCCAGTCAGCCCGAAATGTCCGACACCCCTTAATCTACAACGCAGACATCATCTTTAACTCACCTCTGACAAGCAGTCATACCTTTCATAACATGTGTATTGCGCGTGACTGCTGTATTCGACATCAAGTTTCGAAACAAATTGGTGATAATGAAGATGTTTCGAGAGCGCCGCAGAAATTCGGCAGCCCCGCCCCCTCAGGTTATCTCTGATCGGGATTTTCCGATGGCGATAAGGGCTCCCACTCCCCGCAAATATTCGCAACTTTCCGAACATATTAAGGGTCAGAGACCTGATTCTAGTTCAGCGAGAATCCGACGACAGTTGAATCGGCATGACATGAAGAGCCTATCCTTAGACACAGTCAAGGAATAGACTTTACTATTAAAATGGCCTGGCTGCACTTTGCCAACCCTTTTTCTTTTTTGTTTCAAGTCACATATCGATATTCCCGACTTCAATTGCGATTGTCACCTTGTTCGTACATTACAAGAGAGAATTTTGGACGCAAATATGCAACGTTTCCACCTTACCGCCACTGGGCACAATATCAACTATCTTCCCCAATACATTGCAGAACGGCATGGTTTCTTCCAAGAGCAGGGACTCGACGCCACCTTCTCAATACCCCAGCCCTGGGATGGCGTGCTGGATGATCTTGCTGAAGGCACAGCTGACAGTGCACTTGGCGGTATCTGGGTCCCGACAATGTACCATAATCGGGTGACGAACTACACAGTTTTCGCGCAAATCGCGAATCGCTGTCCTCTCGCTCTCATAAAGCGAGGCCCTAGTCAAGACTTCAAGCTGGCCGATGTGGCCGGGGCCACGGTGCTGATGAAATCAGGCGGCGGGGCTAGCGTTGGTCTTTTTTTCAAGATGCTACTGCGCGAAAACAGCATCGACCCGAAGTCGGTGGACTATATCCAAGATCTCGACGGCGTGATGCTGGGAAACCTGTTCCAAGGCGGTATGGGTGATTATTTTGTAACCGATATCCTCTCTGCTCGCACCATGGCGGATCGTAATCCCAACGTCTCGGTTGCGATGGAGATGGTCTCGCAAGGCGATGTGCCTTGGAGCGTGTATTACCGGGAAACCGCAACGATCACGGATGAGGTACTCGATAAGCAGAAGCGGTTCTTAGCGGCCCTTGCTAAGGGCATCGACTGGGTGCTCCAGCGTGACGCAGAATCGTTTAAAAATGAACTGGCCGAACTGTTTCCCACGGTGCCAGTCCAGGTCGCCGTGGATGTGACCAACACATTTCGTCACAACAGTATGTGGACATCTCCTCTTATACCTCGCGGGGGATTCGACCGGTGGCAGCTAGGGCTCGTTGGGGCCCGCCTCGTCAAAGATCCTCTTGCATACGAAACGCTGATCAACGATGTACCTGTGCTTGCAGCGTTGAAGGCCAAAAGTGATCAGTCATAAAGGAATGTTTGATACGAAGGTTAGCCCATTAGACGCTGTAGCTAGCCCTAGCATAGGTAGAACCCATAGTTCAATGCATCATCGCGCAGGGCCTTCTCCAAATAGCCACCTATTCCCAGAACTTGAATAACCTGGTACCGATGCGGTGGATATCAATTGTGTTGATAGATGGGGGTACACACCGCTCTAATATGCAATATCATCTAGGTGACGCAAAATTCCCTTCTCTTAGCAAAAGCAAAAAATCTAGATCCTAGTAACAGACTCCCTTTTTTTCGCGCAATTCAATGTCCCTCATAGATGTCGAGAGGCTCTCCTTGCCAATCCTCTCCTAAAGTTCGCTCTCAAAATACGAAGGTCTTATGACAGCAATCAAGGAAAACTCGGAGAATACAAATTCCCTAATAAAGTCAATCCTGAATTCCAGTGTTGATTTTGACGATGATGGTTCCAAACGTGAGCTGCTTCTAAACTGGATTTCTAATGTTGGAAACTTCATGACACCCAAGTTATTGGAAGCAGATAGATCATAATTTGAATGCTCTGCACACGCATCACATCCCTGGTAGGATGATCATTGGCAATAATCCTGTACCAATTTGGCCAAAACACTATCTACCTGCTTGATACTCTCAACATCGACATACTCCTCCTTTGCGTGCAACCCCTCACCTTTCGGTCCAAACACCACACACGGAATCCCGACTTCGCTCAAAAGTGCGGCGTCACACCAAAACGGCATTGATGCCACTTTTGGAGAAGCTCCGATGATAGATTTTGCCGTGTCTGCTACCTTTTGCACGAAAGGGTGGGTAGAGGGTATTTTCATCGGTAGGCGAGAGAGAGTGACTCGAGGCTGAGAGAATTGGAACCCTTGTCTGAGTGATGCGGTGGTTTGAAGAAGAGCTAACATGTCAGTGACGAGGGTTTGTGGGGATTGGGATGGGATGGTGCGAAATTCGATTGTCAGAGTGGTTTTTGCTGGGTATGAAGATGCTTCTTCACCGCCATTGATCAGTCCGCAGTGTAAAGAAGCTTGGCCGAGGAGGTCATCCGTGGGAAGCTTCTGTTGGTATGCTTCGAGCTGCGTCAGAAAAGCACCAGTATGCATAATCGAATCAACCCCCAACGAGGGCATTGAGCCATGCGACGCGGTTCCTATGATGTCGATTTCAATCCATACAAACCCCTTGTGGGAACAAACCAGTTCATGTTGCGTAGGTTCTGGAATTACAGCAGCGTCAGCTCGCCAGCCAGCTTCGATCACGTCAATGGTTCCTTTGGATGCGTCTTCCTCGTCTGCGACTGCCGCGATGATGATATCCCCTCGAAGAGAGATGTATTTTGCCACAAGCGCTGCACTGAGCATGGCTGCCACGCCACTCTTCATATCAAGACTTCCTCGTCCGAGGACTACTGAACGGTTATTTTTGTTTGCGAGGGCACCCGAAAGAGGATCTTTTTCGTAGCTAGACAAGCTGACAGTGTCAATGTGTCCATTGAGCATCAGTGATTTTCCACCTCCAGTTCCACGAACAATACCAACAACAGATGGACGTGAATGAACTGTCTCGATACGGTGATTCTCTATACCACGGTGCTCGAACCATGCAGCCAGATAATCTGCAATTTGGGCCTCCCCTGCCCCTTCAGCAACCGATAAGGTAGCGTTCGACGAATCGATTTGCGTAAGGATTTGGGTGAGCGTCACTGGATCATCAGTTGATGTATCAAATGGTTTGGGGTACGGTCTTGATCCTTCTGTGCTCAATATAACGATAACAGCATCTTTGTTAAGTTCAACCCTGTCCTGCTGGGTCTCTACCAGATGCCGCAATGCAGCAAGGGTGCTACCTCCACAGGGGCCGGCTGATATAGCATGGCTCTCCAGATATTGCACTGCCCTATGGCTTTCATAATCCGACACTGTGACACTTGCATCCACGGATTGCCTAAGGATATCCCATGCGGTACTGGACAATGTCCCACAGCAGGAGCCATTCATGATACTCGATGTGGTTTTAACAGTCACTGATCGGCCAGCAAGAAGAGACTTGTAGAAGCATGCCCCCGTATCAGGTTCCACTGCGACGACTTGCACATGGCTGTGTCTTCTCCACTTGCAATGCTTCGCAACAGCACTTGCTAAAGATCCCACGCCCACTGGAGTTATCACGACTGATGGATGTAGGCCTTCTTTGCCAAGCTGCTCGTCAATTTCTTCCATCAACGTCGAGTAGCCGTCGACAATCCAGCTCGGAATTTCTTCATACCCATCCCATGCCGTGTCTTGTACCAGTAATCCACCGTGTGTCGCTGCGGCTGCGGCTGCTTGCCCGACTGCAATGTCGTAGTCTCCCTGAACAACATGAAGTTGGGCTCCATCATTTTCAATCAACTTTCTAGTATGTGCATTCATGCCCTCTGGCACAAAAACATGCGCCTGCACGCCAATCAGAGCCGCCATGTAACCCACAGCACGACCATGGTTCCCTTCGGTTGCTGTATAGAGGTAAATCTGAACCTGCTCGTTCTGATCTCTAACGTACTCTCTAAGGTCAGTGATATTTGTCGAAGCAGGCTCGATTTTTAAATGGGCGCAGACGGCACGAAAACAGCCCCATGACGCGCCCAGGATTTTGAAAGAACGTAGACCACAGCGCTTGCTTTCATCCTTAACATAGACGGCTTTGACACCGAGCTGTTGTGCGAGGTCTGGCAGTGCAACTAGAGGAGTTTGTGCGTAGCCTGGTAGAGATGTGTGGAAGGAACGGATCGCGCTCTGGGGAAAGTGGTCTGGGTGGGTGGCGGAGGAAAGGAGCGACTGGGGGAACACGATCGGGCGGCGAGTTGGAGAGGCCATTCTTTCTTCTCTCTTCTCTTCTCTTTTATTCGATGCGTTGGTTGTTGTGTTTATCTTCTAATGATGAGAACTCCTCTATACTATAATAGATTTCTATCAATGGATTTGAATTTACATCGCACATCGTGACCCCGCCGCGCCTTACACAAACATCTGTCGAAATATATAACTAGGCACTCGGAAGACGTCAACATTTTGGAACATTTTACGATGGCAATGACTTGGGAGATACAACCGCTTCTTATCATCAATTGATCCTGTTCCTATATATAAACTTACATTAATATACTATGTCGGTGATACAAAATCGCAATGGAGTTGTTGTTTATTATCTGCTACCGGTGCCTAGGGTTTATATCAACTGCTATGGAGGCGATCTCGGAGGCCCGTACCCCACCACCCAATCCCATGTTTTCTAATTGGCCAGAAACTGTAATCTCATTTCATCACTGGTCATGCACGACATTCGAGAAGAATTAAAGAGTCATTCATCCTCTGCCTCCAGGGTTATGGTGCGAGATCGTTAAATTGATGATTATCATCAAGCGTACTTGGTCAGCATGACTGAAGACATTTGGGATGACGATTACTGGCGCTCTGCCATCGACCCGCTGCTCACAGCGGGCCCAATTCCAAATGATATAATCAACCATCCGCACGACGATCCCATGCGGAACATGTTTCAAGGACATCGCCACGAGGACGAGGAATTAGATTTCGACTGGAACGAGCTTATCGAACTGGATTACGCAGAAGATACACGGGAATTTCCAACCGGACAAAGTCCGACAACAATCCAGAACGCACCAAAAATTAACAAAAATGTATCTCAAGACGGTGCTGTTGGTGTTCAAGACTGGCTGGATGGCGCCTTTGTACCTCCAGTGCCTTGCTCCTACTGTAGACATTGGCGTCTGCAATGTTTGATCCTCAATACGTCAGCTGTAAACCCCAACCCAATCAGATCTTGTTCAAGCTGTGTCGCTTTGTTTCGGGAGTGCAGCCTTTCCCGAGGAGAGAAGCGTCAACCGTCTGATTTTGAGACGTTAACTCCGGTATATGGCCATATGCATGGTCTCACTGAGGAGCAGCTAGGCGAGGCGCCGTCACGACAGCGAGAAGAAGTAGTAGTAGAAGAAGAAGAAGAAGAAGAAGAAGAAGGAAAAAAAACTACAACGCGCCGGATATTTTCGAGAAAAGGAGGGAGGGTGCTTCAAAACTGGTTCTACCGACACCAGGAATATCCCTATCCGACAGAAGAGCAAAAGACAAGCCTTGCACAAGAATCAGGCCTCAGTAAGAGACAGGTATCCAATTGGTTTGCAAATGCTAGACGTCGCCATAAACAACACTTCAAACAAAAAGAGACCCTCCATGTCTATAGATCAGGTTCTCCAATGCCTAGAACTGATGGATTTGCATTGATGACTCCGATGGAAAGATGGAAGAGTTCACCGCCAGAAGACGAGCCGGTGTCGAAATCAACTATACGAAAGGCCATTGCCTCCACGAACTACAATGGCGAAGCAAGGAACATAATAGGCGGGCCTCGTTTAGAGTATTCAACAGATGATTCAACTTCACATCCAAGCTCGTCAATGTCGAGCTTCGGCACTGGACGTTCGGAATCCTCAGAAAGCTTGTCCTCGGCATGGAGCTATCAATCTAGTAATGGAAATTGGCCATCACTACACGCTACAAGTCCTGGGATTAAGATGAACGGCGTGGTCAAAGCCCGAAAGCGACGGCATCGTCGACGAGATCAACCTACTGTCCAAGACAATTTGTACCAGTGCACATTCTGCCGTTATTCGGCTAAGAAAAGACACGATTGGGTTCGACATGAAAAGAGTATCCACCTGTCTTTGGAGTCTTGGTGCTGTACTCCGGACTTGGAAGCTGTGCGACAGGCGACAGAGCTGCCATCGGTGGAAATAGAATCACAAAACAGCCCAGTTTGCGCGCTCTGTGGCCAAGACAGCTCTCCAACCCACTGCGAAGATGCACACGATTTTGGTCTTTGTGCTGACCGGCCGCTGTCTGAACGCACGTTCGGGCGAAAAGATCATTTGTGGCAGCACTTGCACAAATTCCACCACTGCAATGGAAGAAACATTCCTCCACAAGTAGTGGAGGGCCTGGACAAATTATGTCGGACGGAGCGCCACGAAGTTCCCTCTCGTTGCGGGTTCTGTGAAGCCACATTGCAGACCTGGGACCAGCGCGCAGACCATTTGGCGGCACATTTCAAGCACGGGTTTCGCATGAGCCAGTGGAGGGGGGACTGGGGCTTGGAGGAACCCGTGCTGCAAGATCTTAGAGAGGCTGTATTGCCGTGGGAGCGTTAGACCATCGGCCTAGACAAGATCATGACGACCCGGACACAATTTGTGAACCGTCATCCGTCTCACAGGCCAATGGCAAGGCGTGAATCTGGTATAGGCATCTTGTCACACGAGATGATTGGGATTAGAGTGGTATTTCGAGTGCACTCTCCAGTATATGCACAACCACACGACATGATTGAGGCAAGATATATGCATGGTTGTATGTATCATAGGTTGGCTAAGACTCGCAATTGCAACCAACCTAAGGCTACAGGTTACAAGTATCGGAACATTAGGGAGGGCACGGGAGGGCACGTGCAGGGCCGGGCGTTTCAGCACCCAGGCATCGAGCGATGCACGATATGACAGCGACAGTGACAGACCCTAATCAACCAGGATAATCATCCTCGGCCATCAGGAAGAGCCTTCCGCGTTGCATTCTAGAAAACGGCGGCCTCCCCCACTCTTACCCGCTTGGGGGTGGCACTAACAGCTCTAGTCGACTATATTTAGATTTTATTTGTTAACATCTACTACTATCACTGCATGTACGTACTACCAACTGAGTATGAAAAGCAAAGGAAGAAGTCCTCTGCATACCAGTGCGTAGGAGTGATTTGCTGCTATGGTATGGTTGAACGCCATTCCTGAGCATACGAGAGGCAGCGACCAGTCGGCTCTCGACTAGGAATGTGGATATGCCACGCGGCAGCTCTTATTGGCGGTGATTCACTTGGCTGCGTGCAATATTTCGTAACGGCCGGCATTATTTATTTTTATTGTGATGGCTGTGGAATGAGTGGGAGAATGAGACAATATTATTCCTCTTCTCCTTTTCTCTCATTCTCCCCCTTTTCAGAGATATAGTTTGTTACTGAGTGCGAGCTGTAATTTTTCGTGTTCAGGCTGGACATTGATTATCTTGGCTGATAACCGTGACCGATCGGCCACTTGATCTGCTGCCGCAGCCTGGTGACTGCTTATTCAACGGCGCAGATGTTAATCAATGTCTGAGGCAAGTGACTGTCTCACAAGACCTCCATATTCCAGAATAGTAATTACGAAGCTCACTATTGTCGAACGGCTGGCAAGAAAAATGCAAACCACTCGGCGACCAAGTAAGACAGACAGACCCCCTGTTTCAGGTGGGAACCGCATCATTGTGGGGGGCGATCATTTGGTGTGTCGGGAGGCGGTACTAGGCGATACGGATGACAGTTGCTTTGAGAGTTCATAGGCCATACTTTCACACGGTGTGTTTAGTCAGAGAGTTGCGGTAGAATGTGATGTAGCCATTTGAAAAATTAAGTAGTCATATCATATAATATTTCTGTATATAGGCAAATTTTTAATGTCGAGATGTTGATGGTAGTACGAGGTAATGTCCATACCAGATGTAATAGAGGTCGCTGCTCATTGGCTGTCAGCGAGGACCTAGTGAGGCGCAGCCGCAGTGTCCAAAAAAAGAACTGGCTGTGTGAATTCTTATTTTTGACTACAGTGGACTTTTTTCACGCCCTGTGGATGATTGTAATACTGATATCTAATATTAACTGCTATATTTTTGATGTTATAGCATCGGATTGCAATATGAATGCTTGATGCGAGGCATGCTCATGCATCCACGTCAAGGTATGTGTAACCGGGCCACGTATGAGACAGGACGCGGCAGAACCACCACAGCGCACGTAATCGGAGTAATATACGTATCGTATGTAATGCAGCCACAGTCAATAATTGCTTGACGTCGGTGGGCCAATAAGAGGACCCGCCCCGCCCCACAGTCGTCCCGGCAGCCAACCAGGAGGTACGGGCGATCTGACTTGGCGGGGCCTGGTCCCCCGTCCAAATCTCTATTAGTCTTTTTTTTTCCCTGGGTCGCTCTTGCTGTCTTCCCCTGTGGCCGCTCTATCCACCTCTGCCAGCCAGCTTTCCCTGTCCATCCATCGCCTTCACGTCTTGCTCGCTGTTGACTGACTGACTGTTTGCTTGTGAATCTTATATCGCCTTCGTGAGCATCCTACATCAATCCGGTCTCGCGAGCTGTCTACTTAATCGTTTTTTTGGCTGCCCGGTCACCACGGCCCTGGCGGCTAACACTCGTTTTACTGCGCCAGTTCTCAGCTCGTCCGCCAACGACGCTTACTTGTTAGCTTCTAACACCGTTTTTCTTCCGCCCGCTCGATATATGTGGCCTTGTTCCATCCATCGGTAATCCGATCTTCAACATCTCGATTTCATTCAACCTTCTTTCTACTCGCCCCTAAGAGTACGGTTGATCAACAACAATGGCCTACCAAGGCTCCCACACCCCGGGGTCGCCTTACCACGAGGAAGGCGGCCACCGACTGGACAACTTGGGCCAGACCAACGTATGCCTGACATCCACGATCCTGCTCTTGATGATTTCTTCCAACTGACACGATATTCCCGCAGTACGGTGAAGATGACGCGTCCCGCAGTTTGCTCAATCAAGGCCCCTTCAACGGCCCATTTGAAGACCCTCACAGCCGCTCCGCATCGCCCATGCGCCCAGTGTCGAGGTACAGTTTGACCGAGTCCTATGCGCCGGAATCTGCCGCTCCTGCCTACCATGACCCCTACAACCCTTCTCCTGAGAACCCGGCGGCTGCCTTTGGAGTTCCCGGTCGTGTGGCCTCTCCATATGCACGCAGTGAGACTTCTTCCACCGAAGCATGGCGTCAACGACAAGCTCCTGGCTCGGGACTGCGCCGCTATGCCACAAGAAAGGTCAAGCTCGTTCAGGGCTCTGTTCTAAGTGTAGATTACCCAGTGCCTAGTGCTATTCAAAATGCCGTTCAAGCCAGATACCGCAACGACCTTGAGGGTGGCAGCGAAGAGTTCACCCACATGCGATGTAAGTCTAGCACCGTTATTTCACTTTGTTTGTATTAATTGCGTCGCTGATAATGTGTAGACACTGCTGCTACTTGTGATCCTAATGAATTCACCCTTCACAACGGTTACAACCTCCGACCAGCTATGTACAATCGTCATACTGAACTTCTGATTGCCATTACCTACTACAACGAAGACAAGACTTTGACTGCTCGAACACTGCATGGTGTTATGCAAAATATTCGTGACATTGTTAATCTCAAAAAGTCAGAATTCTGGAACAAGGGTGGTCCTGCTTGGCAGAAAATTGTCGTCTGTCTTGTATTCGACGGTATCGATCCTTGCGACAAGGACACTCTTGATGTTCTGGCTACCGTCGGTATTTACCAGGACGGTGTGATGAAACGTGACGTCGACGGCAAGGAAACAGTTGCCCACATTGTAAGTACTCTCTATCCAGATACAGGCATTGAATACTGATTGTGGACAGTTCGAATACACCACACAATTGTCGGTTACTCCTAGCCAGCAACTCATTCGTCCCACCGACGACGGACCGAGCACACTGCCTCCCGTTCAGATGATTTTCTGTTTGAAGCAGAAGAACAGCAAGAAGATCAACTCCCATCGATGGTTGTTCAACGCCTTTGGTCGCATTTTGAACCCTGAAATTTGTATCCTGCTCGATGCTGGTACCAAACCTGGCCCAAAGTCTCTCCTTGCTTTGTGGGAAGGTTTTTACAACGACAAGGACCTAGGTGGTGCTTGTGGTGAAATTCACGCTATGTTGGGTAAAGGGTGGAAGAACTTAATCAATCCTCTGGTCGCAGCCCAGAACTTCGAGTACAAGATTTCCAATATTCTCGACAAACCCCTAGAAAGTTCCTTCGGATACGTCAGTGTGTTGCCTGGTGCTTTCTCTGCATATCGATTCCGCGCTATCATGGGCCGTCCTTTGGAGCAGTATTTTCATGGTGATCACACGCTTTCCAAGCAGCTCGGCAAGAAGGGTATTGAAGGCATGAACATTTTCAAGAAGAACATGTTCTTGGCCGAAGATCGTATCTTGTGTTTCGAGCTAGTCGCCAAGGCTGGTTCTAAATGGCATCTCTCATATGTCAAAGCCTCAAAGGGTGAAACTGACGTGCCTGAAGGTGCTCCTGAATTCATCTCACAGCGTCGTCGTTGGTTGAACGGTTCCTTCGCCGCTAGTATTTATAGTTTGATGCATTTCGGTCGCATGTACAAGAGTGGTCACAACATCCTTCGCATGTTCGTTCTTCACATTCAATTGCTCTACAACATTTTCCAACAAATCATGACTTGGTTCGCTCTCGGTATGTGTCGGAATTTTCTCACTCAAAACTCAGCTAACAAGGAGCTTAGCGTCTTATTGGCTTACTACAACGGTTATCATGGATCTTGTCGGTACTCCTGGCACGTCAAATGGTGATCGCGGATTCCCCTTTGGTAATGAGGCTACGCCTATAATCAATACCATTATTAAATATGTGTATCTGGGTGTCCTTCTACTTCAGTTCATTCTTGCACTGGGTAATCGTCCGAAAGGGTAAGTTAGTTTCTATCGATTATCAGCACCCATCTGACTTTGGCAGTTCAAAACATTCGTACATTCTATCCTTCATCTTCTTTGGTATTGTGCAAACATATGTCGTCATCGATTCTATGTACCTGGTTGTTCACGCTTTCTCCGGTAAAAATGCCATCGACTTTGATATGGATAATGGGGTTGGCGGTTTCCTCAGATCCTTCTTTTCTTCGTCCGGTGCGGGTATTATTATTATCGCCCTGGCTGCAACCTTCGGTCTCTACTTCGTCGCTTCTTTCATGTACATGGACCCCTGGCACATGTTTACCTCTTTCCCTGCCTATCTCTTGATCATGTCTTCCTACATCAACATTCTCAACGTGTACGCCTTTAGCAATTGGCACGATGTGTCCTGGGGTACCAAGGGTTCAGATAAAGCGGACGCTTTACCGTCGGTACAGACGAAAAAAGAAGCAGATGGAAAGGGCGCAGTTATCGAAGAAATCGACAAGCCTCAGGCTGATATTGACAGTCAATTTGAAGCTACTGTCAAGCGTGCCCTGACACCCTATGTTCCCCCGAAGGAGAATGAGGAACGCAGCTTGGAGGATTCGTACAAGAGTTTCCGTACCAAATTGGTCACTTTCTGGATTTTCACCAACGCTCTTTTGGCCGTTTGCATTACTAGCGAGGCTGTCGACAAGTTTGGGTTTACCGTAAGTCCGGTTCTTTGTCGTAATTGAATAGCTGCTAACGTCGCATAGAGCCAAGCTACCGACCGTACCAGCCGCTTTTTCCAGATTCTTCTGTGGGCTACTGCAGCGCTGTCCCTGGTCCGCTTCCTTGGAGCGTGCTGGTTCCTCGGAAAGACTGGTATCATGTGCTGCTGTGCTCGACGATAAATGTTACGAATTACAGGGGGCTGCTGCTTGCAGCTGGCTGTGGATCAGCGGCTCCGTTGGCGCTGTTTTCCCAAAAGGCTTTTTAATATCCATCACTATCCATTTCTAAAATATGTAGTCTACTGTAGATTTCCGTCTACCTTGTTTGTTTTGTCCTTGGCTTTATACTTGTGATGTCAACAATTGAATTCTTTTAAGTTGATACGTTCATGGTTATATCCGCTACAAATAGCGGTTCAATCGCAGTGTCTAGCACTTATACAGCGAATGGAATTCATACATCAAACCTGCTTTTACTAGTTATAAGTTCATATCATAATACCTCTTAGTGTGGCACAGATGTATATAGATTTATGTGTATGTCTCTGTGGCGTGATACTTGATAACCCAAGTATGAGCTTGGCGATCAGTCAGCAGCGGATAAGAGTTAACTTATCGGGCGGGACGAACACCGCGGGCGACCCGATTCAACGTTTGAACTCAAACACTTTACCTACCTTACCACACAACATCTGGCGTTCGCGTTGCGCATTCATTAGATCTTTACCTGTTCTGCGCTCAAATACCCCACAAAACCAGTTTGACTTCATTTAGACGGGCCTTTCATATCTCACCACTGCAGCGGCGACTTAAGTAACCCCGCATACCTGATAGATCTTGGGCAGACTCGCCATATATAGATACTGTGAAATAAATAGCACGTTAAAGTCCACAACGGTGGTGGCATATAGTCAAGATGTTGAAGATTTGGTCTATGGTACGTTTTGAAGTCGCCCTTCCATACGAATATCACTAACAGATGCCAGAAACAAAAACAGCAACAAGCTGAAAATGCCGAAGGTGGCGCCGCGAAAAAGAAGAAAGTCACTGCCGCCCAACTGCGTGTTCAGCGAGGTAAAACTCTCCTTTTCTTATAGACTTTTATGTAGCTGATACTGACTCCTGCTAGACTTGCAAGAACTCTCCCTCGGCTCGACGATGAAAATGACCTTTCCCAACCCCGATGACATCCTCAACTTCACACTCACCATCGAGCCCGACGAAGGGATGTACAAAGGCGGCAGTTTCAATTTCACCTTCAGCATCAACCAGAACTTCCCGCACGATCCACCGAAAGTAAAATGCACGCAGAAAATCTACCATCCAAATATCGATCTCGAGGGGAACGTGTGCTTGAATATTCTGCGCGAGGACTGGAAGCCCGTGCTCAACTTGAACGCGGTGATTGTCGGCATGCAGTTCTTGTTCCTCGAGCCTAATGCATCGGATCCACTCAACAAGGAAGCCGCGGAGGATTTGAGGACGAATCGTGAAGGGTTCAAAAAGAATGTCCGGAACTCGATGGCGGGTGGCAATGTGCGGGGAAATTCATTTGAGCGTGTTTTGCGATAGTCTTTCCCTTTGTGTGTCTGTGTGTGTGTGTCCTAAATATTATTGACTACATCGAAGCATAGGAGGATAGACATGCTGTTTTGTTTTGCAGCGGGTTTCTCTACCTCTATTCATTTAAAGATGATCCATCTGCGTCTTCGCTTTCTTGTTTAGTTTTATGATTAGCAATGATGATGAGGTATGGAAGTTTTGCTACTTTTGATTTCAATCCTGGCTATGCGTGAGGTCTGCATGGTTGAATGCTGAAAATTAGTCATGGTATGAGAAGATGTCAAATCTGTACTACTGCAGCAAGCGGTATCATATATAAGACAAAAGGAATTTGATCTTGTTGTATTGTTTGTTTCTTCCACACTCAACCTCCTCAACTAGTCGAAATGCTTCTTTTTCTTTTGTATTTATATACAAATATTGCACAATCAAGAAATATTCTATTGATCCCTCAACTTCCCTCAACTTCCAGCGTACAATCAACACGTTCAATGAGCGATGACATATTTCGTCGCTTAGGCCTTCTCGGTGGCACGCTCGTTCTCGATACGGGCATAGTAGCTGTCACGGGCGCGGACGCGGGGGAGGTGGAAGCCTTGATGTGAGTTAGTAGAGGATCGCGGGATGATAGACTTTTTTGTTTGTGTATACATACCGTACCACCAGAGGTATCCGAAAGTGGTACCGAGGCCTATTCGAGATATCAGTTCGAGCCCAGAATTAATGATTTATTTCGTATCGAGGTTGAATAGTTGAGAGAGCAACAATGTCGACATCGGCAGACCAGGATGGGTATTCCCTCGGCTTAACGACGATACCTGGAAAACTCACCGAAAGCAGTGCTGAGGTCAAGGACAAGGCCCCGGCGGAGCATCTGTTTACTGTTAGCACCGATCACACCACATACTACCGAGTAGATAGCTAATTGATCGATCTGAGAGAGGCTGAAGCGCATCGCCGTCATTCTCGGGAGATCAAGGAATCACTTACGCCAGTGATAGGAGCGATAGCGGTAGCCATTGCGACGTGAAAACTCCGTGAGTATATTCGTCAGATGTATGGGAGGAGATTGCGGGCACCCAGAAGAGTGTTCCTGGCGGTTTATTTCTGGATGAGAGGGGAGTGCTCGGTCTGCGTGAGGATCGCAAGATTGACGTTAGCTGATGCCGCGCCAAGACCGGGCCGGATCGGGTTAGCCGGTCTCTCACCATGTGTGCTCACTACTCAGTCATGTCCAGTAATGCTCAGTAATGTGGTGAGTGTTGGAGGTGAGCAGAAACTGAGTTGGATTGGAAGATATTACGCATTGGAATTTTATTGCTGGATTTATAGTCAATAAATGAGGTGGTTCAGACAAATGCTGAGTACAACTAAAGATTGCGTGCGATATCACGTGACCAGACCGCTTCCTTGAGCTCTTCCCGCAACTTGAAGCTCACCGTACCTCAGCAAGGCTTCTCCAACCTGTGCCATGGCGCAAGTCACAGAGACATCGCTGAAGCGCTCGTCATCGTCGCTATCGTCTCTACACGAACCACACCTCAAGGGGCAGAAACGCCCCTATCACCACCACCACAAACTCCAGCAACGTGTGCAAACCGACCTCCAAGAACCGGCCATCCCCGACGATGCCACCATCACGCACCTCTTGAACCGGTCGATCGGACAGGTGCTCGCATCCACCGGCTATGAAATCGCCGAACCTACAGCCTTAGATGCCTTCCGACAGGCCACTGAAGAGTGTATGTTCACACCAGCTTTTTGATGAACGAAAGCGTTCTTGAGCTCGATCTTACAAAGTCGCAGATATCCTTCACTTAGCATCCTTCGTGCGCCAGTCGATGATCTCGTCACGCCGCATGCAGCCTATCCCCCAGGACTTTGAATACGCCTTCCAGCGAGCGTTCATTAGCACAGACGAGCTCTTGCCACAAATCAAAACAGAACCATATGAACCCATCCCGACACTCCTACCCAGCCCGCCACCCGAGGATAAAGACCCATTTGATGCATTCCTCAGCATCCCCATTCTAGGTGACGAGCTAAGTGGTGAAAGAGACCGGTTGCAGAGCGGCTTTATTCCCGCGCATTTCCCTCAGTTTCCAAGCATACACACATATCGATTCACCCCAGTGTATACGGACAGAGAGACGGACCCACAGCGGATTCGAGAGCTTGGAACTGAGGATGGTCGGCATGGGGAAGAAGCGCTGCGGAAGTTGGCGCGCGCGGCGTTCAAGGACACGCATGTAGCTGGCGTGGGCAAAGGAGAGAAACGGCTCTGGGGTCGAAAGAGCGAGACTATGGAGAGTATGTTTGAGAAGACTATCCGCGGGCTCACCAAGAAGTACCAGCCGGATGGAAAATCCTTAGACACGGATGGATCGACCCAGAAACCGGCGAGGTTTTCCATGGCGAATATTGAACTGGCGCCGATAGTCAATTGTGAGCGAGATTTCTGGAGAAAGGTAGCGACAGGGTCGCCCAAGACGGAAAAACCGGTCGACATAAAGGATCCCGTTATCGCGAAGGTAGAGCGATGGGTTTCGTCTTAAAGCAGATTCAGCGCAATTTACAGTTGCATATGATGGAGGCGTTTTGGTGGTTGTTTTTAATAGCTCAGATACCCGATTTGGTTTGATAGTTTTATTTACATACGCATATTATCGAGGATATTGATGGCATAGCATAGCACATAAGAAAGGTTTCATAACACATTATCCGCCGCTTTCTAAATCAAATATAATACAAGAAGAGAGAGTATAGACAATCGATCCCAGCTCGATCGGAAATGATATCACGGCTTCTCCATTGTATCTATCGCACTCGCTTTCGAGCTGCTACTAGGACTTGCTTCCCAACTCGTCGTTTCTACCGTCGGACCACCCGCACACCTAAACCCGCAATACCGAGTCAGCAATCTTCTTTAATCCCAAATGATGAAACAAACGCACCGCCGGAAAAGCCTCACAATCGGCTTGCATTTCACAACACCGGGAGCCTGGATACCTTCTGAAGGCGGGTTGCATGAGTACTGCACGAGTTCCATCAATTCGCATTTGTGCAGATCAACAGGGTCGCCTTTGCGCCGTTTTTCTTTGAAGCCGTTCTGGATGATTTGCACGCGATCGGGGAGGTCCGCCGTCGAAAAAATGGGAATGAGAGGTGCCATTGATGTGTTTTGCGAGGAAGTTGGGCGGATTGAGTTGTTTCTTTAGCTTGGTTGTCGGCTTGAGAGGTGTAGTGACAGGAAGCAGCGAGGCCTAAATTCCGGCTTGGAGATTTCCCGATAAGACCCGCCTAGCGATCTTATCTATAGACGACGTCTCTATCTTTACTCAACAACACAACTGACTCTAAACCACCAAAAGCTGGCCCATTACAATATTGCCTACAGTGCTCTTGCTGCATACTATAGAACAATTGACTGCCGCCCTTAATACTTACACATGAATATGGTGTAGAGTACTCGGATTACTATCTTAAGCTAGCCAACTAGCATACATGAATGTCCACAGTCTAGTGTAGAGAAAAAGAAAAAGAATTGTTAGACGTCAGTATGACTGACTAACAGACCGAGTGCGACGGATTTGCATCGCGACCTGGAGCATGCGGTATGAACGATAACTATTCGTCAATGGAGCCCGTACCTATAATTGAGTCGTTAGGCAGCTTATTCCAATTACTTTTCTCCTTTTTCGTTTCACTGTTGAAATAGTGTATACATTGGAACTGCAAACTGACCTTGCTAGTCCACGGTAAAGCTAATATTGTCCTCACGGCAATTTTCATACCTCCGCTGGCCTAGAGAGGCAATGCCATCGAGTTCCCAATTGACCCTAACCCCATACGTTCCATGCCTTTCAAAGAGCGTAATGGGAGCATGCACATGAAATATGCCATCTCGAAGAATGGTAGTACACATGTGATCGTCGACATCGTCGTTGGGACTAGGTACGTCATAAAATACCTCGAGTTCAAAAGACCATTCTGTTTGGCTGTCTTGAATTGGAAAAGGTTGCCCATGGGATTCCAGTTGAACCTCTATGAGCTTATAAGCTTCTCCTTCTACTCGTACATCATAGTATTTCAAGATTTTCCATTTGAAATCGGACACTGGATCTGGAGAATTGCTTGGCGGTTAGCTGCTTTTTCCTTCCTTTTTTGTTTTCACCAAATGAAAATGTTATAGATGTTGGGGTATACCGACCTGGGCGGGGAACGGCAAAGGTAAACTCGCATGAACGGCTTTCTTCATAGATTCCTGTGCCCAATGTGGGCAAGTTCTCAAGTGATCGATTGATCGAAATTTGATAATCTCCGGGTCTCTCGACTAGGTATTTCGGGATAGGAACAGGAAATCTGCCCTCCATCAAAGTCGACTCACACACTTTCGTTTCGATGTAGCCATAACGGATTACTGTAACATTGAAATTATGTGGCCTTGGTCCATCCACCCGAACAGGGAATCTATTAGACCACAGTCCAACCTCTACCCACAGGTAGTCCTGGTCATCCCACTGGTCAACTTTTCTCCATTCGAAATTGTGGCCCGAAGAGGAGGCAGTTCCAGTTAGAGACATGGCTTGATTGGTATCCCTGATATGGGTGATATAAGAGTATCGTTATTTGAATTGCGAAAATGTTAATTCAATGGTTGGTTGTGTTGAAAAGTTCAAGAGTGCATTGTAGGAATTGGGATTTTTATATGCAATGAATTAGTCAGTTTTCTGTTTTGGATTGAGTCAATGTTTGTAGTCATTCGGTAACAGAGCCGAAATTGGAGTCGTTACACGAAGTTGGTCAGATTGATTACTCAAAAGACGGACTGTTACATCAATCGACATGGGAAGAATTACAAAAATATGAGTCAAATGTCTTAGTCATGATAGAATTGGTCAACTTGGTCAACTTGAACATTATAATTATTATTTGAAATATCAATTAAACTACATTTCTTAACTTAGTGACGAATGTGATGTTCTCAATGTGTTCCAGGAAATAAGGTATTGTTAGATTTATGATTCTGTCTGATCAAACTTTAGTTACAATGTGAAAGTAACATATGATCTAATGAAAATCATCACAGCCGCATAGCAAGGCTATTGTTTGTTCGTCAGTTTAATTACTCTAATTCCTTTCAGTGGTCTTTTAATCCCACCCGGAGACAGTTCTCACCCACATTTTACACCACGTCAAAAAAGCAAGGCCTTGTGCCTTCACAAGCCCGAGGTTCGGGTCAGAGATTATCTCTCTGATATTTGCGCAAAAATGTCCTGTAAATGGAGCAAGGTACAGAGCAAAGATTCAGCTATTAAAAGTGTAAGATGCCGGGCTTAGTATCGCCATGCCTTTTTTTAAGGATATATCTCCCTCATCAGCAGTATTATAGCTGACGATCGTAGGCTCTATGTTATAGCCTCCCCAATATTGATAACATGGGTTACAAAGCTTGTGTCTATTGACCCAAGGATGGTCTCTATCGATCCCAAACCCCATTTCCACGGAAAAAGGATACTACCAGGCTGCTAGCTGTAGGGGGATAGCCAGTCATAACAACTGCGTGTCTCAAATCCGAGTTAAGGATAAGTAAATTTGGATGTTTTGGTGGCGTTGGATCTCGTAGCCGTCAACGGACTTGCTGTTTGGTAGAGAAGTGTGGATATAATCCCACGTACGGCCTCCGTCCTCTTAACTCGTCGTAGACACCATGAATATTCCAGATCAAGTTCCAGCTGATAGGAATATCCCGAGGTATTGTAGACACCATAGTATAATTGACTGGATAGAATTAAAGCTTGACCAACAGCTTAGTGGTTTGAGAGGAGAAGATGAAAAGTGAATATCTGAGTGACTATATTTGCGACTGTTGAGAAAAGTGTATAAGAGGAATCGGACTTATAGACATGAATGACTCCAGTATTAGGTTGGAAGGGTCAGGCATCGTGGTGACTCTTTATTCTGTTCCTTTTTTCTCAAAGACGAAAACCATTAGATAAACGGAAGGATTCGGATTTCAGGGGCGGGGTTGAGTCAAACGATTCAACCTGGCATATTGAGCTACGCCGTAATTTGAGTCATTCGGACGTATTTTAATTGTAGGCGCTTTTGATAATAGGAAATCTATGTAACTAATATCTGGAATGACGAGAATTCCTTCTAGCTATGACTGAACTGCATATGTGATATATTTAGATATGTCATGCTAGATCTTGATGAATCATTAATCTATATATGTATTACTGACTTATATGATCTACATTTTATGCAACTATTTTATACATCGGCTGGGAGGTAGATATGTACTCCTTACCAATAAAACCCTAAAGCATCAACGGTCTGGTATAGTGACTTCCGTACGCGCCTCAATGCACTCCATCATTGATCAAAATTGATAATTCAAGGCGATAGATATACAAATATGTAAACTACTAGTAATGGGCTAGGAACATTAAATACTTATATGGTTTTCGGAGACATGTCTCAAAGGAATGAGGTTTAGAAACTCACTTCGGCAGCTTTCCTCCGCTCCTTGGGGATTGATCGTTTAGAATATTGAATAACCAATAAAGTGGTTTTTAGTGAATCAAAGAGAAAGGTTCTCACACGAAAACGCAGGGCGTGTCGTATCCGCATAGTCTGCAACTATAGTCTTGACTGACGCATAGAGTCCCGGACCGAAAAGAAAAAGCCCGCCAATAAAAGCAAAAATATGAATGACAGTCAAGGCTGCCCGCAATGGAGTTGCGAAAAACTTTCCCCGGAATAAGTGCCAGTAAGCGACAGCCCAAAAAACAAGACCGAAATGAGAATCAAAAGACGCTCCTAGAATTGTGCCAAAGTCGCCCATATTTGGAATTACCTCTGCGAAGACAAATGCAACAAACCAATAAATTGCCATCAGAATAACCCATACTCCCCAACCTATTACAGTGTGACTATGCTGGTGGTGCGAATCTTGCATTACAAGGCGATAAACGAATTTTACCGAAACATTTGCGTATATCACGCCAATGACTATTGTTGGAACAATGACGGGACCGTATGATACCTTTTTATAATGCTCCTGCAGAGATCCAAATGCCGGTGCCTCCGTGTATTGACCAAGATAATAAAAGCCGACGATAGCGGGAACAAGGAAGAGGATAAATGAAGCAATTGAGAATGCAGCCAGAGCCTTTGGAAAATCCCGTGGCTGGCGCATCTCCGCAATGAAAGTCGGGAAGAGGATTTGTGCAAACCACAGGAAGGCTACATTGAGAACGGCATTTAGGCAGTCGACCCAGGTTGTTTCCTCTTGTGGAAAGGCGTACGTTTTTACCGTACCGAGGGTTGGATACTCGGCAGGGTAATCTTCTTTGCCTGCAAATATCATGAACAGGAGAATTGCGAGGGCCATGCAGATTGCGCTGCCGATTGAGATGAGGCTGATATGGCTCAGAGTGCGGGGCAATGAGAGCACGATCGCAATGAGGGTAACAATGATTCCGAAATTGACAGAGCAAAGTGAGTGATCTGACACGGTATTCAACACTTGGGCCCCGGTTAAAATATGGAAACCACACAGCACGACATTGTACAGTAGCAGGCCAACCATGGTGACGTAGTATGCAATGCGATTACGGCCAAAAAGAAGATATCCTATATCGCACACATCGCGGATATGAGGATGCTGAACTATTATTAGCAAGATAGCCGGAAAAGAGATGAAGATTAAGTGATTACCTTCATGATGAACTGCCACATAGTATAGCTGGTGATCCAGAATAATACTCCAGATAGAAATGAAGTGATTAGACCAGGAACCCAACCCAGAACACTTAACGTCCAAGCTTGGGCCATGATTGCAAGACATACTTGGTCTCCGAATAGAAGCAGAGCACATCTTTGCCATGACATAGTCCGATATTTGATATCGCGGGTCTTCTCTTGCGCGGCCAGAGTCTCGAAAATATCAGAGCCATCTGATCCGCTGCCATCTGGATCTGATGGTGCTGCTCTTTTCTCTATGTCTACTGTCATGGTAAATTGAGCTGTATGGGGATAGGCTTCTTTGCTGAATTATTGAAGGTCTGTTGGTCAATCCGCATAGCATCTAAATATCAAATATTTCAATTTATTTTGTATAATATAAAGAAGAGTGAAACCTTTAAAGAGTAATCAAAATTCTATTTCGTACTGTTTACAGTAGCTTCTGCTTTTATCAAGTTATTTCTAGTTCCGGCGATTTTATTGAGCGGCCGCACGCCATTCTGCTTGGTCTGTCGTAATCCGTCGTGCGCTTACTTATCCACAATGTTGGAGATGTATAAGACTGCACATTGGTCGCGTTGTCCCGACTGTACGAGTCGGGAATTTCTGGTGAAAAGTTTATTCTCTAATAATTATTAAATTACATTATTTATCGCATGTATCTAGATTGACGGAATTGTGGTTGCGGATTACCTGTGGTTAACCAAAACTCTTCAGCCGTGGTAATATTTCTTTTCTCGAAAGTTGACTTGACTAGTTAGATTATAAACCGACAAAAATATCATTCTGATCAAAGAGGAAGACGGAGAAACATGGGTTACGTGCGACTTACAGGGGTGACATATGCCGACCCAGAGCTCGCATATGACACATTTATTCTCTTCACCGGTGCAGATTCATTCACGCGACTTATCGATCTTAATGGTACAATCATCCATGAATGGACATTTCCAGGCGTACCGCCACGAATACTTGATCCAGCCCTAACTAGAGGGCAGAAAGGAACCGTTGGTCTTCAACTCTCTGAAAGCGGCGATGTTCGTGGTGGCATCTACGCCAATGGCTCAATCGGCCAGCTAAATTGGAATGGTGACCGACTGTGGGAATGGGGTAAAGAGGCACCAAGTGGTGCGGCGCGTCAGAATCATGACTGGCAATTGCTTCCAAATGAAAATTGGCTGGTATTAGTGACTGTACCTCGGGTAGTTGAAGATCTTGGCCCGCATGTCATCGGAGATCAAGGTCTCGTGGAGGTGAACCCCGATGGAAAAGTTGTGTGGGAATGGAGCTCTGGCGATCATATATCTGATCTGGGATTTTCTGAGCGTGGATTAGAGTTGTTACGTGAGACTGTCGCGCGAGATCCTGGTAATCCATGGGGGTGTCTGGAGATGAATAGCGCATCGGCGCTGGGACCGAATCAGTGGTACGAGAAGAACCCGGAAGTAAACTCGATATTTCACCCAGAAAATATTATAGTCAGTTTCCGAAAAGCAAATGTTGTCGGTATCATCGATAAGACAACAGGTCGAATTGTGTGGCGTTTAGGACCTTATTTTGACGAGAAGTCCGGGGACCAGCATCAACGGATACTGCGACACAATGTACCACGGCCTCTGGATCAAATATCTGGTCAACATAATCCCCATTTCATTCCTAAAGGTCTTCCAGGAGCTGGCAATATACTCGTTTTCGATAACCAAGGAGGAGCTGGCTACCCGCCTGCAGCCCTGGGAATATACGCTGGCTCCCGTATTCTCGAAATTGATCCAACCACTAAGCAGATAGTTTGGCAATACACCGCAGAAGACTCTGGTCTGCCACCCTGGACGTTCTTTAGCTCTTTTGTGAGTAATGCACAGCGTCTACCGAACGGCAACACGTTGATCACCGAAGGTATGAATGGCCGTATTTTTCAGGTAAACGCTGAGGGCAAAGTTGCGTGGGAATTTTACAGCCCACACTACGGATATGGGGTGGCAGGAGAACCCGAAGTGACTAAACCACGTGTTGAAGGAGTCGATAGACTCAGCCTTACACCATTAGTGTATCGTTCACAGGCCGTGCCAGATGAGTGGGTGCCGGCTGGGTTGAGGAAATCAGCAGTGGTACCTGTAGATAAGTCTTGATGGATTCAGCATCTTTGAAACAATATGCTACATCTGTGATATCTGACATTAAAATACACATAGAAGATGCCTCCAAAAGAAGCTGTCATTTTGACGTTGCTTGGAACCAAGATAACTAGGCGGGCTTTCCACGGGCCACACTGCCAGTTGACGTTTTCCTAAATAGTCTGATTTTCAACGGATATTCTTCTCCTTCGTACTTCAATGAGACCAACCTCTAACTCCTTCTTTATTTCTCGTGAATTATGACATCAATTCGACTCATGCCGTGAATTAAATCAACTATCCTGCCGCTGTACTAAACTCTGGACAGAATCCTCCTGAAATCCTCCTCACTAAGATACACACTAAGGCACTTGGGCTTGTCATTGATATGCAGCAAACTACTGTGGATTGAAACAGTGACAGACTTGATGAGTATGATAGGTTGAAGCAGTGAAGTTGGGCTACTTCATTGATCCAGGGGTAGTTGAGCTTGGAAGTCGATTGGATACCAATAATGAACGTGGGCCCACCCGAAACAGATCAATTGATTGGCTGCTGTAATTATATGGACCTGCCGCCTTTAACCTCATCACTGTTTTCTTGACAGTCAATATTGATACCTTGTCGTCGCAAACAGCGCAATGCCCTGTATGTATTAAAGTATGCGGCATGGATTCCGCCGCTGCCGTGCTGGGGCGACGGCTACTGGATGAAGTTCATGAGGAGGGCTTAGATGAAGTGAATCTTTCGCGATTCTTGTTGGCTGCTTGCTAATATGTACCATAGCTCCTGCATGATCTGCGAACTCAGCATTTGTCCCCTAATGACAATGGGACGAACCATCCTGTCCTTGGTGTTAAGTACATAGATGACCTACTGGATATCTTCTTGAACAGAGGCTCAGCACCATGTCAGGGTCCGTCTACCGCTGACCACAGCAGCTCCGAGTCTCCAACGGTCCCTAGACTCTCTTCTAGTCGTAGTCAACAGTACAAACTGCCCGTTCTTGAGATTTCAAGCCCTAATTCCGGAGGCGGTAAATCGCAGCTTGTTTACTACCTAGCTGCCGTATCCGTTCTCCCATCCACCTTCAAAGGCAGGACAACGGGAGGCCGAGATGGGGCCGTTGTATTGCTGGACACGGATGGAAAACTTGAGGTCAAAAGATTGTATCAAATTGCCGAAGGCGTCGTTTGGAATAACCTCAGGGCCAATTTGAAGGTCACCGAGGAGACTACCACGGAAAGGGTCTTAAGCGAACAGGATATCAAGTCTCTTCTCCACGACTCGCTACAGCACGTCCACATTTTCCGGCCACAGACATCACTCTCCTTACTAGCTACACTAAAGACACTCGGCAAATACCTTCTTGATGTGACCCGACATCATTCAGCTACACGGCCGCTTCACGCGATCCTGCTCGACAGCGCCAGCGCTTTTTACTGGCAGGATCGTATGCGAGACGAAGTCGCACGCACTGAAGAAATCGGGCGTAGCGCCGCAGACATTACGCATGACCGTGAGCAGCGAAAGAAATTCCATATGAGCGTTCTTTACCGCGAGCTGGTCGTAGAGCTTCGGCGCATTCAGTCAATCTTCGACTGCTCGATAATATACACAACGTGGGGTCTTTTCCGTGCACCATCTGATAGAAATGTGGCGTATGCACATTTATGGGCTGGCCCGCCATCTTTTAAACCTCATCTTCCATCTCCATGGGGCACATTTCCTACCCTACGACTCGTCGTCCAGCGGGACGCGGTTCGATCCTACCCGGTTACAGCTACGCTGAAAGAAATGGAGCGGGATGCGCCTATTCGTCAAGGTGTTGTTCGACAGGGAAAGTTTTCGGCTTGGATAGACACATGGGGAAAGGATGACTGGCCGCCAGCTGTCCTAAGTGCATTAAGGAATATGCCTGAGAATGGAGGATTTCCGTTCTGGATAAGAGCAGATGGTGTGTTCATGGATGATTTGATGGCTGATGTTATATGACCTTTCTCCATCACTGTTTGCATCTCAGCAGAGCTTCTGTGTATGTCTATATTTACTTTGAGGTGAATAAAGCACTGATAGCTTCGACGGTTGTGTTGCCACCGCTGAACACAATCCCTATATCCCAGCCATCTTGCCCACCCTCCTCCTCGACCTTTCTTCTAAAATCTTCATCGAACAAGCAAACCGCCAATCCAACAACTGCACTTGGCTCAACAACCACTTTCATCCTTTCTAGCACCAATCGCATGGCCTTTTTGATCTGGTCATCGCTGACACTATACACACCGGCAACTTTCGAAGGATCGGAAATCACAGCCCAATTATGCAGGCCAACTGGAGTTCGTAAACCGTCTGCTATGGTTTTCGTAGACACAAATTCGACACGCTTGCCAGCCGCCAAACCCCTTTGACAATCATTCCCACCTTCGAACGATGGCTCCGCGCCGAACACCAGTGTCTTCTGTCGTCCCTCTTTCGACGGGACCGAGAACCACGTCGCAACACCGCCGTTAAGCCCCCCACCACCTATAGGCGTGAAAACAGCGTCTAGGCTCTTCCCTTCATCCTTCCCTTTCAACGCTTCATATTGACCCTCCAATTCCAGCCCCACTGTACCCTGACCAAGCATGATATCAGGGTGGTCATACGGGGGAATGAAAATAGCGCCGGTCTCTTTTTGAACCTCCTTCTTGACAGCTTCGCGTTCGGGTTCTGTGCTTCCACTAAAAACCACTTTGGCGCCGAGGGATTGTGTCGATGCGATTTTGCTCGGTGTGCTTATAGACGGCATCACGATGTACGCGGGGACATTCAATGTTTTCCCGGCGAGGGCTAGAGCTTGGGCATGGTTTCCTATTCAAAATATCCAATTAGAAAAAGACCTACTATAAACGAAAAAATATTTATACACGCACCAGAGCTATGCGTAACAACCCCCCTTTTTCTTACCTCCTCCTCGCCCTTCTCCTCAATAAGTCTCAGCAGCGCATGGAAAGCACCGCGCGCCTTAAACGCGCCGATTTTCTGCAGATTCTCGCATTTGAAGTAAAACCGTATTTTGGGGTTAGCTGGCGATTGGCCTTCCCACGATGTGCCCTCAAGGTCCGATGTCGCCTGCGGGGTTGACGCGATTGTGTTGAGGGTGGTGTTTGTTAGGAGTGGAGTATGGTGAATGTACGGTTTTATCAGGGTATGCGCTTTCGCGATATTGGAGGGGGAGAGGGGTAGGTGGTTTCCTGGTTCAGTCATGATGGTTAAAGAGAGATGGTGAGATTGTGAATGGCAATGCGAGATGACTGAGGGGTATTTAAGGGCAGTTTCTGTATCGGCTTGTCGGAGATCGGGCCGAAGGCTAATTAATTGAGGTATCAGCTTCCCCGCATCTATCCTCCAGCTGATATAGACAGTATTTTGGACTTCGCAGAACGCTGGGTAGGAAGTAGAAACAAAAACGTAACTTTTCATTCATTAGGTATCTACATTACACGGCTAACAAACAGTCAAACCCATTACTTCTGGTTCTCAGGGCGGAGAGAGCGGACGGCCTTTCCAGCGCGCCAGATCTCAAGGTTGCGGATTTCCTCCAACTCCTTCTCGTAGCGCTCGCGGTAGTCGGGCTGCGAGTTGTATTCCAAAGAGCGGGTTGTCTCCTTGCCAGTCTTAACGCTGGTGTACAGCTCGTCAAAAACAGGCTTCAAGGCATCCTTGAACTTCGGGGACCAGTCGATGGCACCACGGCGGGCGGTGGTAGAGCAGGCAGCGTACATCCAGTCCATGCCATTAGCACCAATCAGGGGGTAGAGAGACTGAGTGGCTTCCTCGACAGTCTCGTTGAAAGCCTCAGAGGGAGAGTGGCCGCGCTCGCGGAGAACCTCGTACTGAGCGAGGAACATACCGTGGATACCACCCATGAGGCAACCACGCTCGCCGTAGAGATCAGAGTAGACCTCCTTCTCGAAGGTGGTCTCATACAGGTAGCCGGAACCGACGGCAACACCCATGGCAATGGCCTTCTCCTTGGCCTTGCCGGTGACGTCCTGGTAGACGGCGATGGAAGAGTTAATACCACGACCCTCACGGAAGAGAGAGCGGACGGTACGGCCGGATCCCTTGGGGGCAACGAGGATAACATCGATGTCGGTGGGAACCTCAACCTTGGTGAGGTCCTTGAAGACGGGGGAAAACCCGTGGGAGAAGTAGAGGGTCTTGCCCTTGGTGAGAAGGGGCTTAATCTTAGGCCAGGTCTCGGACTGGGCAGCGTCGGAGAGCAGGTTCATGACGATGGTACCCTTGTTGATGGCTGTTTCAACATCGAACAAGTTGGTGCCTGGGACCCAACCGTCCTGGATGGCTTCCTTCCAGGAAGCACCATCCTTGCGGACACCAATAATTACGTTGAGGCCGTTGTCACGGAGGTTTAAACCCTGACCGTGGCCCTGGGAGCCGTAGCCGATGAGAGCAAGGGTATCGTTCTGGAAGTATTTCTGAAGTTTCTCTCGAGGCCAGTCATCACGCTCTGCTTACGTTAGTTGGAATGCAAAGGGATCAATGGTCTGGTCGGCAGCGCTTACCATAGACGGTCTCTGTGGTGCCGGCAAAGTCAATTGACTTGATGCCACGAGCAGGCACAGTCACTGGGCTGCGGACAGCGCTGGCATTGACAGCTGAAGGGCGAGCTCGCACGGTAGAGACGAATGTGCGACGGGGGACAGCCACACGGCTGGAGAGGCGCAGAGCGCGAGGAATGGTCTTGGAAGCCATGATGTGTAGGTAGATGTAAATGAAACGAAAAGAAGATCAATTACAAGATAATTGAGTAGACGAAGACACACAGAGCGGAGAGGGGTTTGGGGATAGACAGACGAATGTTGGCGGGCGACGAGAAGCTTTTAACAAGGGCAGAATGACTCTAACCTGGAGGGGAGCACAGCTTCCCCGAAAAAGTTGGGCTAGCCTTGGTCATGTGATTCCCGGAGTCGAGCATGTCCTCCGCGCAGCCGACACCATTGGTTAGCATCTTAGTCAGCATACCGATCGCGGCGTATGTTGGCCAATAGGATCGCATCCTCTGGCAGCCCCGCGTATTGTCCAATGGGGAACTCACACGCTGCCCCGCCGCACGGCGCGAGAATCTACAAGACTTGGCACCCACAACGTCAACACTCTTGCACGTGATCTGGATCACGTGTTTATGTTTGCTCTCCTCGCTTGTGTCTTCATAGACTGATGAAGTATTTAACATAACTGCGAACAACACATGATCTGGCGGATAAGTTATGATCATGCCCCAACGTTTCCCATCATTATTTACCTTGGCCCAAGTAAATTCGTTGCTAGCAATTACAGTGACTAAATAGCACAGCACGGATGTCGATCTTAATGATGCGCTAAAAGGCTGGCGAATTTGATTAGTTCGGAAGAACCGCAGTCGTAGATACACCTTAGAGAAAGTACGAATCGGCTGTTGTCGCATATAGCATTGTTTTGTTTCGCCGCACGACAATTAAATCGCTGCTTGTTCACAATTATCCTCGTGGGGCCAAATGCTCTCTCTGCACAGCAACTATACGAGTGGCAGACACTACTGATTGGCGTCCGTGTTGGGTGCATATCAGCTGGGCGTGGCTTCCTCCGCCGTTGGTCACTGCACTCTGTCGTCCCCTCCCTTGTCCGCACCATCATGCAACCAGCAACCTGCAAAAAAAGAAAAGTCCTATCGGCTCAGTGATCACCTTGAGCTGGCTCTAAAGATCTTACTTCCCCTTCCCACCCCGAACCTGACATCTATGTACGACATCTATGTGTGCCGCCTGACCGTCCTATGCGATCCTCGAGTGCGACACTGCACTTCGTATTTCCACACCCCGCTCCCTCCACGACTGCTGCAAGGACCATGAAGCTCACGCCATGAGCGCCCCTGCCCTTCTCCCCTCGTTCTTCAACCTTCCTTCCATCCAGACAAGAAAAGCTTTGCTGCTGCTTGATTTTCAGAATGACTTTGTCCGCCCCAACGGTCGTCTGCCTGTCGGGAATGCCCAGGATTTTCTGGATCAGATCCCAGGGCTGGCCCAGAGCTTCCGTCGCAATGGCGAGGTTGTCTGGGTGCGTACCCAGTTTGAGGAGCCGCGTCCTGTCGTCGATCCCGATTACGGTGGCGAACGAATAATAATCTCCGCCGGTTCACTGGACAGCAAGAATCAGAAAAAGGGACATCGAGGGCGCGGTGGGAGTCGAAGCAATATTGAGGTAAATGAGGGGATTGATCCCGAAGCATTCCTCTCAGGGCCGGATCCTGCCTGCCAACCTCAAACATCTGGCGTCCAGTTTCCGGCTCCGATATTGACCGCCATTGATCACGACCATGACATCGTCATCGAGAAATCCGACTATTCTGCATTACAATCGCCTGGCTTGGTCTTGTCTTTACGCTCTCGCTTTGTGACTGAATTGTACCTTTGCGGCAGTCTGTCAAATGTATCTGTATATGCTACTGCCCTTGATGCCGCGCAACAAGGGTTCACTATCACCCTAGTCGAAGATTGCATGGGCTTTCGAAGTTTTGCCCGTCACGAGGAAGCCGTCCGACGGCTCGCTGATATCGTCGGTGCTAATGGGATATCAGCTCAGGAGCTTCTTGAGGACCAAGATTGGCAAGAGACGCAGGAGATAGCCCGAGCTACGACCCCGGGACGACAGCCGGATGGGCCCCAGAGATCAAGTCCTTCTCAGCAGACCCGCACGACTACCCCTGCCGGTATCGAGGGCGTTCTCGATCATCTAGCTGTTAAAAACTCGCCGCCTGCGTCTCGTTCCTCTCCCGCAGTAGAGAGACACGATTGTGCCGAGAAACAACGCCTTACGGATTCTTCGCGGAGCACGGGGGAGAATTCCACTTTCCATGATTCTATCGAAATTGAAGCGGATGATAACATAGACGATGACGATGATGGTCCCGTTATCTTGCCCCCTAGTAAATATCTGCGTGCGTCTACACGGGGTTTGAGGGAAACGCGCCCGCAAGGTCCCAACCATGCAAGAATGCGCCGACCCAAAACCGACAGACACTCTCCATCCTCCTCTCGACGACCAGGCTCGAGCTCTGTAGAGTCAGCTCCCAGGAGGGCCTCTACTTCACCTGTTCTTACTACAACTAAAGCTCCTAATGCCAGCCCTCCAACGCCTCCCAAACATCCGGCATCAGCACCGCTCACATCGTCTCCGTCAAGCATTCCCAAAAGAAAAAATAAGGTTTCTAACAATACTCTAGGGCCAAATGATGTCATCGCTGAGGGAGACTCACGTATTATTTACAACCTTAATTTGCCATTGGATGCGTTTGCTGAAATCCACGAGGAAGTTAACTGGCAGAAGATGTACCACATGTCTGGACAAGTTCCCCGACTTGTTGCCGTTCAGGGAGCAATTTTACCAGACAATTCAATTCCGATCTACCGTCATCCTGCAGACGAATCTCCAATCCTAGAGCCATTCACGCCGACTGTGAATACGGTCCGTATTGCTGCTGAGAAAATACTGGGCCACCCTTTGAATCATGTCCTCATACAACTGTACCGCGACGGACAGGATCGTATATCGGAGCATTCTGACAAGACCCTCGATATCGTTCGTGGCTCGTCAATTGTAAACGTTTCATTAGGGGCGAAGCGAACCATGACCCTACGAACAAAGTTGTCTGCATTGACCGGAAACGAAGTTGAGACTGACAACGACACCGGTTCGGGTCGGCAGAAACAACAAGTGCCTATGCCTCATGAGTCAATGTTTGTACTTGGCCCAATATCCAACATGCGCTGGCTTCACGGCATCCGCCCAGACAAGCGTCCCGAGTCTGCAAAGTCACCAGAGGAAAAAGATTTCAACGGCGAGCGTATTTCATTGACATTTCGAAACATTGGTACTTTTATTAACCCAGAATCTCAAACGATATGGGGCCAGGGTGCCGTGTCTAAACGGTCGAATGCTCCTCGCAGGGTTATTCATGGCAATGCAGCTGAAGCAGAAAAACTAATCCAGGCTTTTGGTATGGAGAACCGGGAGACAGAGTTTGACTGGGATACTGTCTACGGCGGAGGGTTTGATGTGGTCAATTTTATTGAGCCAGTTGTGGCTCGGGTGTTACTGAGCGGGGACACAATTGCTGATATGCGAGTCAGACTTTGTTTGGTCGAAAATGGTATGCGCTATGAGACCGTATCGGCAGCTAGCAACCCAAATGCGCACCAAACAACATACATCAGCCCGGATGGCAATACCAGTGTCATAGGCGATGTTCAAATTTTACTTTTCATGGCTTCTATGGACCAGAACTCTCCATTAGCTAGGGCGGGTGTTAATTTTATTCGAGGAGGTAGCCGCTTGGCGGAGATCACGCATCTTGGGACCGCCTGGCGAAAGCATCTCCTCAACAGCCGTAGTGCTGATTTTGAAGAGCTCTCCTTTTGGAATGGACAAGTACAAGATGCAGAATTGACACGTGAGCATCACTACATTGCAGGCCCGCTCTTCACAGTCGACGATATTGCTCTATGGTCTATTCTTGACGGGGTCCAGCAGCGTCGAGGAATTATTGCGGGATCAACTCGATACCCCTACCTTTCGTCTTACTACCAGCGGGTAGAGAAAAGAGGTTGTGTTCGTGTGGTGAAGGATGAAATGTCGTCCGAAACAGCATGAGTCTAACAGGATTTACTACAGACTTCCGATTCACTGTTTATATAATCGTCGTTCTGATAATGACGTACGCACCTATTCAAGTCATACACTTGGAGCTACAGCGAGCGAATCTTGTTTGTTATACAACGATGTCTATGATATGATGACTATATACTATAAATAATGATGTTGATTACGAATACTCAGGCAACTTCAATGTTCCATAGTTCCAGTGTCAATTTGTAAATTTCGAAATATTTATACTCAGGTTTGTAAATATCCCTATATGTCTTACAACTTTTCAAAAGTCGGCACTCGCTTTTCTAACCCAGACAAAATCGCGGCAGTAATATCATTCGTTTGCAACGCAGCACTATTCCAAACACCAGTATAACGAAGGCCTGCAGCATCCATTGTCAACATAATGCATTGATTGAGAGACGAATCGATACATACCATCCTTGACAGAATGATCCCGCGAGAAATTCAAATTCTCCTTGGTTCCCTGTACTGCAACGGGGCTCTTGCTCGCAATCAACCCCGCCAATTCAATAGCCTTCTCAACAGCCTGTTTTTTCGTCTCATACACTGAATTCACGAACCCAACCTTCAGGGCTTCTTCGGCTCCGAAGATTCGTGCCGTGAGTGTAACCTCCTTCACCCATCCTTGGTTTCCAACCACCTTGGGCAACCGACTCAGAGTCCCGACATCAGCCGCAAGACCAATATCCACCTCCTTAACCGAGAACTTGGTATCCCTCGCACAGACACGGACATCCGCAGCCGTGCCAAGGTCAATAGCCAAGCCGAATGAAAAGCCATGCATGGCCACAATAACAGGCTTCTCGCATCGTTCCAGGCTGGTGACGCAGTCCTGGAAATCGGCGATTGTGCGTCTGAGCTTTGCGGCTTTGCGGGCAGAGTCACTTGTAGAGTCACCCTCTGATGGGGCAAGAAGGCCTTGGGATGCGGCCTTGACGTCGAGACCGGCCGTGAAAGCGCGGTCACCGGCGCCTGAGAAGACTATGGCGCGAACCGAGGGGAGTTCTGACAAGGTGTCAAAGATTGTGCGTAGTTCGAGCCACATGGCCTCGAAGAACGAGTTCATCTTCTCAGGTCGGTTGGTTTCGACATGCGCGACATATTCCCGGGGGAATGTGACGTTGAAGTGCTTGTATGAGGGTAGTTCAGATGCCATTGTGAAGTATTAACCACTGAATGCAGGTGTCGTAATTAAAATTGACGTATATCGACGCCTCTTAAATTGCTCAGTTCTAAAAGTTAGTTCAAGACTATCAGGACTAGAATCCAAGTTAATGATGCTAACGTATCCAAGAGCTGTTGTATATATACTTTGAAAAACGCACCGAGCTCACTCGTTCAAAGATGCCAGATATACGAACGATAGGATCAAGCAGTACCAGAGTTAGAGAGTCCAATTAGGGGTATACACTGTGAATATAGCAGCAGTCAGACAAGTTACGTCCATAACTTATTTCATCAACAGATGAAGCAACTGTGGAGCTGCGCTGCCGAGGTTGTTCGGGCCAACTAGAGTTGATGCCTGGGGCATCAACTTGGTAACATGTGACTATGTACCAATACTCCCATAATTACGCGTGATGACTGCTTAAAGCTTTATTTTCGTCCTAGAAAGCACTTTGTAATCGGGATTTACAATGCCTATTAACGACCTGGTATAGAGCGTATTTTCTGTGATTGGCCACAAGATAGCAGGACTGTTAGCCAATGAGAGATGATTACCTGGCCCACCTATGACTCTTCGCTCTGATCCCTCACAAGTACAGTGATCTTGAATTGTTAGCTTAACAGTCTTCTCTACAACATTGAAATGCCTCGCGCCGTGAAAGGTAAACAGGTACCTGTATCCTTATTATAATTCCAAATTAATCAACCAAACTAGGAATTCTCATCGAGTGCGATCCCTCCGTCAAGGCGATCATCCTCAAATACGACGAGGAAAAGCACGATTATATCGTCGAAGACCTAGACGATGACCGACATTTAGTTATCAAGGAGAGCCAGCTACAGGCTTTGAAGGATCGACTGGGCCAGGTGCGTTTCCTACAGAGACTATTTAGGCGGTATACTGACTTGTTCGCTGGTAGGAGCTCGACCAAAAGGTCATGCAGCCGGAGGAATCGGAGTCGGAGTAGACTCATCAGACTCGTCATTGGCAATATTCATCTACAAACCCCTTTTTTTCCAGAACCCTCGAGTGTGTCGATACCGAAATTGGACGATCGACGCGTGGGTGCCCGGACTGTAAGATTCATTGGTGCGCTACGCAACACAAGGGCTGCAACCGCTGGGGAATAAGGATATACTATGCAGGATGGAACGGACAGTGTTATCCATCTCGATGATAAAAAAAGCGGCATGCCATTGTGCAGTGCCGTGTAAAGCGAGCCGTTACTGCCATTTCCGAGATGAAATCTAAACCTCGCGATCGTACGCGCTACCACGAACTCTCCGCGTCCTGTTCACGGTATAACGGCAGTCTTCATACGATTTCAACTTATGGTTGGGTATATTAAATTTATTCGTCCTGAATCTCATCTCTGGCTTTGTTCAAAAGTTAGAGCTGGGAAGACTTGGAAAAGCGCACATCCGTCACGCAGTTTTCAATTTTTGGAACCCCATTTATCTCGTATGTACGATAGAGTAGTCAACTCCAAAGTTCTCTTCATACATGTTGAATCCATAAAGTCTTACAGTAGCAATTTACTTTTTTGCTGCACGCGGCCAACCACATGACCTGTCGATGACGTCACTTGCCTATCGCAATCATCCCATACATATGCGACATACAGCAAAATCGTCAATATACAATGTACAGCATACAACAGAGCAACACCAAATAACACAGGCAAGAAACGGCCACTGCCTTAGTAATGATAGTTTGGAATGGCGGCTCATGATTGGAAGAAAGAGCACCCCACACTAGCATCGCGCAGCTTCTGGAAGGCTCCACAAGCTTCAACCTTACTTGCAAGCGCCATCTAGAGCATTCGAGCGGCAACTTGGAGCTTCACGTCATGCTCTCTGCCTAAGCATAGGAGTTTCTAGAATGTTGAGCTGCGTCTATATAAGCATCGTCAGAGTTGGGCCAGGATGAAATGTTTTTTTCCCCAGAATCATCACAGCAGATCAAAGTATACGAAAGCCTTCAAGCTACTGTCAAACCATCAACGATCCTCATCGCTCAAGAGCTTCACAGCTACAATTCATTTTCCGTCAACCGAGCTCCAATTCACTTAGCAGCAGCCAAAATGTCTCTCTTCCCACGCACCGGTGACTTCTCCCCTCTCTTCCGTCTTCTAGACGACTACGACGTCCACCGCTCTGGTCGCGGCAACAGTGCCGACCGGTCCCTCGGCCACTTCTCTCCTCGTTTCGATGTCCGTGAAACCAAAGAGGCCTATCTCCTTGACGGAGAGATTCCCGGCATTCACCAAAAGGACGTCGATATCGAGTTCGTTGACGCCCACACTCTAGCCATCAAGGGCCGCGTCGTTCGTGAATACCACTCCAACAATAACAACAACAACAACGACGAGGCCGAAACTGCCTCGAACAGCTCCAAGCACGCCACTGTCGAGGACGAGCCCGTCGAAGGTGACGCCGCAGAAAACCGCCAGACGGTCCAGACCACTGCCACCAAAGAAGTCTCCCAGCCAGCTGCTCCTCAGCACAAATTCTGGGTGAGCGAGCGCTCTGTCGGCGAGTTCAACCGCACCTTCAACTTCCCTACTAGGGTCGACCAGGATGCGGTCAAGGCGAGCCTGAAGAACGGTATCCTCTCAATTGTGGTGCCGAAGGCCTCCCGCCCAGCCGTCCGCAAGATCACTATCGAGTAGTTGACGGTACTCGACTTGAATCGACTCGAAATCGTATGTCCGGTTCTCAGTCTCAGAGTGAAATCACGCGATATGACTTGAGCATTTGTATTTTTCAGCATGGCATGGATGGTTCAGACAATTCTATCAAATGTACAACAAATTCATTTTCTAGTAGCTTAATAGGAAGCTGATAATAATAAAATCAATTTTTAAACAATAGACTCTATATAAGTAATTGAGTAGTAGGAAATTCGATATCTCAACTACACGTAATTCAATTTCTGTTAGCCACGAGATTGCGCAAAGCTAGATAAAATTGTAGAAAAGGCAGTTAGGAGCCAGTTTATGCAAATGTAATTTCTCTTAAAATTATTTGGGTTCTAGGTTCAGAATAAAAAGCCTTTATAATCGGAAAATCAGCGCATAAGACGCAATGCTAAAAAACCACGTTTTTAGTAGGTACCTACATATTATACCCACAAAATGGCGAGAAGAAAGGTAAATAGAAAAGGTTCTGTTTCCTGTTTTACAACTTAGATATCCTCTGCCTTCTTATGGTCGAAGAAATCATAAAGATTTCCATTGGTGGCATTGGTGTCATTGCGTCCCAGAGAACCGAGGCCAAAATTCTGGATGGCACCACGAAGAACACCATAGTGAGTGATGTAAGTATCATCCTTCGTGTTTGGAGTAACACCAGCGCCAAAGAGCATAGTCACGATATGATTGTTATTGTTCGGGGTCGAGTCATCGTCGTTTTGCCAGGTAGCTTCATCCATCGTGGCAACTACGAGAGTGCCTTGCTTCTCGAGTTCGGGTAGGTACAGATCGAGGAAAGAGTTGAACCAGGAGCCGGCAGTCGTTGGCTGATGGACGTAGTCGCTGTTTGACTCGGGATCGTGGGCATTGTGGAGCATATCTGGAACGTAGAATGTATAAGCCGGGAGAGTATGCGTCTTGACGTGGTCCGCGAAAGTGTTATTGGCATCGTAGATCTTACTGCAGCGCGTGTAGTCGCTAGTATAGCTGGAGAAGAGCAGAGCGGGGACATCGAGACGACGGTAGATTTGAGAATTCCAATCCGGGTTCGTGCTGTCAATGGGGCCGTTGAAGATGTAGTTGTTGCAGTCAAGAGGACCACGGTGGGTGGAAATCGGGTCGTACCACTCGGCATAGGTTGCATAGTTGATTCCCTTGTCGTCGAGAAGGTCGTAGATAGTCGTGGCATTGACATTGTAAAAGTCCTCATGGTCTATGCCGAAGAAGTCTCCAGAAATAAGAGCGGCATAGTTAGGCAGGGAAGGGTGGGTGATTCCGTGACTGTTGGTCAACAACTTGCCCTTGGTGGCGAGCAGCTGCCAGTAAGGGTCGCTCATGGTCCAGCTGAAGACCTCATTTTCGAAAACAATGTGAAGGATCTTCTTGACTTTTTGGCTGCAATCATTGTCGTCCTCGTGAGTGGGAAATAAGGCAGTCTTGTTGATAGCGTTGGGCTTGCCCTCGTTCAACAAGAAGAAAGGGTATATGGTGTACGAGCCATCGGGAATATAGTAACCCTGGCCAACGTCATACCCGGAGAAATTCGCGGCGGCGACCGTTTCGTTGCTAACTGCCCAGTTATAGTAGCCCCCGTAGACGCTCGGATCAAAAGGCTTTGTGTAGGTGAAGGTGTAGTTGAGGAGTTTGGGATCAGATACGTTGAAAATATTACCTCCAATGAAGGGCACCTCACTGGCAGGTAATTTATGCTGCGCTGATGCCACGGAGACAATGGCTGCGAGTGTGGTAGCAGTGGATGAGCGCATTGTTGAAGCTCTTACCCTGAAGTTCAATCTGAGAAGTAAGTCTTTTCTGGTGACATGTAGAAGAGAATGTCACTGACGAAAGTTATAGCGGCTTATTTATGTAGGCACATCTCATGTTAGTGCTAGTATAACCACGAGCAATTGCCCATTCATTAGCCATCCATTGCGACACATGGCTAAGGCGAAAGCCGCAGTATGGAACAAAGGCCAAAATCAATTTAGGTGCCTGCAAATTCTGCATTTAACTCTCCACCAAAGACATACACACTACAGCTAATAGGCCAGTCAATATTCGTAAAATCCGAAGTGCAAGGTACACATACGGTCATCTCATCCACACGTGTGTAGCATGGCGAACGGAGACTGGCCAGAGTGCCGCTGGGTCAAAGCCCTCGGAACGGCAGCTGAAAATGAATCTCATTTAATTGCTCAGATCTTTAAGTTCACACGGACACAAGAACGGTCAGATCGCCCAGCATCAAGCTTTAGTCAAGCTTTAGTCAAGCTTTGACCTGCTGAAAGGGGAAAACCCGATCTCAGGATAATTAATCCGGAGCTCTGGAAAGTTCGTCTTACATGGATAGGGTTAGGGTTAGTATTTGTAACCCTCCTCTCGCTACAACGTCACAAAAGAAAACAAATATTTTTTTATTCGGACAAATAACCAATCAATGAAGATGACATTTAGAATGATGGGATGAGTGATACGAGAGTTCTTTTGCTTGGTGCTCTATTATGTCAATTGGTGCCATATTAATTGATGCAGTCCTATACATCAATTGACGTGCGTATATCTGGGATTTGTATCGCTTCGGTGAGAACTCTATTTCTTTGTTATTATTTTTTGGCCCTACAACCCTTATTCTTAGGAGATCTTATTTCAGCCTCTTCGAATTTCACTTCTATGTATTTTTCCTTGTGAATTGAACCTGCCCGGTGATGTCTAGTTTCGGCTATCCGTTGATTTCTAACCCTAATTCTGAGAACCAAAGTGCAAACGGCGGTCTATATACGCAACCTCATTTCACCAGTTGACGTCCCACCTGTGGTTTTCCGAGTTGAAACAGACATTGGTTTATCGGCTGAAGCGCGATTTTCTATTGTGAGAGCGGATTTCAGAGCTTAGAGACCAAACACCGCTGACCTACTAGCTTGCGAGTGCTCAAGAAAATAGTATTAGTTGGAAGCAATATATACAAAAAGAGTATCCCAAAGAATTCTTGATCTTTGCCTGAAGTAATTTAATTCTGCTTGCCACTAACACACCACCGCAGCAAGTCTGTTTGATTTCCTGTTGTCTTTGGGTTACGGACGTCGACCTATTAGGCCCTTTGGCAAGAAGAAAATTTCTCACAGAACTTTAGCTTCCTCGTAGGCCCCATACCGATGGTATGTTTGCACACCAAAAGGCCGAAGGGATAGTATGGGATTTCGTCGGCTATAACTTCCGTGGCCCCAAGGCTTTATTCCGGCTACGAGAGAATGTCGACCAACTGAACCTTTATCTCCCTAGCTATATCACCACTAGTATTTTACGTCATCAAACTATACAAATTATTAATACTAAGTTCCTCAGCGCTTAGCTTACTGCTATCTGATTCGCTCGGAACCCTAATTTGGAAACCCTTTGTCCATTTTGGGTAGCGGTCGGAAGCGCTTGATCCATTTCAGGTATCATTCGGATGCCTTTTACCTCTCTAGGGTTATTTCGGAACCCTACTCGGGCTGACGTCTGAACCGAAACAGATCGAAGGGCAAAATAAATGAATAAAAATAGTCAATTCAGTACCCAGACGTTCTTTTAGGATGCTACTCCAGGGTAAATTGCGTTTAGCTTCTTTTGATTTTATAGTTAATTTTCTGTACTGCAGTCGAAATTTGCCAGCATGACTACTCTGGAGCAAGCAAATCCATCAGGGGAATTCTCCTCAGGCGCAGCTGTTGAGTCTAGCTCCGATGATATTGCCGCAGAAGAATCGGCGAAGCCAACTGGTTTTAAGCCCACTGGGCGCTTTTGGGCCATCATCTTCACGTGTGCCACAATTGGTCTTTTAAGTGCACTCGAGAACACCGTAGTCACTACTGCTTTACCTCAGATTTCCACGGAGCTGAAATTGGGCGCAGACTACGTATGGGTTACAAATGTTTTCTTTTTGACAGGGTCAGTCATATTAATTTGTCGTGCGCTTACTTCCCTACACTGATCTATTGGTGACTAACAATCTTTGCCAGAGCCGCCATTCAACCGCTATTTGGTCAACTGGCCAACATCTACGGACGAAGATGGATTACCTTGATTATTGTCGCATTCTTTACCCTGGGCAGCGGAGTCGCCGGGGGAGCCAATAATGGAGCCACGCTCATCGCGGGTAGAGCAGTACAAGGTATCGGTGCTGGAGGCATCTATATCATTATCGACATCATCGTGTCAGATCTCGTCCCACTAAGACAAAGAGGCAATTATATGGCTGTAATTCTCACAATCTATACAGTTGGTATGTCTATAGGTCCTTGGGTCGGTGGCGAAATAATAGCTACGACATCATGGCGTTGGGTTTTTTGGATCAATTTACCGGCAAGTTAAAGCACTCTTCTCTTCACAAGAAGCAAAAATCGCTTATTTTTGTAATACGCTGTAGATTGGCGTTACCGCAATGATTATGATATTTCTCTTTCTTCACGTTCGCCATGATCAAAGCCAGTCGCCTCTTCAGAAACTCATGCGGATCGACTATGTTGGCAATCTCATCCTCATCGGGTCAACTGTCTCGATCCTATATGCCCTAACTTATGGGGGTACTACTCGACCTTGGTCTAGTGCTCGGATTATATCTCCCTTGATTATTGGCTTCGCCGGATTTGTGCTCTTCATGTGGTACGAAAGAAAGGTCCAAGAGCCAGTGGTTCCACCTGAGCTATTCAAGAGCCGCACTGCCGTTATCATTTTTGTTGTGACCTTTTTCAATTCTCTTTTGTTATACTGGGTACTATTCTTTCTTCCTGTATACTTTCAGGCTGTACTTGGAAAGTCTGCTGCTCGGTCTGGTGTCCTCCTTCTCCCAGCTGTGCTTTTTGCTATTCCAGGCTCTATCGTGGCAGTGCTGTTGTTAACGAAATTCGGAAAATATAAGCCGATACACTTGGTAGGCTTTATACTTACTGTTCTTGGCTTAGGTCTCTTCTCCATGTTGGACCAGAATTCTTCGTTGGCAGTGATCGTCATTTATCAAGCAATCTCAGCACTGGGCGGAGGGCTTGTTTTGAACACGCTGCTCCCGGCTGTACAGGCTCAACTTCCTGAATCCTATCAAGCTTCAGTCACAGCTGCCTGGTCATTTATGCGCTCTTTTGGTAGTATCTGGGGTGTGGCTGTCCCAGCGGCTGTATTTAACAACCGCTTCTCGAAGCTCCTCAATGAGCGTGTCACGGACCCGCAGGTGCGTTCTGTATTTGACGGTAACAATAATGCGTATGAGAACGCATATGCTAGCTATATTTGGGCCTTCCCACAACCATCGAGAGACCAGATTATAAGCACCTATTCGGGAGCTCTCCAACTTATATGGCAGATCTCGATCGCCTTTGCGGGTTTCAACGTTCTTATAATTATTTGGGAGAAACAAATTCATCTTCGAACGGAACTGGAAACTGAATACGGAATGGAAAAGAAGAAAGACAACAAAGTGGGAGCAAGGGCTGAAAATGGGAATGCGGATGGTCGCAATGCAAAACACCAGAGCGAGGAGACGACGGCATCTTTTGATGAGAAGGACGCTGTGTCTGCGACCCGACATTGATTTAACAGTAATGAATCTTAAAATTACTCTCTTGGTACCGCTATAATACACATGATGTGCGCATATATCACCGATTTTGTACCGGATTCCTTCAGATGCTCGTCTTCTAGCAGGCTGTCACCGTATTTAGTAGAGTCCAATATTAAATACTCTGCTTAATCAGGAGCTTATTTCTTGTCTTGTGGTCTGCGACGTATTCAACATACCTGTCCCTGTGTGTCTGGGAGGAGGTAGAGAGAAAAAGACCGATAAAACTACATCATATCCTGCCATATAAACATAGCTCTGTATAGAGGAGCGAATCCATGATTGGTGAACAGTCCCTAATAAAAAAAAAGTACACTACAATATAGAACGCAATACACGTGTATCAATATCTAACTGTGCGATTATAAAAGTACATATGTACATTGGGTTGGGGAATGGCCATGACTACATCCCGTCATTTCTCTCTACGAAATATTGCTATAACCTATAAATAATCTCTAATGCATATGCTGAAGCTAGAAAGCTGCAATTCTAGAGAACTTGTTCGGCTAGATAACACAGAAGATTGCCCAATAACACTACATTGCCATACCGGGAATTCGGATGACAGGTAACCATCAAAATGCTATTTCATTCAGTCAGTTGGGTCGCTTCAAATGTCTCATGCCGGATCTTGTTTACATTCTTGGCTTTGTTGATGTCAATATTGTCGCTTTGCTGAAACATCACTGCCTCGTTTGTGGAAGTGACAGGGATGGATATTCGGAGGGGACCACCCTTAGGTGACTTTGTAGAACTTGTGACGCAGGCTAAATTTATACATGTGCGCCGGATGCAAGTACTCGACATGTTGTCCTCTTTGCGAGCACATCACAATTTTTGGCTACGGCATCGATCGCACGCAGAGCGCCGCCATGGTGAGTGAACTCTAGCTCCTCGATGCATAGTTTTGGAGACTGGTAGGTATGATATTGAGGGTTGTGAATCCATCAATAAAGGAAGCATTCCTAAGGAGGGTAGATTGATTTAGATGCTGTTCTGGGAGGCAGCATGTATTAGTATGGCCTACAAGAAAGTTGCGTCAGCATACATGCTTAAGGCAAACAGCCTCGTTTGAGTCGCAAGTGTTCCATGATCATCAGACGCCACCAGTGTCCTACCAGATCAAAAGTATTAGAAATGGACAAATAGATTCCCTGAATTTCCATCGTAGGAGCATTAGCTTTTAGCAATGTGGAAAAGCTGAGAACACCCCGAATCCTCGATTGTCAAGAAAAGGTCTGAGTCCGAGACGATAGATAGCTTGAGAGCTATCTACAAAGGGTCTTAGTGCTGAAATAAAGTTCTTTTCGGTTGTTCTAAAAAAGCCGTAGCTTTTTCAAATTAATTGGACACTACATTATAGTGTAAATACTTGCTCGTATTTACTGTTCTCTGATAAAGGTAGATAAAAATATGTAATAATTTAGGTCATAGTATTGTATGTTGCGAAATTGTATTATCTTTCTTCACAGTCACTTGAATTCCAAGTTCACCTTTCATTACTGGCAGTATTAAACACTACCAGTGATATACACAACAAATAGAATGACCTTTCCTATTCATTCATCGCTAGTAGGGACGTACGTTAGATATATAACGCTGCTACGGCCGCAGCCCAGAAGTGATTTCTTGACGAAAAAGCACGTCTCCATGTGAACTGTTTCTCAAATAATGGTCACTTGGTGAGGGTGTGGTAAAAGGGACATCTAGAAGGGATCGCTACGGTCAATAGTTCAACGATAGAGTATATTAAAAGTATAACTGTAGTAATTTTCGTCTTCATTATTTTCAGCGATCCTGCAGCCCGATCAGCTATTCCCTCGCTCCTGCAACAGGGAAGCCCTTTTCTAGCGATCTTCATCACCGAGGCGAACCGACTCCTGATCTAGAGAATTAGCATTGAATTACGTAGATTTTGGCTGACGAAATGCTGTGTACGAAGGAGTATGTTTCATTCGACGGATAGTGCGTCGATGGGAGAGGTTGTAGATAGCAATCGATGTGTTTGAGGGTAGATAGACTTCGTGTAATACTGTTGATGGTAGCGCGATACTACCTCCAAGTGGTCGTGTCCAGAACTGCGTTTCGGCAATTGTAGATCGGAGTTAATATGGCAGAATTACGACTAGTTATCGAGTCAATAATCCGCTAATGTAGGGATAGAAATTATGATCGTACGGACGTCATTCTTCTTCCTTGAAACAATCCATAATATTTCATTGCTCAAAGATTTCGTCAAGTTTCGTTTCTATAGAGGCACCGGCGATATCTCCGGCGCTAGCAAACTCCGCGGGATCTCACTTGCCGGCGGGTGCTTAGGCATCAATCCTCTCAGGCAAGTTAAGTTACCCAACTAACCGCGGAGTACGCAACTCCGTTCTCTCCAACAACCATCTTCCACTACGTAGTCGATTATGACGATTTTTCAAAATTGAGAAGCGATTGTGTTGATCCCACTACAAACATTGTTCGGGATTATATAGGACTGGTGAGATGAAATGACTAGGCATGGCAGCCGGCGAGCCTTGAAGGCTTGTCGCTTCTGCCGGCAGCGGAAGGTGAGCGTCCCATGTTCGAGCCGCGTCAAAGTATGACTTAGCAATTGTGTACCTACCTGTTAGTCACTTTTTGTTTTAGTCTTGATGTCTATATGAGTTTATTTCGTGGAAATTAATAAGTTCTATAGATGAAATGCGATAATAAACAGCCATCCTGTAATGCCTGTAATTTTCATGGGAAGCATTGTGTTTATGATGAGCTCCCTAAGAGGCCAAGGTCAGTCACTCTCTTGAGAAAGCTAGTTCTCTCCAGAGATCATCGTATAGCAGTCATCATTGTGGTTGGTAAACTTTGTATTACAAGCTTAACATTTGTGATATCTCTTGATTACAAATGCGGGCTGCTTAAGCCCGCTGCCATGAATGGCTTGCTGCAGAAAGCTTTGTTTATGATTTCGTTGATCCCTAGAAGTGGAAGTCCATGATTGAGTAGACAGCCATATTGTTACCGCCTAGCGGCCTCTGTGGAGAGACTAGTAACATAATCTTGAAGACTCGTGTTGACAGCAGCAGGCCTTCCCATTCACGCATTTCGCAGCTTGAAGAGGAAAATGACCAATTGAAAAGGTCTTTGGCAAATTTGCGCTCTCGAAAGGGCGGCCATAATGATGATCACCTTCCTGTTGATATGCTCCGCGAACATTTTCCAGATGATCATTCCGACACCAATGCAGCTGCAGATGTGACGCAAAATCGGCGACAGTCATTTGAATCTCCAAATACAAACCCTTCTTTGGGCTCAAAAACTGCGGATACCGTTTTGCCTATTTCAGGCAACTCACAGCCAGATAACTGCACACCGGCTGAAGGTGAACCGAGATATCACGGTCCAACTAGTACCCTTTTTGAAGACGGCGCTGGAGATCGTAAAGGATACCATAGTATACCATCTGTACCAAATGTTCCTCCTGCATGGGTAAAAAAGGGGCTAATGGCTGAGGCTGCATGCCAGCGTATGTATTGAATCATCTGTGATTCTTGCCAATTACACCAATTACTAAATCTCCCATTAGGTCATCTGGAAATTATCAACCTGCACCAAAAAATGCTAGACTTCGATGGCGTAGATCCAGATCTTGGCATGCACTTGTTGGAACTACACTGGAACCGTCAACACCATGCTTTTCTCATTACCTATCGCCCCGCATTTATGAGGGACATGGCTTGCGGTGGGCCATACTTTTCAAAGCTGCTACTTAACGCCATTTATTTTGGCGCATCTAAATTTAGTTCTCGGCCAGAAGTCCGCCGCGATCCAAATGATGTGCGCACTGCCGGCTGGCTTTTCCGACAACGGGTCAGAGAATTACTCGGTGGAGCCCTCGATAAAAGCGATATTACGACAATCCAGGCACTGTTGGTAATGGCCAGCTCCTTGTTTGCTCTAGGCGATGAGCGGAGTGCCGCATGGCTGTACGCAGGCACAGCATTCCGTATGATTATCGATCTGGGGATGCATGTGGATGGATCTAGGCTAGCCAATTACCGAAAATTCAGTGACGAAGATCTCGAAATACGAAGACGCGTATTCTGGGGAGCCTTTGGTAAGCTTATATCCACTCAAGCACTATCTGGTACGATGTTAATGGGCGTGAGTAGTTGTTGACAAGATCCAAAGTTTATACCAAGGCAGACCCGTGAGCCTTCAAGAGCAGGAGTGTAATGTGTCAATCACATTTCTAGATGACTACGAAGAACTTGAACACTGGAAGCCATTCGCATATTCGACAACCCAGAGCTATCCAGGATCACCTGCCTACAGTGTATCCACGTTCACAGAGCTCTGCAAACTAAGTCTTATCATGAATCGTATATTGAATAAGGTTTATGGAGAAAGAAGTTCTACAAGAACACCTAGTGAACTTGCTGAAGATTTAAAGACCTTGCATACGAATCTAGATCAGTGGCGGGACTATTTACCAACCCACCTAAACTATGACCCGTCCAGTTCTTCTAGTTCAATTCCTCCTCCGCATGTTCTTTCGTTACTGTGAGACGTCTCCGCTAATTGACTCTTTCAATGCTAACATAATATCAGCGCTATGTACAACGTGCTCATTATTCTTCTCCATCGCCCATTTGTGTCTGATGGAGAGCTTCATTCCAGTCCGTCAAATGCCATCAATTCATTTTTAGTGTGCGCGACTGCGGCCAAAATGATAGTCAAAATATTACGAGCCTATGACGCTGCCTTTTCGATTCAACGAGCACCTTATCTGATATCGTATGCGACTTATGTAAGCGCAACAATCCACGTGCGGATAGCAGCCCAACGAGCGCCTGGATCTGAAGCTCATGTCTGTCTCGCAACATGTGTCGACGTGTTCAAGAAAAACCAGGAGACCAACTGGGCAGTGAGGAGAGCAAATGTTATTATCCAGAATCTAATGAAACGAATGCATGTGAGCATCGCAGGTGAGGATATTGACAGAGTTTGTGACCTACAAGAATTGCAAGTACCACAAAGTGATAGGAGCATTAACAATAATGAGAATACTCGCTTTTCTCGACCCGAATCAATCCGATCGTCTGAGATAAACAGGGGAGTTAATATACCAGCCCAGTCTAGTCATATTGTATCTGCAGACTTGATTCTCGACACCGCTGGCAATGAAGGAGCCGATCATGTTGCATCAGATCTAGATATTGATGCTATAATTCAGAGCTTTATCCGCGAACAACAGAGCAGACCAAATATGCATATTTCAGGGTCTGAAACAACCACAATTTATCAACCGCATACTACATCTACAAACCAATGGTTTCCTTCTACGTCGTTTATATCAGAAAGCTTGCCAAGCATCGATGACCAGCATGGCGGTACGCACGTTTTCGTCCGCAGTGATTCCTATAGTGCTGGTTATTTGCAAGCAGACGGACTTCCTTCACAGTTCTCCGTTGATGACATGCTCTTTGGATTTAATAGCTCGGCCATTGAAGGGATTGGGTGGGAGTTCGACGATCAATAAATAATATTATTTTAAAAATCATGTTTGTTAGCAATGTCCCTAAAATCTGCGGGACTTCACGGCCGAATTCTTCTAAGAATTAGCTAAAAATAAAGAACAGTCTCCTTTAACTTGCTAAAGTTCGGAGTACCTAATCCTGTCACCGGGTCCCATCCAACTGTTGCATTCCAGCTAGCCCAAGGTATAAACCCCCTTTTACTAGGGTCTGTGCTATTCTTGCTATGAATTCCAGAACAACCGACAGACCCTCCTGCAGTGATATCATTCAAGTTTGTAGATCCCAAATGATAAAGCAAGGGGTTCAAAAACCCGAGAGCAGGCTTTCCAGCTGACAAGCGAGCATCATTTAACAGCGCAATGATTGCGGCCCAAACTGGAGCAGCCGCAGAGTTTCCACCAGCATTAACCAAATTGCCTTTATAGAAAACCCCGTACCCAGGGCCAAGACTATGAGCAGCCACATCGGGAAAACCACGACCTTCAAAATTCGTGAAATTGGTGTAATAGCTCTTGGTATCTGGATCGACGTAGCCAAGATAGGTGGTTATCACATCCTCCTGGTACCACGGACGGGGAAAGTAATTACTAAAGCCACCAGACCCAGCTGTCCATGCAATTTCTGGATCCGTTTCCTGTGTACCACCGACAGAAAGCAGGTAAGGGCATGTGGATGGAAAAAAGACCTCAAATTGGGTCTTATTATTCCCATCATTACTTAAGCATCCACGACCAAGGCCTTCGTCAGCGCTAGACTCAACGACAGTAATGCCTCTAGACTTCGTCAGAATGATTATATCCCAGCTTCGAAGGTTTTAGTCTTCTTGGACATACCTTAGGCCCATCAACCCGATCAGGTTGCAGGTTCGAATCGCATATTTAAGAGGAACCGTCTGCTCTTCATCACCGTAAGAGTTGGAAATAACTTGAGGTAGATCTTCGTTCTGTTGAGACAATAGATATTCATAATATGGCAGGTAAGGCTCATTATTGTTTGTGGGTGACTCAAGACTTGGTATAAATGGACTTTTATAGGTTAGACGATTTCGATACTTCTAATATTGCTTTTGCTGTTGTATTTTATCAAGGCAGGCCACTTACGGAGATCCACCAGTCAGGTATTCCGTAATTGGGAGTGGGTGAGCAACTCCAAGTATAGTTTGTACATCAAGGTTAGATTCAGCGTCAATTGGGGTGGTCGGATTCTGATCGTTAATGGGATTGTTGATAAGCACTTTTGTAAAGTTCTGAGATGGCAACCCGTAATATTTTTCATACCTGGCCAAATCGGCATAGATGGCTGAATTATTTAAAAAACTACCAAACCCAATCCGGCTGCCACTCTTAGCAGTCGGTGTGTAGTTTCCAATGCTATAGAGCTGTTTTACGCAATCTGGGGTAATTGCACTTTGGCAAGAGGGGGCAACTGAGATAGACGAAGGCGGATTTGAAGTCGCAGCGCCTGGCATCTCCCTCTTGCTTTTATGGAAATGAATATTCCGAGCCGCTGTAGATTTTCCGAAATAGGTTGTTGGCGAGATGAGATCAATGTCTTGTTTCAAGTGTCTGGGAATCGAGTATGACAAGGTGCGAAGTTTAGAGATGCTTCCATCAGTATAATAGTCGAACTTGGCATTTAACAAACTGTTTGCCTACTAGGGATTAATTACGTGTTCTGTGAATAGGGATTTTCCGTCTTACCTGGCTAACCGTCGTGAAGAAGCTAATTGATTGATTGTTGTTGTAAATATGCTCGATATCACTCTCCATAAGCCAGCTTGTTACAGCTGCTACAGAAGCTTGTGAAGGGCCGAATTTAGAAAGGACCTCATCAGAATCTTGATACTGACCGTACTCGCTACTGTCAGGAGTAGAGACTCTTCTTAATTCAGTCTCAAGTTGATCAATATTTTGTAATGCCAAAGAAATCGACAGATGGATTGACGTATTGTCTCCAGGTTTACTCGCATGACTCCATCCTGAAGGAATACCAGACAGATACTCGTGAGAATCAGGATTCCCAGCGACACGGACACTCAGTGACGATAAGAGACAAACAGCCAGAAGAAAATTGCGAACCATGTTGTCAAAAATGAGGGAATATTTCAGTTTCGTGAAGGTTGGTAGGACGAAAAATTATTTATGCCGAGGAATTGTGTTTCATATAGCGGGGAAATAATGAACGCGCTAGACAGCATTTGTTGGCCGACAAGTGTAACTGGGCTTTCTATGATTCTTTGATACTTATTCAAAATAGGGTGTACGCTGCGCGAGGCCCCCACTTCATTGATGGATAGGATGGTAAGTAAAATGCGTACTAGCTTGAAACGCGCGTATAAATAGAATTTGCGGTATCTATGTATTTAGTGTATCGATTTCCGTCTAGCAGATTGTATCAATGGCCCGCTGGCAAGATAAACTTTAAAGTTTAAAAAAAAGTCCTTTTTTAGGACAAATATGACACAAGGCATATTTGGGGTAAAATCAATTCCCAGTATGCCATCGGACAAGAATCATGGAATGGGCCTACCATGACTTCGTTTATATTCTTTTTCAAAAAGGTGTCATTTTCTTATATTTACATCACAATTGGCTTTTAAATAAAGGAGGCATTCCTAGCCTGAAGTTTAGGGATTTGGTTGGAGATAGCGCACTGTATCAATTGATACAGTGCTACACATGCTACGCAATAATATTACAGTTCCTTTCCTTCATTGTTCTTAGTTCATTTACAATAACCTTATGAAGTTATTTTAAAAAAATGAATCGAATCTCTGGTTCTCCTTAACAAAACTTCCAGGTTTTCGTAGAACACTCGTTGAACACGATATTAGGAAGTTATGTGATCAATTCATTCCTTGAAAACTTGCGAATAGAATTGTCTACACCAATCTGAAGACACTATGGCAGCCTCCTAGCACACATGTACATTGTAGAATAGACAAAACTCCGATAGTATATCAGCGATTCCATGAGGTCATTTCTTAGGCTATATTTACAGGGAACGCTTATCAGGGGCCATATCACCACCGCCATCCCACTCAGCAGACGAGGTCGAGTCGACGTTGCGCTTGTCAGGGGCCCAGTCACCACCGCCATCCCATTCAGCAGACGAGGTCGAGTCGACATTGCGCTTGTCAGGGGCCATGTCACCGCCGCCATCCCACTCAGCAGACGAGGTCGAGTCGACATTGCGCTTGTCAGGGGCCATGTCACCGCCGCCGTCCCACTCAGCAGACGAGGTCGAGTCGACATTGCGCTTATCAGGGGCCATGTCACCGCCGCCGTCCCACTCAGCAGACGAGGTCGAGTCGACATTGCGCTTATCAGGGGCCATGTCACCGCCGCCGTCCCACTCAGCAGACGAGGTCGAGTCGACATTGCGCTTGTCAGGGGCCATGTCACCGCCGCCGTCCCACTCAGCAGACGAGGTCGAGTCAACATTGCGCTTATCAGGGGCCATGTCACCGCCGCCGTCCCACTCAGCAGACGAGGTCGAGTCAACATTGCGCTTATCAGGGGCCATGTCACCGCCGCCGTCCCACTCAGCAGACGAGGTCGAGTCGACATTGCGCTTGTCAGGGGCCATGTCACCGCCGCCATCCCACTCAGCAGACGAGGTCGAGTCGACATTGCGCTTATCAGGGGCCATGTCACCGCCACCATCCCATTCAGCGGCGGAGGTGGAATCCACGTTCCGCTTTGCTGATATTACCGTAAATAAATAGTCCGTGTGCAATAGGGTATCGAGCCTACTCACCTAGGGGAAGGGCACTGCTCATTGCTATAGCACTCAAAAGTGCCACAGCCTGGAGAGAGCTGAGCTTCATGATTGGATAGTACCGATTAACTGTACCAGTTATTTCTTGATTGTAGGTTATGGGGAATAGGACAAGTGAACATGGGCTCTGAGTGTGATTTATATAGTTTTCATCTGGTGTCAAACTAGTATTGTAGTCGGTCATCAATTTCTGCGTCCACGAGATTGACTTCGGCCCCATTACCTGTATCTTAAATGAGAGTTGACGTGTTGGGATTTGCCTTCCTGTCCGAGAATAGCTTCATGAAATTCGTTATCACATGGTAGTATTTTGTTTCGGAGAGTTTTTCGTCAATATGCAGCCATTGCGGAGTCCAAAACAGGAATTTGGATGGTTTCACGGTCTAAAGCATCTCCCCATTACACTAGATGGTGTTGAGAAATGGTTAGCCTAAATAAGAGACAAATTAATTACGCTGCCCTTAAGGGTGGCGTAGTGGCTTCACAGCTGATATTTATGAGTCCACCTTTACTTAACGAATTATTGAGAATATACACCTAACTTGAATCCCAGTAATACCAAAAGCAATGCATATCTATAATGGCAAAAATCTATAGTAGAAATACTGATCATAGTGATAAGAAAGGTACAAAATATCAGATGATATATGCCAGAGCCCTACATAATCTGAGGAGGAGTCAGCCTAAATGAGAGCTAAATTTATTACTGCTAACCCCGAGGGCGGGCTTATTGGTGCAGTTGTTTTACGGCCGATTGAAATGCGCCTGGTGTAACCCTAGATTTTAGTGAACCATAGATAGTAGAGCCAGGTCCTCCTTATCTTATTTAACGCATTAGATAGTACATACTTTTGGACTTGGGGTATCATATTTCCCCATATTCCAACGCGAATCATTAGACTTCTCGTAGTTTGGGGGCTTTTTATGCCTGCTATCATGTTAGGGTGTGTTGCCCCGACCTGTGGGGCATAAACCCGATTACCATGTTGTACTTGTACCTTTTAGCTTAGAGGTCAACAGCTAGGGAGCGTCTTACCGTTATGAGATGACATGCTTATTGGCTAGTTCTATATACGGTGGCTATCGCCGAACACTACGTCAACATCTAAAACAAGGTTTCTTTGCCGCTGCGGCGCTGCAATTGTCTAAATTGAGATAAGCGTGCTAAGCTTTCAATCGGGGCGATACTTTAATCAGTGGGTCGTTTTGATGTTACAAACGGTAACACGTATTCGTATGTATGTTACAATGTAAAAAAGAGGGGGAAGTAGTGAGCTGTTTGGGAAAGTTGTCTCTCGTCCTTTAAAGTTGGTGTCTACTACTGCCTACTCCCGTTCTGTAAAATCACAAAGAGAGATAACAAAAAAACACGGACTTTCTATGACAGAGGAAATATCTCAACCGCGCAGCAATCATGGATCGCTTGATATCCCTGATCAATGCCTTCAAAGAAGAGCATAGTATTCGATATAACGCAATCGCAGCCAGCAGTGAAGAGGTCAATGAAAAGACCAACAAAGAGGATGATGGTTCATCACAAGAGATGCCCATCTGGAGACCGTCGCGACTTCAGTGCATCATCTCGATTACCACCGCCTTTGCAATTTTAGTTTTTAGTATCATAGCTTTCGCCGCATCGCGTTCAAATTCACCAGTAGTATTTTCCGCTGACATGGTACCTCAAGGTAAGTCAATTCATTGCGCAGAACTCGAGACAGTGATATTAACTAGGAATGATTAATTACAGGAAACCCCGTAGTGCGTACCTTCGAAGATACCTTTGCATTTGGTGGTCCTCGCAACAACCGAACCGATGCTGCATGGGACGGCTTGCTGCCAAGTATGTGCTGAATTGGACTCTCGTTTTGCCTGAATAGAAATAATCCTAACAACGGGGATGTAATAGCCGGCGGTGGGTTTATACCAGTACCGAACCCTGAGGCATATGGACTCCCGTCAGATATCAGGCAGGAGAATCAGCTATGGGGTATTTCCGTTTTCCACCAACTTCATTGTCTGGTAAATATTCCTTCTTCCCATACTTTTTTTTAAAAACATTTCTTGTTCCAGAGGGCTCTAATATTTCAAATAGATACTTTTACGGAGGGTTCATTACAATTTCGTTAAAGGCACTCCCAGCGATCCAACCACGGTCGAGCATTCAGGACACTGTTTTGACTTTCTGAGACAGGCAATAAGTTGTTATGGAGATACCACCCTTGAGATGCCACAGCTGCGTGCTGAAGACAATATTGACCGGGCCACTTTTAATAGTCCAAGGAAATGTCGGGATTTCGAGTCCATCAAGGAATATACAGAAACAACCTACAGTAACTTTGTACGTTGATTGCTTTTTGATTGATTTGTTCCAATGGTGTTGGAAAAGAGTGGATAATATAGAATATCAAATGATATATGTTTAATCGTATATTTAGAGGCCCCCTTATCACTCTCTACCTTATATATAAGGTAGATTTGATATTATACTATAGTAGCCGGAAAGACGAAAAGCTTTTATATCTGTATCTACGAAGTGATTTTGCCATAGTCCCGGGTTATCGGGCTTGCATGCTAGTATCCGCTATTTTACAGGCAAAAATCAATTTCAGGTTCAAAAATCATGTAAGGTATTGCAACAGTAATCATGACAGAAATAGTGTTGGAGAATTCAAGAGGCATTTATCAATTGCATCAGTAGACAACGTTTTCAGTTGGAGAGAGCTTAAAAGTCTCCAGCGGAGCAGGTCGCCACTGGAGTATGTTTTCATCACCCTTCAATTGATGTTCCTTTGCCCAGTCCCGAATTGCCTCGAAATCTCGGCATGTATGCGTTATTTCCAACCGTGGTAGTGGCTGGCGTCTTATAGGCATCCATTGCCAATAAACAGTTGCAATATCGCCGTGACACATAATGGATTGTCGGATGGAATCAAGACAGTGGTCTAATAAATATATTCAGTATTGTAATTGGAATCAAATTAGCGGTGGACATCGCACGAACCATAATGCTTTGCAGACGTGCTAGTATAGTTTTTCTTCCCGTCGGCCGTATAGTAGTCGTCGAAGTCATCCCAATACCGTTCTGGGTAGAGAGTTTTGCGGATGGCATTCAAGCAATGAAGTTGGTGAAAAACATCCAGCTGCACCACATACTGATCTGGCATGGTCGGTATCTCCGTTGTCCTATTTGGAAGCTTTAAAGTCTCTTCTTCGCTGATCCGAGTTATTCCAACTAAAGTTGCTCTCACGATTGTTTAGGACTCCCATTACACACTAGATGCGAAGCTAAAAGATGGGGAAAGCTCACATTGGTAAAGGTCTTCCCATAGCTTGTCTGTCTCGTCTGATGGAATTCCATCCTCTTCCTTTGCCATATAGGGGCCTTTTGTCACGAAGTTCTCAGCAAATACCTTTACATGATACTTGATCGCATCCTGTGCAGGTGCTTTTGACAGGTAAGCGGTGCGCCTTCACAATTTGACTTTCTTAAGTACATACAGTATATGCTCTGGCTTGGATCATGGCAGGAAGGTCGATGACGGACCACAGTGATTAGAGCGATGGTAAGAAAAGCAATGATCACGTATGGAATAATCTGAAAACTCAAAACGCCTTTTTTCTTGCGGGAGACATAGTTTTCGATGAAAGGCGGTGTTTCATTCGAGACACGGCCTTCATCGTAGTCTTCGATATCTTTTTCAGGTCGTACACGTTCCATTGTAGTATGTATGGACACTAAAATTCCTGTGAGATGAGTATTTGTGGAAAATAAAAAGAAATAAGCTGGATCTGAGACAATGCGTTACGGCCCGTATGATGTAACGTAGTTTACGTATTATGTTTTTGTCCCCCACGACCGAAACCACAACCAAACTTTAAACTTATCTCACATTATCATTAGTGTAATTTAACGTTGCCCTAAATAAACGCCATCTCATGAAATGGCTCATGGGGTCGGAAAGATTGTTTGAATCTCGTGCCAGGTTCTGACCAGCACTTTTCCACAAGGCAGATGCCATGCTGTGCCCATTCTATTCTAAAATATTCCTTGACCGAAAAATTTGAACGCTTGAAAGGATCTCTTTGCTCAACATGGGACAATCCTCAACTAGAGACTCATCATTCGAAGAATCAGGTGCTCCTCTCCTCAATGCAACTTCTTTCAAACGAGAACAGCGAAAACGTAAATGGGAGATTATTCTGCCGTGGACCCTAACTTTCTTGTTTGGGACTTGCTCTTTTATTCTAGCCTTTTCAAAGTACTCAAGTCCAGAATTCGGTTCATTTGATAAGGGATATGTTACTGATTTTCGTAAGTACTTCGCCGTTTTATCGTAATGTATCTAAAAAGAGAGCTGACAAGAACAGAGGTGAAGGAACATATAATTAAGCTTGAAAAAAAGCTGTTCACTGGAAGTCCTATTTTTGCAAATGGAGAAGAGTTTATACCCAGTGACTCGCCCAGCCTGAAATATGTAGGCGATCCATCGCCCGATATCGATCAGGCCTGGGAGGAGTTGATTCATTGTATAGCCAACTTGATGTGGTTTAACTGTTTGAGATATGCTAATTATCTGAATAGCACGATACTTCTATATCACCGAGCAAGAGGCAGCCGACGCGTGGGGAGAGGATTACCAAAAGTATTGGGATCCCAAACGGGAGGGCTATGTTGCAGGGTATGACAAACAGACGCCAGGCTCCTTTACACGTATTTGGACTTATTTAACAAATTCTAGCTTTGATATCTTCCACACGCTCCATTGTATTGTAAGGAGTGATAGCTTTCGTTTTTGGGTGGCCCATGAAATTGACACTTTGCAAGGATCATATTCGAAAAGCTTTCTTTCCGGATATCTACCAAATGTCCGACGTTCATGGCAGATTGCATAGAGGTAGAGTCTCGTTTGCCTAGTGGGACATATATGACAATAAATTGACTCCTGTATTCACTAGACCACTGCATTGATCATCTCCGTCAAATGGTGATGTGCTACTCTGACATGACACTCATTCCGACCGTATATTATGAAAGTTTGGGCTATAACTACATTAACTCAGATCGGAACCACACGTGCAGAAATTACGAGAAGGTTAGGGAATACACAACCGAGAGATCCAATGGCAAGCTTGCTATCAGGCCATACATTATGATCGAATCTTGAGACCAACCTATTGCAGTTATGCTAATCCCATAACGCGGGATAACTAGGAAATACCTGCTGGTACTACTATTCTTTGCAATTTAGAAATAATATTTTGGGTCATATGAATGGAAATAGTATCGCCATTTCATCTCGTTGTATGATTTATTCTCTCATCTATAGTCATTATGTATAGGGTAAGTTCTATAGAAACAGTAAAACAATGGTAGAGGACTTCAAGAGCGAACTTGAAGTTATCTGTACTGCGAAATGGTAATTCGCGCATCACATTCGGTACACAAGCTGATTCGTTAAATCCTCAACTGTTAAATTAGAACTGTCGAATAATATTGGAATGCTTCACTGATGGAATAGAGAGAACACTAACTAATTTCTATGATATCGCGTATGATTTCATATTTAAGAGTTTGTCTGGATAAGCAATACAGTGTGCCTCTATTGGTCCCACAACGACTAATCTTTATAGCATATTCTTGTGCCTGAATCTTCTTCGAATGAGAGCTCTTTGGTAAATTTCATATCAATCTAGTTGACAGCTATCCGTCCTGGGAATTTGAATAAATATCAAGAATTTCAATGTTGGTGAATGACTGAAACTGCACATCTGAGTTCGTATCACTCTACGTAAATATACAGTTTGCTGTGTGTAGAATAACATTTGCAATGATAAACACTATAGAGTGTACGTGAATGTTGGAGCCAGGAAATATCTCAAGAATATAGAGGTTGTTGGAACAAGTAGTAGGAAGTCGTTTTCATCATCGGCACCCCGCTGACTATGCAGCTAGGATAATAACGAAGATGTAAGAAGTGACAACATTTTCGTAGCCGATTATCTCTACATTGCCCATATCAACCAATGGTCCGGTAGGAAATACGGTCCTACCAATGATAGCAATCTAGTGGGTCTGTTTGTGATCTTGCTAACCGCACACAGAAAGGTTGGTGTCAACAGATTCGATTGGGGCTAGTGCACAGGAAGGCACGATGAGGTGATAAGGTGATAAGGTGCCAACAATCGCTCTGGACGCATCTCTGCATATTGCGACTTCTCGTGCCGAAAATGGGTTATTGGCAGATACATATGCTTAAGGACAATATTTGATGTATCCTGATAGAATTCGGGTTATGATTCACTATCGTCTGTCGTGAATAATCACTCGATAATACCCTGTTTACATGATTCGGAGATACCGGATCCGATCGGTAATCATTATTCAGCACAAGCTTGCACCTATTGTCACTGTCAATTGACTCCCAACGTCGGCTAAACACTTCCCTATGATCAATATTGGCAACTTGGCCCTCGTTAATATTCGCCACGATGGACTCCAGACAATTTCCCCCCACCGAAGCGACGCCTTTGCTTGCAGCCGACGCTGGGGAAATACGTGAATCTGCTGCGGTGGTTGAACGTGATCCTGAAAACCCAGCTCTTTCCCCACTTCGTGCCATTATTGTCGGGATTGCTATATCAATATCGATGCTAATACAAGGTATATATGATTCGAATAAAATGATGAAACGGTACAACAATGTCTGATCGATGAGTACAGCCACTAATATGACAATGGTCACGACATCGCAGTCTGATATCGCGGCGGATCTGGATGCCTTTTCCAGTGCAACATGGCTGACAGCATCATTCATGGTTTGTTAGCCCTGTCATGTTTGTAAATAATTGTCTTCTCACGATCCTTCCTGGTGATCAGATAGCCGTCGCCAGTATTAGCCCCCTCGGTGGACGCTTTTGCCAAATATTCTCTCTGCGCAGCTTGATACTCGCAAGCAATTTGGTTGCCGGGATAGGCTTATTCTTCACTGCTAGTGCTAGAACGCTTCCAATGTTTCTCTTTGGTCGTGTCCTTACAGGTTGTGGAGGAGCTGGAATATACTCCACGCAAGCAATTCTTGTTTTAGAGCTTGCTTCGAAGAAACGACGAGGGTTGTTCCTAGGCTTGACAGCGTGTGTATTTACCACCGGAATCGCTGGCGGAGCTGTATTGGCAGGTGCTGTTACTCCGAAATACGGATGGGTGAGTTTGTTTTTAAAGAATCCCCCTTTTCATTGAGAAAAGAAAAGCTCATCATCTAATGTTGTGACTGTGAAGCGATTGATCTATTACATACAATCTCCGCTTGCCTTGATCGTTGGCCCGATTATTTACTTGGGAATTCCACCAAAGCCCAGAGCGAAAGACTCGAGCCCTGGACAGAGTTCTTTTACTAGCAAGCTTGCTCGCCTGGATTATCTTGGTATCGTGACTCTTGTAAGAAAGCCCTGTATCACATCCTATGCAGGACAGCTAATTCAAAATGATGAAGACGACAGCGAATCTCCTCTTTCTGTATTCCGTCTCCAGCAATACTATACCATATCCACCTATCCTGGTTTCTGGTATCTTGTTCGTCCTCTTTTTATGGATTGAATCATCTCCTGCACTTACAGCTGAGCCCATAATACCCATATCTATACTTCGCTCTCGTGGTGTTTTACTTACATGCCTATGCTCAACCGGTATGATGATGGCTCGATGGGCAATCGTTTTTTACATTCCGGTCTACGGAATCGCTGTGCGAGGATGGAGCCCCGCAAAAGCTGGCATGATTCTCATCCCTACAAATCTTGGGTTCGGTCTAGGAGGCTTGACTGTAGGGTGGTTTCATATTCGAAAAGTGACGAGTTACTATACGTATGTGGTTGAACTGAAATCACAAAGCACAGATTCTTGCTAACGTGGTCTAGATCGTGCTTGATTATACTCACCCTCTTCGTAACGAGTTTCCTTTCTATCGCTCAGCTTTCAACCTCTGACTCCCCAGTAATTCTTTTTGCGTTGGCAGTCTTCTATAATGGCTTTTGTGCTGGCGCTCTTCTCAACTACACATTGTCCCATGTCCTGCACTTAACCCTGCCTTCGACGCACTTTATCGTGACCAGTCTGATAGCAACATTTCGATCCTTCGCTGGTAGTTTCGGCGCAGCAGTCGGTGGCGGTATCTTTTCACGCGTATTGAAGAGCCAGCTAGATGCGGGATTTCTTAATAGTCGTGAAGACTATCAACATTTCGATCACAATAGTGACGACGTTGAAGATCTCATTAGAAGACTTCTTGGGAGTCCAGCATTGGTCTGGCAGTTGAATGGCAATGAAAAGACAATTGCCATTGGAGCGTATCAGAGCGCTTTGAAAGCAACATTTTTGGCGGCTTGTGGCTTGGTCGCGCTGGTGACATTTTTACAAGCTGGGACTGGTTGGACGGCCCCAGTTGATTCTATGACAGAGGTTGGTCAGGATGTCGACGAAGGTGCGGAAGATGAAAGTATTATTAGAGAATAGAGGGCTGTCTCTCATTATATTCCATATATAGATTCCCGTTTACGTATACTATCAATTTATAGACTAAATTTCTCGGGATGCTGAAAATAAAATTCGAACCCATCTTCACCGCTAGCTCTATTGAAATACAGTGTTTCATACTTGTATGGCCTGCCACATCCCAGACATTCTCTGGTGGCATTATGATATTCGAAGTTGACTTATCCAGATACCACATTGGTTTTCCTGCCTAGTTTAGGTCATTTCACTTGATATTAGGGTTAGCGCCGGAAACCGACTTCCCGTGGCAATTACCTCCAGGAAACTACTTACGCTTAGCGGTAGGTCTCCCAACATTTTTAATAAATAATAAACTAAATTGTTCGAATATTACCGTCGAAATTCAAGACACTGTGGGTACAGAATTTGTCCCATGATCATTCAAATGTCGTGGGGAGAAATATGCACCTGGCGACCGAAATGCAAGCATCCAAATCGCAGAGCTTTGAGGCCGCTCCGAAATCAGATAAAGAAAAGGTAACCGATATGTCGAAACATGGAGTATTTTAGGTAAACAAGAACTAAATTTTGTCCTTAAGAAAGCTTATATCTCGCCAACGGTGTCATTGATAGCGGGCGGTGTGGCTGGAGGCGTGGAAGCAGCATGCACAGTATAGTTCTCCTTAGCATCAAAATGAAATCTTAAAGATATTACTGACATGATGTCATATTTATTTGAAAAGTATCCATTTGAATTTGCCAAAACTAGACTTCAACTGCGCTCCACTGCACGGGCAACAGCAAAAAATCCGCTTTCTCTCATTCACAATGTTGTCGGAACTGAAGGCATCTCGGCGCTGTACACAGGCTGTTCGACACTTGTGCTAGGAACAGCTTTCAAAGCATCGGTCCGATTTCTTACTTTTGATTCAATCAAAAATACACTTGCCGATGAGAATGGGCATTTGCCAAAGGCATCGGGAATTTTGGCGGGGATGATGGCCGGCTGTGTCGAAAGCATCGTAGCAGTCACGCCCACAGAAAGAATCAAAACAGCGCTGTATGAATGCCGCCAGAAATTCTCTTGTTTATGTAATATATGTATTAACTGAAGTTTCTTTCCACAGAATTGATGATGCCAAAGGGCTTAAAAGATATCGGTCTGCTGCACATGGCGTTCAACTCTTGATCCGTGAGCAGGGACTTATTGGTCTATATCAGGGATTAATCCCAACAACTATCAAGCAATCAGCTACATCTGCGGTTCGCATGGGATCATACAACATTCTCAAAGAGACAGCTATGCAGAATCAAGTGCCTCTAAATGGGATCACTACGTTTAGTATTGGTTCCATTGCCGGTATCACTACTGTGTACGCCACGCAGCCGTTTGACACGATAAAAACGAGAGTCCAGGGGGCGGAGCATGTGTCAATCCAAGACGCTATTTCCGGGGTTTGGAAAGAATCGGGAATGAGAGGATTTTGGAAAGGAAGTACTATGAGGCTAGGACGGTTGATTCTTAGTGGAGGTATAGTCTTCTCACTGTACGAGCAGGTTGCCGCTATGGCATCCTCTATAACATAGAGAGAGGTTATTATTAGGCTTACCATTATCTTGTATAAAGAAGGATAAATTCTGCGTCAACTATAGATTTAAGCTTAGATATCGCGTGTATTAAATGTGTTATGTTCAATTGTCATTCATGGTACTTCAATAAATATTAATTAACGAACACACACACATGGTAAAAGGGGCGTGTCAAAAGTCTAGAGTGATCAGCCAGATCTGAGGAGTATTTAATTAGTACATTATACGTATATGTCTATTGTCTAGCTAATTAAATTGTGAATGCTTAATAAAAAAAGAAAAAAGAGAAAATACAACACGTTGCGCCGTTTCTTGGTAGAAAAATTAAGGGTATGAAGCTTAAATTATAGTGGAACAAGAATTGTACCTTCAAATAACCTCCTGGCTGTACGAAACACAGTGACACTCTGGACCAGATCGTTTTCTGTCACTTCGACGTCGACATCGATTGTACCACTGCTATGGCCAATTACAATGCTCCGGTCATTTTGAATATTATCTTGTTTTTCGCTCGTTATTTTAAGGGACACATCTGTCCCCAATGGTGTCAGCTCTTGTGACGACAATGGTATTTCCGATTTCATCAATTCCGAAACCACTGTTCCCTCAAGACAAGCCGCAGCTCCAAGACACACAGCTCCGGTGAGCTGAACGCTTGGGTGAACTTTCCCCATGCTATAGGCCAATACTGAGATATCGGGTCTTGTGTTGAACCCCGGTAGTGGACCAAGTGGTTTGGAAATAACTGCAATTTTTGGAGTTCCTCTCTTAAGACCTGCAGAATCGACGTCACTGGCAAGACCGAACTGAACTGCCCCCTGGCGTCGTATGGACTCGATTATATCAAGTGCTATATCTGAATCTGAACCTGTGGCATGATAATCGGGAGGTAGCGATGATGAATCAACAAATATGAAAGGGTTAGATACATCTATCAGCGTCGCCTTGACCATAAACTGTTCCGGTAGACCGCTCCTCTCGTGCACCATAATTTTGTCTTGACGATTTCCTGTTGGGAACACTTTGCCAGTCATACTTCCCCCAGGATTCAGAAAGGACACTTTGATACTACTTCCAGTTCCTTTGACACCACTTATGTGGTATTCTCCATCTTCTAGAAAGTGTCCGCTGTCGTTGACCTGGATTGTTTCTACTAACACGGACCGGGTATTTGTGTTGTATATTCGCACAGAAAGCTGAGCCAAGAATCAGTTAGTATCTTTGAATCCCAGAATAAGATTCGGGGAACGAAATCACCTCCGATTGGCCTGGCCTTGCTGTTATCAACCCCTCCTCCAAGGCAAAAGCAGCAATTCCAGAAGCCATGTTGCCACAATTTCCGGTCATGTCGACCTTTTCCTGACCAACTGTAATCTGAATAAAAGTATATTCAACATCGATTCCAGGTCTATAAGATTTTGAGACAACAACGGCTTTTGACGTTGTCGACGTGGCTCCTCCCACCCCTTCCAGCTGTCGAGGGTCATTATTTCTAGATCCCAAAGCACCAATGAGAATAGTACCCCATTCCGACTGTGACTTGGGGAGGTGGTGCCGATGAATGAAAAGACCCCTTGAAGTTCCAGAACGCATCAAAACCGATGGTAATCGATATATCTTGCGCTGGTGTATTATTTGTGAGGCGGCAGTCACGATGCCACCGGCTTTCGTAAATAATTGAGTAGGAGGTTGCTGGGTGGCAACAGCGACAGGGCTATATTGTGTCGACATTGCAGCAGGATGTATCGGCAGAGTAGAAATATAGGAGAGTTTTCTGGTAAATGAGCGTTTCATTGATTTATGTAGATCAAACAGGCGGGCTGTCTACCGATTACAACGCGTTTGAACTAAGAAACCGATCAAGTAAAACTTTTGTGGGCAGCTTCTTCAGTACTACCAGGTATTATACATGACTTAGACTCGAAGAGACCCCATGTATCTTCGAATAGCTTTGAGAATTGGTATTTACGTGACCGATTTCATCAATTTCCTTGTCACGTTGTATGAACGGCGACTATGCGCCCGCGGGTTATAACTTACCGCGGAAACACTTACATCATGGCTGCATTCGGCACGCGACCCGATTCACCAATGTAAGCAATCGTACCTGCGTTGGCTAACTTATCTTCGGAGAATATGCCGGGGCTTCCAACTTTTGTCTTGGGACAGCCTATGATTCGTGGTTTTCCCCACTGAGCACTCCCCGCCCCATGGGGTGCTGAGATAGCTGGACGGTGGTAGGCTTGCTACTCATGTAATGTATTTGCGTACTCACCCCGCACGCCTGGCTCTTGGGGGATGAAAAACGGTTATATCTACTTCCACATCTCCCTATGTAGTAGTCGATGTTTGCTCACATCACAGAAGGCTCATATCAGGCCTATTGCCTAGTTAAGCCGGTAAACAATATACTCATCCACCATGATGAGACAAAACAATTACCTAGGGCTTCGAGGGACACAGTTAAAAGCAGCCATGATGGTGCTTGTCGTCGCTCCCAGCTTCATTTTATTTGGGTACAATAACGGATCTACAGGAGGCATTGCGACGCTGCAATCATTTGTGCATGTAAGTGTCTTCAAGCGTGATTGAGTGACCCACTTTAATTTCGAGGAAATAAAAGCAATTCCCATCGATTGACACAGTAAATACCAAAGGCTCTCAAGAAACATACAACGCTCGTGTTAAGGGAGTGGTTACAGGATGCTACGACCTTGGTGCTGTTGTCGGCTCTCTGCTGTGTATTGGTTATAGTGACCGGATCGGCCGCTTGAGAACAACGCTTATTGGTCTGGTTCTATCGATCATAGGCCTGGCTGTAGAATCATCCGCATTTAGTCTTGGCCAATTCATTGTTGGCAGATTGATTGTTGGAGGCGCCATCGGTACAATAAGTAGTGCTATCCCCGTCTGGCAGGCTGAATGTTCCGGGACCGCGCATAGAGGCGCTTTCGTGATGCTAGAAGGAGTTTGCATTAGTGGCGGGATCACACTTTCGGAGTGGGTGTCGTTTGGCTTCTCATTTTCATCTATTCCAGCTGTGCAGTGGCGCATCCCGCTAGTCTTCCCCGTTATTTTCTCCATTTTCGTTATCCCTTTTATTTTTCTCTTGCCCGAGTCTCCTCGCTGGCTAGCAAGAAAAGGCCGGATGGACGAAGCAAGATACGTCTTGGCTGCTTTGGAGGATGAAGATGCGTTCTGTACCAAGATCCAAGAAGAAATGGCCGAAATTGAGCGGTCACTGTCGCTGGTGAGAGGGGATCTCAAAGAGCTGGCCACAAATGGTGAAGAGAGACTTTTTCATCGAACGGTGTTGGCTGCGTGTGGACAGATGTTTCAGCAGATGTGTGGTATTTCAGCTTTGGTATTTTACACAAGCACCATTTTTGAGGACCTGGGCTTTACGGGTGTCAAATCCCGAGTATTGGGTGCTTGCCTCACAAATTTCCAGACTTTTGCGTCTCTCATTCCACTCTTTTTGATCGATCGGTATGGCCGCCGAAGGCTATTTATGATCACAGGTACAGGACTTGCCATTTCAACTGCAGTTCTTGCCGGTACAGGTGGAAAGACGCATGGCTCTGCCAGCACCGCGGCTGTCGTTTTCGTTTTCCTCTTCGACCTTTTTTACCCAATTGGCTTCCTAGGCCAGACTTTCCTGTATGCCACTGAACTTGCACCTTTGCGTCATCGTGTTCCTATTACTGCTGCGGCAAATGCGACGCAATGGCTATGCCAATTCATCGTGGCACAAGTCACGCCGCCGGGAACATCGAACTTAGGAAGCCATTACTGGATCATATATGCTGTTCTGAATGCAGCATTTGTTCCTATCGTATACTTCTTCTTCCCTGAGACTAGTGGCCGGTCTTTAGAAGAAATGGACACTATATTCCGGCAGTCAAATAGCATTTTCGATGTAGTTAAGGTGGCTCGTGAGTTGCCTCGAACCGAGGAACACATCACCACTCCAGTAGAGTCTGATAAATCGTTGACTGAGGACAAAACTGGGGTATCTTGGAAACCAAGATATGACCAACAGGAAAATGTACATTGAACTTTGGAGGTTAATCAAATCATAGCTTTGTATATTCTAGGACATATTTTGGATCTTGAAAGCAGTAGGATCTAGCGTACCAAGTGCAACATAACCGGGACCATTCGAAGGTGAGTTTTACTTGCCGTTCTCTCCAGATGTCGAGTTGGCTACTTAATAAAAGGGTCTTTATCACCTATATCACTAAATATCACGCAATGATTTATTTATTTATTTCAGTATACAAATCGCACATATATGCCGAGAACAGTTTATTTGCACCTTTGTATCCTTGGAATTGTCTTCCTGATAAGGCTTATCGGATGTATGTAAATAACGTTCACACAACTACCGCGTAAAGCACCCCATAGCGAGTAATTACCGGTTTTTCAACTTCACCGAAATGTGCTATATTTTGCCAATAGTTTGGGAAAACATTCGAATCAGAACACAGCCAAGGGTCCAAACAAGTTCAACTGATTCCCGAGCCATGCGGCTAGTCCCGTTGACAGGTAATCCATGTCAATGCTCCTAAGCGGAATCCATGAATGCTGTCATACTAGTGTGTCTCGGGCAACTTTATAGTCTCAACTGAAACTCAGGGTAGTATGCCTGAATCTGGGTTCGAAAAGTTCTTGTGAACCACGGATGAAGAAAACCCAGTAGGGTAGTCAAGATGCCATAGTCAGGAAACCATTCTACCGTATGTTAGTCTAGGTACATGGCGGTATTTTGTGATGTGATTCCAATCATATCAGCCAAGAACAGCACGCATCCATCCCTCGTCTTGCTCATTCACTTTCTAACAACAGTGACTGGACGAACCTCAAAGCGCTCCTTTCCAATCTCTAGCAACTTTGTACTCAGCTTCGGACTGGCATGCTGCAATACATCGTATAGAGCATAATCACTGATATTTATGTCTTCATCTTTCCACTGAAAGCTCTCGCTGTCAAGGTTCCAGTAGAAGATCGGTCCCTGCACGTCTACAGTCTCCAACTCCCACCGCTGTTGCGGCTTGATATCTTTTGCGTCGTGCCAAAAACCATCTGACCGAACCTTGAGAATAACGAAAATTTCATCGAAACCATAATACCAATGAAACAATTCCTCCAGGGCATCCGGTTCTTTTAAAAGTAGTTCATCTGACACAGCAAGACGAGTGAAGACTGGAGCGGGAGTACCAATGTTTTTATTCTCGAGGTCTGCTTCAAATACTCGATCGAATGGCTCGCAGTGAAATTCATCCCATTTTTCCTGTGAGACATAGAGTGTATCACGTTGCGGATCAAATGGGCGTATAAAGACTAAGGACTGCTTCTCTTTATCAAAGCGGGTTTTTAGGCCCTGCTCACTAATCCAGCTCAAGGCAAAACTGCGGGCTTCTTGGTTCACAAAAAATAGCGGAACTTCAACGTGGAGAGGGTCCAAGCGGTCATGATGGAATTCGAAGTTCAGATTATTCTCCTCATTGTTGGGATCGTATTCTTCGTCAGCTTCAGTTAGATGCCGAGGGCCCCAACATCCCTTTTTATAAAAGTACAATGGGTTTCCAAGTTTTTCGGGCAGAGCCTCACGCCATATCTGGAGGCGGAGCTCAGTGGGGAGGCAGGGGAAGAGAGAAAACGTAGTTGGAGCCATACGTGATGATTTATTATTAAGGTGCCTGAGTTCTGTGATATGTGTGGGATTGAGGGATATAGTGAGAAGGACGATGAGTTGGATATTCAAAGAGGGTGTACGAAATGTATCTTTTCAGGCTCACACTGCGAAATCACCGTCGCACTGATGGTGTCAGCAGCGGGGTTTGCGCCAACCAGATATGATCCGAATTCTAGCAGTCACCAAATTGACTTCAATGAAGTTGGCCTTTCGCAGCGGGTCGGGGCCAGTTTCATTTTTTTCATTTTAATTTGTTCTTAAAACAACGATCCAAGCGGAGAGCAGATCGCCCAAGCCGCAAGTGGGGTATTGACAGTTGCTGAAACGCTGGAGCCTCAGGCTCGAGCAGGAGAGCGGATACAGTTTAGTGGAGAATGACTAATTCAGCCCCTGGTCAGCTTTTACAAAACTCATGACTAATAAATCCAGTTATGATGGCATTCAATGGCCCTGTGAGACTAACACATTTATATGAGAGAATATAAAGGAGAATTAAAGTTGCCATTAAGTTGCAGCATCTGAAGAAAATGTCAATTGGCATATCGAAAGAGCGAAAATATCAATACTTGTATGTAAGATCAATTGACATCATTGAAAACGAAAAAGACATTCGTCATAATAGATTGCTAGAAAGGTTCGGCAGATCAACCGGAAATTATGATTCGAGAGGTAGATCACCTAATACTCTTAGAGTTCTGACCAGCTGTCTTTGGATAAGACCTCTAGTCATTGCTACATCTACCAAAATGGGTTTAAAATCTTATGGCCCCCATGTGTCAGACGCGTAAAAATCATAGCAGAGAGTGGATCCACACTTCAACAAGCTTTGGAACAGATGTCCTCCCTCATAATATGTTCTAAATTTAGTTATTTATGGTTCGAAGTTCACTGGTGACACACCGAAGAAGACTTTCTTAAAGGATTATTTATTCCACGTTAGTATCAGTAGATGTTCTACTATAGGAACATAAGTGAAGTGATATCACAATCAAGCTTTCTGGTTTAACATTGAAGGTACATAGGTAGATTTAATTAGTACATACATAAAATTCTAGTTACCTTGTAAATCTGTGTGAAGTCTATATGTGTGGATCGGTAAAATAAGGCCCCATTAAACCTTTTTTGAATTGCACTACTAGTGCAACTCCAGTACGCACAACAAACTAACCAACAAACTAACCAACAAACATGACCAACAAACATGACCAAGCTTGATGATGCTGATCCGGGAAATTTGTCAGTGGGCTTAATGTCAAACAGCCCCCATGCTGACTCGAGGATCATACCCAGATGAAGGAGAACGAAACTATAAAGAGGAGAGTAAGTACCACGACAAATACTAACTATCCAGATCAACCCAAGCAGAAAGAAGAGCAACAACAGTCTTATCCTTCATTTCAAAACCCACCTGACAACACCGTTAAACAAAAATTTCATCAAAAGAAATCTCCAAAATGTACAACTTGAAGTTTCTCACCGTTGCAGTTTTCCTGCTGGTCAGCCAGGTCTTCGCAGGCAGAGTCACCTACACTGCCTACGACAAAACCGGCGGTATCTCTAAAAAGGGCAAATGGGAACAAAAAGCCGGTGGATCCATTCCCGATGATAAGGATGATGACTTGATCCAAAACATCGGAGTTTGGTCAAGCCACCAGTATACAGCTGCCAGAAACGCAAGAAGCGGTGTTATCATTGTTAAGGCCGTCCAGGAGGGCAAGAACAAGAATGAAGCCACCACGTTGAATAACCGGGGTCAGCAAATCGTCAACGAACACATCAAATAAGTGCTTAAGATGTGGTTAATCAAACTGATGAGGTATCGTGAGCATGCTTCATCAAAACACGCAAGACCACCCGAGCGGCGATTTTTTCGGCCTTTAGCAATAATGACAAGGGTCAGGAAAAGATGGTGGAGATTTGAAGTCTTGACGAATCACTATGTGGAAGAAATGTAAATATCAACACTTCGCATGTATATTAGGGCATGAGGATCAAAATGTTGTTAGTTTATATTGAACGGCAATGAATATATACACCCCAAAGCTGGCAGCTTCTCTATAGACATAATATTTCAAAGGATCAATTGATGTAGCCTACTGGTGCGGGAACCAAAGAAATTTTATTAGCGTTCAATAATTCAGAATATCAAAACGGTCGATTCCCAACCTCACTATGACTCAACATCGCCTGCAATTGTCTTTTGACGTAAATCATAGTTCGGTGTAAAGAAATAAATATAGCAAATAGACTTATCAAATTGATTAACGGTGTTTTTAACATGAAGAAATAGCATTGTCTCGATGCAATAAGAATTACAGTCGTAAATCAAAAAGAACGGCTTCGCCTGGAGCCTCCTAGTAGAAGCTCGCTAGCTGCTAAATAAATAAATCCAGAATATAGTCTAAATATAAAAAGTTCTAGGAATTGGAACCGGATAGAGAAAAAGTGCACATGGAGAAATGAAGCGAGACAGTGCTGCGTGGCAAATGACTTGCTATACCGCCTGCCCGAATTCGTGGGATTAACAAAGTGTATACTTTGATTTGGTTTCCATTTCTCCTGTTATCTTTGTTTCCATGTAGGCTTTTATAATTTCGAACATCTCCGAGTCTTTTCGACTCTGACCACTAATATATGTAATCTCTCCAAATGGCCCTTTTTGAAGGGAGAGTCTTCTATATTAGCTATATCTATCCTCATTTGGTTTTGCATTTTTTTCATATAAGTTGTCGCTAAAAAGTAAATCCCATGCGCAACCGGCTGACTGTTCGCGCAACCAATGTAGCATATCAAAACCAAGGCCCTGGTCTGAAGCGGTTTGGTTCGCTTTACATGTATGTTCTATCAAAAGATCGTATCTGGGGAAAATGCAACCAGCGGATTTGTCTGCTGCTCAGCGCAGTCCAATTGAGGCTGCTATTCCATGCAAAGAACAGTTATTAGCTGAGAGCACCGCGTAGTTCATCAACGGCCGACTAACGCTTATACAAGCGACGGCCAGCATAGTCATTTTTTTGCGTCTCGGCACTAATTTGGTTAACCTTGTCAATGGATGAATGTGTAGGGCCAATAGACATACAGCCAGAAAAGCAATCAGGCAAAAAGACGACAACGTACGGAGTTACTGGCGTACGACTACTTCTTATCTCCAAGGGAAAGATTCGTGATTACTGAATCCGGGAACGTGGTTTAGTCTCCTGATAAGCATAAAATTTGATGAACCGATTTTCCGACCTTGTCATTGGTGCGAAGACCATCAGCGTTTATTCCGCGGAGATGTATGGATTGAAGATCGTCGTTCCCTGCTGTCATTCAGATTCAACTGATAAGAATTTCCGGGCGCTTTGATTGGCCTGATCCAAGAACCCATGCTCATTTTTGGGGAAATTAATGCAAACACTACTTCTTTGATGTTGAAGCGTATACAAGCTATTTCGAAAGCGCGGGGAGTTTTTGAAATGATTACAGGATTCTCCGTCTTGGCAGGTTCAAGTGTTGATTTTAGCAATAACTCGACGAGAGATCATAGGCGATAAGCGTCTGTGCCTCTATGACCCACCGACCTTGCATGAGCTATTGATGCAGTATGCGCCGGAAGCATGCCAAGCATACCAAGCAAGCCTCAGGTCGATAATGGGAAAGCTGTTCGGGGTGAATATTTAAAGAACCTCGATGCCCAGAGATTCGTGTTCACGTTTTCAAATATCAAGAGCATCCATATCGCTAAGCGGAGACAGGCCTAGCCGAGAAACCCACGCCAACATGAGCATCACCGTCAATGCCCTCACACCTACCGAAGTGGTTGAGATGATAACTTCCACTGGGGTGCAGAAGGGAAACATGCGCCTGGACAAAGTATTCTTTAGCTCCGTCTCCGCTGGCTGTTTTCTCGCCTTTGCGTGTGCAACTGCTCTAAGCACCAACACCGCGCCCTGGTGGCAGGAGAATGCCCCTGGTTTGATTCGCACCATCAGCGCCCTCGTATTCCCGTACGGTTTGTGCATGATCATTCTTACAGGGGCAGATCTATGCACTGGGTCTTTTATGGTATGACAACTGAATCCTCAATATCAGCAGATTTAGACTAATACTCGGTAGTTCACCACTGTCGCAGCTCTCCAAAAACGTCTCCCTTGGTACAAGATGCTCATCCATTGGTTCGTCACCTTCTGGGGAAACCTATGCGGTTCTCTCTTCGTTGTCTCCATCATCCTCGGTTACGGCGAGGTACTTTCAGCCGCTCCGTACAGCACTGAAGTTATCAATTTTGCCACAAAGAAGCAAGTCACGCCAGATTTCCATGAAGTCTTCCTCCGCGGAATTGGCTGTAACTGGTTGGTCTGTTTGGCGTGTTTCTTTGGTATCCAGGGGCGCGATCTTGCTAGCAAAGTGATCGGTATCTGGTGGCCTATTTTCGCTTTCGTCTCTCTTGGATTCGACCACGTTGTCGCCAATATGACATTTATCCCTATGGCTATTTGGTTGGATGCCCCTGACATCACCGTTGGGTTGTATATCTGGAAGGGTATCATCCCGACTTTGATTGGTAACATTATCGGTGGAGGATTGTTCTGCGGTGAGTATTTTCGCTGCCTAATACATTATAACTAACGTACAGAATAGGTGGTTACTACTGGTACATGTACGGGCTCGACGAGGAGACTTTCGCCCTAACGATCAAAGGATTGGGAAAGAGTCGCGCGGCCAGCGTCGAAGACATTGAGGCCAGCGCAGAAGCTCCAGTTAGTGAAGTCAAGGAGGGTGGACATTAAATATCGACTTCGACCCATAGATCTCGTGGTCGAGCATGAATCTATCAGTCAAAGTTGTGACGAAATAACCGGGTACTACGTCCGGTACAGCTATCTGTCTTATGTCTATGATTCTTTTTCGTGATACCTATATAGCACCTGTGGTGACAGTATTAATTTAGTGATGATATAACCATCAATTTGTATATGATGTTATAAAAGTTTCACAGTCGAAGAGGACTTTCAGGCAAGCTGATAGAGTCAACATAGGAGGGCCTACTATTGATTTTGTACTACACTGTGCAACACAGTTGGCTTACGCGAGTAACCCCTCTTTCCGAATCAGGAAGTTCATCAGGACAACCAACCGGAGGCCCTAAAAAGAAAAGACTGGAAGGACATGCCGCATACATCCAATATTCTGGACATTCTTCGCGATGCACAACAGCATGAAATGAACTGCAAATTCAGGTTACTTAACTGGCGATTCTCCTCGATCCAATGGCTGGTAGAGTAAACGGTGTTGGTTTTGCGAGACTATTCCGAAACCCGTCGCGCGCGCCAAGTTGATGAATGATGGGGTCGAATAAAACACGGGGACACAACCAAGACACAGTTACAAAATTTTTGGATTAAATTTAACTGTGCACTTCCCTGTTACCCAGAACTAGTCGATTATACTCTGCAGTATGGCCGACGGGATCGAGCCTAGCTTCCAGGCCGCCATCGATGCTGGCAAGATCAACGGCGCAGTTATCTGTGCAACGGACACCGAAGGCGGTTTTGTTTACAACAAGTCTATTGGCGAGCGTACCCTGCTCTCAGGCGAGAAGCGCCCGCAGCAACTAGATGATGTCTTATTCCTAGCCTCAGCCACCAAGCTAGTCGCCTCCATCGCCGCCCTGCAGTGCGTCGATGATGGCCTGCTAACGCTTACCGGGGACCTATCGTCCATTGCACCAGAATTTGCTGTGCAGCAGGTCATCACCGGCTTCAACGATGACGATACCCCCAAACTCGAGCCGGCAGCGCGACCCATCACGCTTGAAATGCTGCTGACCCATAGTTCCGGCCTATCCTACCATTTCTTCAACCCGCTCATCGCCCGGTGGCGCGAGAAATTCGCACAGTCTGATCAAGACAATCGGCGCCGGGTTGAGGAACTGTTCTGCTACCCGCTCGGCTTCCAACCCGGCGCTGGCTGGATGTATGGTCCCGGGCTTGACTGGGCGGGCCGCATAGTAGAGCGGGTGACAGGTCACACTTTGTTAGAGCGTATGCAGCAGCGCATCTTCGACCCGCTTGGCATCTCCGACGCCCAATTCTTCCCTGTTACGCGGGAGGACTTGCGCTCCCGCCTGGTCGATCTTAACCCGCAAGACCCTGATGCACTCGGTCGCGCCGTGCTCGGCGGCGGAGGGGATATGAATAAGCGCACGAATGGGGACTTTGGTGGCCATGGATTGTTTATGTCTGGTGCTAGCTATGTCAAGATTCTCCACTCTCTACTTGCCAACGACGGCAAAGTACTCAAACCTGCTACCGTCGACGACATGTTCCAGCACCATCTTAGCCCCGAAGCGACGGCTAGGCACCAGGCTGAGCTGGTCAGCCCTCAAAAGGGCGTATTCTTTCGCGTAGGTGTCGACCCCGAAACGAAGATGGGCTACGGCCTGGGTGGCCTGATCACGCTGGAAGATGTGGATGGCTGGTATGGTGAACGTACAATGTCATGGGGCGGTGGGCTGACCCTCGCCTGGTTTATCGACCGCAAGAACGACCTTTGCGGTATGGGTGCTGTCCAGGCCACACAGCCGGTAGACATCAAGGTGATGGAAGAGCTGAAGCAGACTTTCCGGAAGGACATTTACCGCAAGCGTGCAGCGTGGAAAGAGCGTGCAGTAGGATAAGTATTTAAATATGCAAAAGACACGAGGCATGGCATGTCCTGGCTCTAATTGTATTCCTTACCAAGTCTCTATATATATATATATATATAAAAAAAAAAAAAAAAGGGCAATTCCAACTGATGAATAGTGAAAATTGAACGGTATTGATTCTACCCCTCGAAATCACTGGTCTTTCAAATACTGCCTGAGCCAGGCAACAGCAGCATTCTTTCCCTTGACCATAGCCGCTCTCTCACCCGGCTTATTCTCATCTCCACGAATAAAGCAAGAATGAGCCACACCTGGGAAATGCTGATAGGCAAACGGGACGTTCACTTTCTGAAGCGTCTGAAAAGTATGCAATTTGAGCTCCGCATTATATACCGGGTCGATTTCTGGCGCTAGAATTTGGGCGGGCACAGCTATCTCGTCGATATCCTTCTTGGTTAATAGCGATGGATGGCCGATGCTAATACAGTCTACCAACGGCGCAGCTTCATGCTCCTTGGCACCAAGGCGGAATGACGCCCACCCGCCGTAGCAGTACCCAACAGCGCCGACTTTTTTATAGCCCAGCTGCTGCCTCAAAGCACGCGCCGACTCGAAGATTTCCGGCTCGCGTGGTTCTCGGCCATTTCTGCTCAGAAAGTTGGGCAAATCGAGTTGGTCGAACTTGTCAGCGGCGAGGAGCTCAGGAGACAAGATTTCGCCGCCAAAAAAATCCGGGACATAGACTGTTGCACCTACTTCGCGGGCAAAGTGGTCTGCGAGAAGACGGACATTGGGGAATGTCCAGCCGAACAGATCGGCAACGAAAAGAATGGCGACGTCTGGGTTGTCGCCGGCGATGTAGACGTCGTTGTTGGCGAGCTTGTCGGTGCGGCCGGTGGGAGTACCTTGCCAGGTGAAGCCTGAGATGCAGCAGGATGATACAGACATTTTTCAAAATTATACTTTCTTACCTGGGTTGTTTTGTGGGAAGGTCGGTGTTTTTATAGCTGGATGTGGAAACTTCATGCCGAAAATATTATTAATAGACCGATTATAGAACGGAGCAAATGAGGGGTTGGTTGTACCCAAGTCCGTGTGGGAGAATCATTCTACTTCGCATCCCGGTGTGACTCATATCTACATTAATTTCATTAGTGTCTTGATACGCTGCTGCCATTGACAAGTCATAAGCAAGGAAGATATAAACCAACAAATGTAATATGCCACCAGACCAGCACCAACACCAACAGATATCAACCCTTCACTCCCTCAATCAGATTCTTGATTCCCTCCCCCCGCGCGGTCTTCTCCCACGCATCCGGAGCATTCTCAAATGGCGTGACGGAACTAATCAAATCCTTAACAGCCACTCTCCCAGCCGTCAACAATTTCATGGCCAACTCATAATCTCCCGGTCCATACCGGAAACAGCCCTTCAGGTTCAACTCTTTCGCCCCAAATGCATTAATCGGGAACTCGATCTTCATACGCCCAGACATGCCTGCCTGGATGTACGAGCCCCCAGGGCGGAGAATGTAAATGCCGATCTGGACAGCGCTCGCTGCACCGGAGGCTTCAATCACGTTGTCTACTCCGCGCGAGTCCTCATCGGAACTAGCCTTCGCAGCGGAGAATAGAGTATTTCGTAGTCTTTCGGATTCATCTTCGGGACTCGCGTCCTTGTTCAAAAGAAAAGTCTCACAATTCTCAATATAACCCTTTGCGAACTCTAACTTGGCTGGCAAAACATCACACAGCACAATTCTGCCAGCGCCAAAGGAACGCGCGACTCGCGCACTGAGGAGGCCGATAGTGCCGCTTCCCATGACAACTAAATCCTCACCGGCGCGTAGTCCGAGATGTCGTACGGTGTGCACAGCGACACTGAGTGGCTCGACCAGCACGCCTTCTTGCAGGGACATGTCGTCTGGTAGCCTGAACACGAAATCGGCTGGGGCAAGGTAGTATTTAGTCAGCGTTCCGTGCTGATTGTGTGTAGGGTCAGCAGCAAATCGCATCTCGGCGCATAGGTTATATTTCCCTTTTTTGCAGTATGTGCATCGGCGACAGGGAAAGCCGGGTTCTATGGCAACCCGATCACCGGGTATGATGGATGTCACGCTGGATCCCACGGAGACGATTGTTCCAGAGGCCTCGTGGCCGAGAATTAAGGGGGAGGAGGGCGAGACGAAGACTTGGATGCCGCCGTGTTGCCAGAAGTGGACCTGAATAGTCGGGTGAGCTTGTTCAACATAAGATAGAGGGGAGTTATGTACATCACTGCCACAAACTCCGACATAAGAGATTTGAATGAGCACATCATGAGGGTCTTTGATCTGGGGGATATCATTAGATGCGGGGAGATGGTCTCTGATGTCGGCTGAGTGAGGGCCGGAGAGGAACCACGAGGGATTCTTCATTTGTTTGATCGACGACATGTTGGGTAGTGTACAGTCAAGTAAGCTGTTCGTCGATATTATTTACAAATATTGAAAATGAGACAACTTTCTATTGCCATGTCTCCTACTTATGCCAACGTATTGCGGGGAAGCTATGTCGGGCGGTGTTCCGAAAGTGCGGAGCAGCTCGGCGGAGGTAAATCCGAATGCGTCTCTAGTCTGCTTTGCTTTGCTTTTTCTAGTTGAGCTTAGATAGATGATAAGCGTAAGTAAATTCTTATATATTTCAAATGGTATCAACAAATACGCGCCGCTGGTCATCACATCGTAAGGAGAAATAAACATCAAGATGTCTACATCGAGTCACCCGATTCTCCCACCGCACAAACATGTACGCTACTGACCCAGTCGGATTTAAGGATATCCGACACACTCGGTCTGGTCTTCCAGTTAATGTCGAGCATAGCATAGATGGTCTGTCGACAGGCAGCCTGGAGACTTCTGTCAGCATTTGTCTAACAGTTTAAAAGCAGTGGACTGGGCCTACCCCTTGCAGCATCTCAATAGGATCCCAGCAGCCATATTCCTCCATATCTCGCACAAACTCCTCATACTGGGCATCACGATCTACGACAGCGTACCGCCAGACGTGCTTGCCCGTCCTCATATCCATATACACCACGCCCGCTGCCCATACATCTACAGCACGAGCATCGAAATAATACGATGATTTCGGCTTCCCGTATTCAATTACGGTATACTGTTCTGGGCTAATATACGGGAACGAGCCGCATAAGCCAGTAGTCAGTTTCACCTGCTTTTCCCAAGGTAACCGAATGCATTCAGCATTTCCAAAGTCCGCGATTTTCAAGCACCCGCGGCGTGTCAGGAGAAGGTTATCCGGTTTGATGTCTCTATGGGCAACACCCGTTTTGTGGAGATATTCCAGCCCGCGCAGGAGTTGTTTGAAGTAGCAGTTCGCTTCCACAGCGGAAAGCCCGTCGCCACCCAAGGAACGTACGCGAGTATAAACATCGCCACCAGAGCAGTATTCCATGATTTGACAGAATCCACCATCACCATCATCTTTCATGAGGTCGAGAGTTTGGATAACATTGATATGATGGAGGCTAGACGAAATGCAGAATTCGGCACCGAGACGCTTCATGTATTTCTTGGTGGTTTCCTTTTCGCGGTGCGAGAATTTCTTGACAGCAAACAGCTGGCCCCCAGTCGGATGGTCGATGGAATGAGGACGGAAGGTAACACGGACTACGCCAGAGGAGCCCCGGCCAATTTGCTCTTTGTACGTTCCATAGAGCTGTTTGAGCGAGACATTCTCGCCCTTTGGTGGGCTGCCGCTGAGACTGGAGGGATGGCGTGCTAGGAGTACTGGCGGCTGTGGCATCAAAAAGGACTCGAGTCGGAGGAGAGGCAATATTTCATTGTCGTCTTCACCTTCCTTCTTGCTTGTCCGAGAAGCTTCTTTCATCGCTTTCAGCTTGTCCTGCAGGAGATCGAGCAACCCGTCGTGCCGGCGCCCGTCGTAGAGACGATGCGAGTGCGAGCCATCGTGGAGAGGCGTGAACTTTGTGTCCTTGGGTGTCGAGTATGGCTTCAATCCGATTTCGACATTCACGGCGGTTTTGATTCTCGCCATTTGTCTCGCAGGGATTGGTCTTTTGGGAGAAGAAGATAATGAGATGAGGCAAGTCAGAAGAGAAGAATGAAATTGCAAACGAAACTGCTATGACGAGAAAGCCGCCCAAATCAAGGAAACTCGTGCAACCTGATATGAATTCTCAAAATTCTAAAATCGCTTTTGCTCCACGGCGTCGAGACGCGCGAGTGACACGGCGAGGGTCATAAATGCAGAATCATCTTGAGGGCACTCCAGCGTGACGGGGATGAGAGAATAATTATCACCAATTCTCAAAAGACGGCCGTCCATTGTAGGTGGCGCTGGCGAGCAGGATTGAGGACTGAGGCATGTCGTAAGCATGAGGGAATTGCCCGCAGCCAACCAGACGCGCCGGATCTGCTCTGGCTCTGACCAGCACGAGATCGTGGCTGCTGTCCCAAGGCCCTAAGGCACCCGTGAACTCGCACTACACTACGGGCATGATTTAATATGAGGCTTTTTCCTCCTTCTCCTCTTTCTGGAGTTGGGAGGGGCATCCATGGTTCGGCTTCTTCCACATGATCGCCGCTAGCCAGGAAGATTTCATTTTCAGCCTTTTTTTTTTGCTTGGCTTGGAGGCTGTGCAGACGCGATTTCCAGCTTTGTCCCAGACCAGCAGGCGATCTATGCGATGCCTGTGACATGACATCACCCAGCCAATGCCCTCGTCCGATAACAAGCATCATACTGCTTGGTTAGCTAACAAATACCGTAATTCGGTAGTATACTGACTAACAAATCACGGTATTTGTTATTCTAACTAAGCAACTGTTAGCCCGGCTATTAGGCCGTCGCTTCTCCACGTGGGGCAGCCTGCCCGCCTTTCTGTCTTGCACCGTCGTGACAGGACGGTGCTTTTGGTGGTGGCTTTCGGTAGTGGCCATTAGGCTATACACTGACACCCCTGCCTGGTCCAAGCTCTCGTCTACAGATACCGATACACAAGCCAGCATTCACCTAATTATTCATGTTCCGTGCAGCAGATAGTCGTCCTGACACATGTAGCAGGGGATAAATTTTCTTCATCGGGATGCGGCTTTTTCAGTCGATGGGTCTGTCTGAATATGAAATGAAATGACACTGAATGAACATCCACACTATACAGTAGCCGCTGGCAAGTGTACCAAGAGATAGAGTAGCAGTACTGGTGGATAATGGAAACACATCTAATTTCGGCATACCAATTCGGGGGAAGAAAGAGAGAAATGGCACGAAAATGCCTCATAGCCGATCGATTCTAATCGGTCTGTTTCTCGCTCTCAATTAGTATTATTCTTATTGCTAATGGAATCAATCCTGGTGCTGTCCACCACCAGCGCCTACGCGCACGCGCCACGCGCCACGCACCGTCGGCCTCGGCTACGCTGTTCCATCACCGCTCTTTGCACTACACAACACCAATTGATACAATACGCAGATGGGGGAATAAAAGGAATGACTTTCTATCTCTATAAGCACGACTCTATAGCCCGGTACTCCCATGAGCATCGAACCCAGCTTCCTCAGCGAGAAAACTGCCAAGACCAGTCTTGTTTGCAGTGCCTGTTAGACATGAAGCCGCCGAAACGCAACGTGATGCTGTGCTCTCACCAGCGACAGGACATAAGATAGATACAGCAATAGAAGAGAAAAAGAAGAAAAAAAAGTCATAAGTCATTCACTCCAGAAAAATGTAGACCAGTCTTCTGGAAGAGCGTCCACGTCTTCGAATCCAGAATACATCGAGTCCGGCACAAAGCTGCTGTCAGACAGCGATCCAAACATGATATCATCCGGATACGGCGACGGGAAAGGATGGGCGGGCTGGAGGAGCGGTTCCTCCATGGTCGGCAACGTCACGTACGGGTAGCCCAGCGGAGCGGACACCACGGGCGCAGCGGTCGCGGCCATGTGCGTAGTCGACATTTCGAAGCTGGTGGTTGGCGGCGGCCGCGTGGCCATCGAGCGCGACCGGGAGCGGGAGCTGGCGGTGGACGGAAGCAGGGGTGGCGAGTATCGCTGGGCGGTGGCGGACTGGGTTGTTGGACGACGGGTGGATTGGCTGGTAGAGATAAATTGCTCATTTGTAGACGGGAGTGATGTTGCAGGATGTGGTGCAATGCGTGCGAATGAGGAGGGGTGGATTCGACGTCGGGCGGCTGCTTTGTGGTTCTATGCGACGAGTTAGCGATACACCAGATTGCCGTCCTTGCTTATTTAAATAGTGCCACCGCGTTGCCGAGTGTTTCGCAATACTTTTCCAGAGAATTTGCTATCGCTCTCACCATCAGACTTTTTGTCGCGGTTGAGCTTGCTATGCTCCTCTCGGTCCGTGCAGGGACCGCGACAAATACAGCAGACAGAGAACGGCCGGCCCTTTTTGTTGATTCGAATCAATGGTCGATCTGGCATGGCATTGCCGTCAGTCATGGTCAAAGTCAAGGTTAAAAGCATATCAGCGGGGACCAGGTGTAGACGCACCATGGTGTCGGCAGCTTGACACGCGGTGGCCTCGCACGCAAGCTTCACAAGCCCACTTCTCACCGTCGATGAGCATCACTACGTGTGTTAGAGAACAAAGATCATGGTGAACACGGTGCCGGGGGGAGATGGGAGGTGAGGAATGAGAAGTCGAGGAGAGGAGAGGAGGACGAGAGGCGAGATAAAATAAATAATAGAGCAGGCAAGAGCAGAGCAGCGCAGGCACAGCAGCAGGAACAGCGCTCGGGTGGAGCCGCCAAGCTGCCCACCCAAGCCGTGGCAGTTGCGCGTGGCAGTACTCAGTACGTACACTTGCGACCAACTAGTTAGTTGGCTGTTAGTCGACGATCGTCTGCCTGCTCCTTCGCACTGCTTACGGCGCCTAACTCGGATGATGCTGCTGCTGCTGCGGGGATCGATCTTCTTGCAACTCTACTAACCACCATCTCGCATCTACCCTCTACAGTGTACCGGACACGGACTGTGCAGCCAATTCGCCCTGCTGATTGGCTGCCGGCGGCCGGCGATCCCCCTGCTTGGCGCTCAGCAGTGTCGATGTATAGCATCGTCTGATATCAAGGCCATCGGCGTCGTACGAGTCTTAGGAAGCGAATCTGGCAGTAATGACACGGCATCGAGAATTTGATATGCGCCGATACGACGCCGACGTGTGGGCGGTGGATCTGCAGCGTCAATGACTCGTTCGGCTAGTAAAAGAGGGTATGATATGTGATGATACGAGGGCCAGCTAGCTGTATGCCTCTGCAGGCTGTCATCAATCCTGACAACCAGCCCGCAAGGGACTTCCTATTTCTCCAGCCGCTGCAGCGCCGCGAGGGCAGGCTCAGCGGGGGCTGTTTTGGGCCAGCGTCGACTTCCAAGCGTGTGGCTGGGGAAAATCCCTCATACAAGATGGCATCGCCGCGCTGGGTGCCATTTCAGCGCTCGGAAATGCCCACTGTGGACAGCCACCACATCGTCCATGCCCGCCCTCTGTACACCTCCTGGCCACTCCTCCTTCCGCAAAAGAACCTCCAACTGAGCATCACAACTGCCTGTATCGACAGTTGATGTGAGGTTGGATTTCAGTTGTCCAGCAGGTGCTCGGGTCACCATGCGGCGGTGCTGTGGGTCTGCCATGCAGATACATACATCTTAGGGTTAAATATTAAGACTAAATCCTGTGGCTATTGCGTTGATGCCAAGAGACTAATTGGCGTTTTATTATTCATTCTTCGGCCAGTTGCCCGTTATAAAATGTGTTTTAACTGTGGCTCACTGCCTTTGTTGCGGGTCACATGTCAGGGCTAGGGCATTGCTAGCTATGCTTAGGGCATAGGTGTAGGGCAGGGCTAGGGTTAGGGCTAGGGCTCCCCGCCCTCGATCTCCGCCGCCTCCTTCATCCTCTTGTTGTTATTCTCCCCCACATCCAGCGCGACCAGGAACCGGCTCACCATGTTGTACGCCCCAATGCACGCCGTCAACTCCACCACCTCTCGCTCACTGAACCGCTGCTTGACGGCGTCGAACACAGCATCGTCCACCTTGACATTTTTCGTCATCGCATCCGTATACAGCAGGACATCCCATTGCACCTCCGTCAACACACTGCCCGGCAATCGCTCGGCAATTAGCGCCCCATCTGCCGTGAACGTCGACGCTGGCAACCGCTTCACCTCGTCCAACTGCGCTGTCGTCACGCCCGCTTTGAGTGCCAGTGGCGCATGCGCGTTCCATTCATAGACTGCCTGGTTGAGCACCGCGACGCGACACACCGAAAGCTCCAGCACGTCCTGGGGTATCACCGTGTTATTGCGGATCGCTCCAACGAATGCATTGTATCCATCCGCAACAGGCGGCGTGTGGAGAAAGGTAAGGTCAAGCGGGATTAGAGGGCGAGGGTGTCGTCGAGCAGCGATACGTGTGTAGACGTCCGCCGTGGATTCTTGTTCTGCAGGGGTGAGGGGCGTGCCGTCCGGCTTGGTGGTGGGAGCCGTCGAGGGGGCGTAGTGAAGGCGCATTGTGAGAGGCGAGTCGTATAGTAAGCCGGTAGGTTTGGTTATTTTTAATACAATTCGGATGTTGCAATCTGCCTAGACAAGTATCGTTGTTGGAGGAAAGACCGAAGACTAGCAAACCCGGAGAAGCCGCAACATTTCATTGCGGGGGCGGGGTCAGTAAATACAGGCTTGGGTCTTATTAAAATATTAATCAAATTCCACTCAATAATGCACATCCAGCAATTATTATCAATATCCATCAATAAATACTAAGAATTATTAATACAGCGAAACTCCCTCATCCGAATGTTCGGCTAAAGGGCGGACATGACCTTTGCCGCCGCAGGAACAGGCATAGCGGCTACTCGCAGGGATATATATTCTGCAAGTATACTTGACGTTTTTGATGATATTATCGATTTATGTATTATGAGCGTCTGTTTTATCATGGCGGCGAGACGGATGTCGTGATCTCGTATGCATATTTTAACATTATGATACATGTAATATTGTTGAAGGGAGGGTCGACAATTTATATGTATGAATAATAACAAGAGAGAGCTTAATTGCTACAATTTAATTTACAATTCTGTATTTAAATAATATGACCAATATGCAATATAAACACATCCAAATAACCCTAAATATGTATATCGCAATATACATATACATATATATATATTTAGCAAGCGGAGGAATGCTTCCCCGCAGTGGAGCCCGGCTGTTGCTTTCGGGTCTGCCGTCGGCATCAGATTCACATTCATAGTCTATGCTGTCCTTCTTTTCTTTTGTTATAATTTCCATGTCTTTTAATGTTGCATGATTTATGCGTAAATAGATTCATACCAAGGCCCAAAATGTTGCACCACCTCATGATCGGCACCTGGACGCCGCCAGGCCGGATATACACCGTCGCCTTCGACGACGAAGCACTGACCTTGGAATTGATTAAAAAGACTGAGATCCCCGAAAACGAACCCATTTCATGGATGACATTCGATGTATGTGTACCAATCTAGTCATTAGGATAATACTGACTGCAATAGCATACCAAGCAAAACATTTACGGTGCCGCTATGAAGAAATGGTCCAGCTTTTCCGTGCGCAGTCCCACCGACATTGTTCATGAAGTGTCGCATCCCATGGGAGGACATCGTAAGACTAATACCTGGAACTGGTCAAAGACCTGCTGACGAAACAGCCCTTGCTTCCTCTTCTGAAACAAACACAAGAGCCATATTTGTCCTGGCTGCGCATAAACCACCATACAATGTCTACGGAAACCCATTCTACAAGTACGCTGGCTTCGGCAATGTATTCTCCGTGACCGACACAGGCAAGATCAATCAAAACATTCAGAATTTTGAAATAGACCCCAACTCAGGGATCCACGGCATGGTGTTTGATCCCACAGAGACATACCTGTACTCAGCAGACATGGGCGCCAACAAAATCTGGACACACAAGAAAGACCCCGAGACGGGAAAATTAGAGTTGGTTGACAGCGTTGACGCCCCAGCACCTGGTGACCATCCACGATGGGTTGCCATTCATCCAAGCGGTCACTATCTATACGCACTCATGGAAGCAGGCAACCGGCTGGCAGTATATGTAATTGACGAGAAACGCCATGTTCCAGTCTTCACACGTTTGATCTACCCGTTGATTCCACCCGGACTGCCACCGCGCAACAAATATCGCGCTGACGTTGTCTTTCCCTCGCACAGTGGAAAGTATCTGTTTGCAACATCGAGGTCCAACCATAACGACGTGCATGGGTATATCAGCGCATTCAAGCTTGGTCCGGAAGGCAACATCGAGAAACAGTTATTCATCAACCCGACATCGACAAGCGGTGGGCATTCGAATGCAGTTAGTCCGTGCGACTGGAGCGACGAGTGGATTGCATTGTGCGATGACCAGGACGGATTTGTTGAGGTTTATCGATTCAAGGACGAGCTCCTGGCGCGAGTTGCAAGAGTTGATATTCCAGAGAAGGGATTTGGAATGAATGCTATCTGGTACGATTAGGGTTGAGAAGTTATAATTTCGCCTGTTCCTAGCCACATTAATAACAGCAACAATCCTCCATTCCTCAGGAAGGCTTAATTTTTATCTGTCGTATCGTTTGCGACTGGCGAATACGTGTATCAGTACTACATTCCACCCGACGGATGAAGCATTCCACACACCGACCCGCCACATTTTTACCAGATAGTATCTCAACCACTGAGAAATTTCTATCGTGATCGATTGTTAAATATAACACTGTAAACACCAAACCCTGGGACAATTTTTTGTGTCGGGTTGTTCAACAGGCTGGGAAACTGTCAGGATTGTATCACTTCATACGAAGATCGTGAATTGATAAACCGTCACGGACCTGGCATGTCACAGTTCATGAGCTACACGATCAGTTGACCTTCCATCCATGCGAAAAGTCTCTATACCAGTTAAAACTATTTAATTTTCCGGGGTCCATTGCCTTGCTCGTCACCGAACCTACTCTCTCCTTATCATAAACATGAAGAACGACCTGCAGCTGCTATGGCAACCTGCCATTATTTTTCCCACTATCACAGTGATATCATGGCTAGGTATATACATCTCATAAATCCCGATAACCAGATCTAGCTAATGTTTCAACAGCGATGCTGGCAGTCCTCTTCGGCTCCTGGTACACATCCGGCGAACCACGATACGTATCGGAAGAAGACACCCAGACAATCGCGTATGCTAATATCTCTCCCATCTTACACACGGAATCTAACCCCGCTGAATAGATTTATATCCGACATTGGCGCACAAAACCTCAAACCCGTATTCATCGCCTGCAGCACCCTCGCCATGAGCACTTACTTACCCACCATCGCGCTCTACTTTTACTTCCTGAGCCCGACTCATCCGCATACCGGTAATCGAAAATCATCACCTCTATCCACTTTGACGCGCATCGGCATCCCCTTCCTCAGCTCATTCTTCTCCCTTATCGGTGCCGTAGCCCTCATCCTCCTAACCATCTTCGACACCGCACGCTTCGGCGTCGTACACAGACGCCTGCTGCCCGCCAGCATACTGTCACACATCCTTGGATGCTCTTTGCTCTGTGGATGGACGTTTATCCGTCTACACCAACATCGGCAAAATACGTCTCTCAATGGACCAGGTGGAATCTTATCTGGTGACAAATTCACCGTCGAACTATACGCGTTAGCTCCAATTCCCATATCAATGGCCAGTCTGGTGATTAAGAGCATTGTCGTAGCGTTTGAGTTTGGACTTGTAGTTCTCTTTGCCACTATGACGTGGTGGTTGAAGACGTTTGATACGGCGGCTGTCATGGAGTGGACGGTGGTGTTGATGTTTGCGGGTTATATGGCGTGTCAGGCTGTGGATATGTGGATGATAATCAGGACGCAGAATGCGAGGATTGAGGTTGAAAATGAGGAGCCACCCATTGGGATTGCGATATGATGGAGTGGGGAATTTTGTCTTCTACATCTGTATATTAAGCTTTATATCTGGTAATTGACTGGGTGCGAGTGACTTGTACATAAATTGATATTAAAAATCTTCAATATTTCAATGTTAATGAATGTACAGTGTTTAGAACTTATATTTCTCTTGAAGTTATATCTACATAATTGATGTATTTAAGCCTCGAAATTCTGTCAAGACGATGTGTTCCCATTCACGCTCTCAAATTCAAGTCGATGCTGGCTTACTGTATGATAATCTATTCAATGAGAATAAGTGTAACTGCACTTCTGAATTTCACGTTTTCTTTTGAATGAGATAGCTTCTTGAGCGCCAGTATAGCCGTGGCTTTTGTACAGAAGGCCAAATTATCTGCACTATGGTGACTGGCTTATTAATTTTTTAATTTTCAGCTTGATCGCTTGAAGCACAATTTCCTAATATATTGGCTCTGGCTGTTATAAAGCATTGACAAGATATCACACTGAATGTATACTTAGAAGCACGCTGATTGATCCGGCCTTGGCGCTAGGTATTAGCGAAATCGTGAGTGACATCATCTCCCTCTCGAAATGTCCTTGATAACCCAACTCGAGTGAAAAGGCGATGAGACACATATAATGCCAGCCAGAACATATCAACAAGTTCTTGACTTCTGGTTCAGTCCAAAATGGTCACCGGATTACCTCAAGCCAAAGTCTTTTTGGTACGGTGGTCCCAAAGACGACGCGTACGTTCGAAAGTATCTCAGTGACTTGTACCAAGAAGCAAAGGACAACAACATTGATGCTTGGATTCAAATGGATAATGGAATGGGTGCGTTAGCTCTCATTCTGCTTCTCGATCAAGTGCCACGCAATATATTCCGCGGCTCGGCAAAGGCATATGCCACGGACGGAAAAGCTGTAGAAATCGCGCGCTATGCAGTTGATCAGAAATGGGACAAGGACATGCCCGACATCCAGAAACGGTACATGTATTCCCCATTTAATCATTCGGAGAATTTACACGATCAGGAACGGTCGCTTGCGTTATTTACAGAATTGGGTGATCCGTATCACATGCGATGGGCAAGGGATTTTTATGAGCAGATCAAGCGCGACGGGCGGTTCAAGCATCGAGATGCAATTCTGAAGAGGTGATATTTCAGCAGACTTCGCGATTTTCCGATTGACTGTGTCACAAAAATATTGAATAATCTTAGTGTATTAATGGAATCGGGAGACTATCCAGGATGGTCAGCTTCACTCAATGTCTCGACACGTATAGCATTGCCTTTTTTTTGTCGATATTTTAAGATTTGTCACATCCATCTATACGAAAACCTTACGATCCAAAGGCAGTCTTCACACCCTTGTGCGGTAATATTACACCCCTAATATGAAGCTCGTAGGGGTTGTTTAACCACCCTGTGTGAGATAAATAAGATCTAAACTATCATCTTCTTGAATTGAGTCACCATTCAGACATTTTGGATAAGATGTTTATATTAATCATCATGAAATTCAGCTTATATTGACAACTTGTTATCCGGAACTCGTGTTTGATATGAATGGGGCGTTATAGGCATAATACTTTAATGCTGGGAGTTAAAACGAACGGGACAAAGTTGTTTTCCCAAGATGTAATTGAAATGAATGATAAATCCAAGTTATGTAGCTAGATTTCAATTATGAATCTTATTCCCCACGCGCTGCTGTGACTAGAACTTGAACACCTTTAGAATCTTTGCTTGGTTGAGGGATAAGCCAGTCCCTCTCCAAGTCAACGTCTTTGCGAGTTGTCTTATAAGGCTCCATGTCAAACTTTGTTATTACAGCAGCTATAGTCATATAGACCTCTGCCATTCCCAAGTTGTATCCCAGGCAGTTGCGGGTTCCCCGGCCAAAGGGAGCAAACTGGCGTTCCATGAGCTTCTTAGTAGCTTCGTCCGCATCAATCCAGCGGTCTGGTCGGAATTCAAATGGCTCTGGAAACAAGGACTGGTCATAGTGCATGAAATAGATGCTGCAGCTCATTGGCGTTCCGGGAGGGATGGTATACTTCCCACATTTGAGGGCATCGTACGGCGCTATTCTCTTGGACCGTGTTACTACGCCACCATGCAAGCGTAACCCTTCTTTCACCACAGCAACAAGGTAGGGAAGACTTTCCAATTCCCTCAAACTAGGCTTTGGGCCGATGGACTCCAATTCTGAACGTAGACGTGCAAGCTTGATGGGATCGGCAAGAAGGTGGTACGTTAGCAGCGCAAGTACTTTTCCTGGAGTTTCCGTGGCAGCGATCAACAATACATTACCCTCATCAGACATGCGCTGGAGCTTCTTTTCGGAATCTGGAAGCTTTGGATTATCCCGAACAACATCGAAGATTGTTGATTTCCCACTTAGTTTTTCGCTTTTTAAACTAGGATTAACGTTAAGAACAGATTGAATCTTCTCACGAATGCGCTATAGCAACAGAACAAATTAGCAAGCAATATTTATAAATTCGTAAGTGCCTTGGGCTTCCTACATGTTCATATTCAAGCAGTTGTGCCACGTCTGGAGAAAGAATCTTCTGGACTGACTCAGGAAGACTTCTCATCAATGCGGGAATCCAGGGAAGGTGAGTAAGAACAGCTACGCTGCTGACAATGGACATTATGGTATTCTTCCACTGTTCATTGAAATCATCGTCCGCCAGCAAGCCGTATTCCTTACCAAATGCGTATTCTGTAATAATATCCATACACAAAGCAATGTATGCGACAGTTAAATTGACCGGTCGATTTTTCCCAGCATATTCATGAATTCTTGATACCAAGTGATCTACCTTTTCACGAATCTGAGGTTCTCTCTCTGCGACAGTTCGCTTGCTGAAAAACGGGCTTAGGGAGTCTTTGCGGATGCGATGCAGCTTATGACTTGGCGTGTGACCGGTAGCCCCAAACGACTGGGCTGACTTTTCTGCTAAATCCCATTTGTCGCGAGCCGATGTAGCCCCGGCGTAGATGACTTCATGAAATTCGGTGTCGATTATATGTAACTCCTCTGGGTTAATTCGCACAACGGGTCCTAGTGAGATCGATCAGTGACTAGCCATCAATTGAGTCAAATAGCACAGTCTATTATTTAAATGGCATACCGTATTTCTTATGCAGGTCCTCTATGCGCCAAATGTAAAGACCACCACCGAGGCGAGTATCATGATAGAACTCATACCACCAGGTAGCAGCAGCAAGACAGGGCCCTGGAAATCCAGCCAATGGGTGGAAAACGAGTCGGTAAAACACTAGGCCTATTCCATATACAATAACAACAGCTACACTAGCTGCGACGCTGGCAACAATAGAAAATGCCATTGCTGATAATATATTCGGACCATAATATGGCTACTATGGCAGCGAAAGCAGTAATGCTAGAAAGCGGTATGATCTTGAAGACTTGGTCAAGTTTCCTAGGTACAGGATATTCAACTGGATGCTAGCTCCTCACGAACGTCCCGGTATTCACTCTTGCCAACAACTGCCCATCCACAAGTTATTTGCATATTTCGGCGTATTAAAGTTGAGCTAAATTTCGTAACTTGAAAAATACGGTAGCGGCCAACTTGACGCACTCGAGGGTAAAATAATGTAAAATTACCCTGCTTCAATTTTGATTTAGTGACTCTGCACTAGTGTAATTATATACCAGCTATATAGGTACGGGGTATATGGGGGGCCAAATTGATAATGCAGGTTGCATGAAAACCTACGGCAGCTGTATGGCACGGGTAGGCATTTATCCCCTGCATTGGCTGCAATCGTCTCTCGGTGGAAGGTCGTTTAAAGGGTCCCAAGTACCGAGAACTTGTTGGGGGCCAATGGTCGAATTGACTGCCGAGTTTAGGCTAGAGGTCTCTTGTGGGTGCCTCGTTACATGGATCTACACGCCACCAGGAAGCCTGATCGACAGCCAAGCTCTTACTGCTAGCTATTATGACTATCCACTACTCAGTACGGCGTACACCATGCGGAGTAGTGAATCGACCATTAACTAGATACTTGAATATCTATTGTGATTCAAATAAGATAGATGCAGAATAGTTGCCATTATTACTTGTTTTAAAAAGAGGTACAAAATACGTCGCAATTATGGGCATATTGTACCGTTAAGGCGTTATCAGTCAACCTTTTTTTTGGTAAAGCACTTTACTGGAGTAACTTGGTCATCGATTAACCTTTTCCATCGAATCAGCGTCCTACAGAAACAGTACGCGACTATAGCATAAAGTCAATGGCAAAGTGAATTGTTTTATTCGTGCAACACAGAATTCTATCATAGGTGGCTCATCATAGGAGAACAAATCTAGATTATTCTTCCTTCGTCACGTCAGTGCTACTAATGAAATCCTCCCATTCATTCAGTAACTTCAAGGTGTCCTGGCACTTGTCTCGCATTACCTTGAGACCATCGGTACCAAGGGGCAAACGTGGTGGAAATGGCTTGCCAGCCGCCATTCCTGTCCCTGTAAGCACATCAATCATCCGGGACACCGCTTTAACTGGGTCACCAGGCTCATTTCCGTAGACTGCCGTCTCATACTGCATCACGGCTTTGTTAAATTCTTCGTATGCGGATATGTTTCCTGGCTCATGCCGGATATTCTGTTGAGATAGAGCCTGAGTGCGAAAAAACCCCGGTTCAAATATAGTCGCTTGGATGCCGAACATGGAAACTTCTTTTTGCAAACACTCTACGATGCCTATAGATAATCAACGTTTAAAATCCCTGGGATCAGAGGGTAGGGCCTTCCTGGTTTTTGTAACCTTACCTTCCAGTGCAAATTTGCCAGACACATATGCTCCCGCACTGGGATCGCCCTTCCAACCGGCCTATTTATATCAGCATCAAGAAGCCAAGCACAACCTAAGTAAGAATTACCTGAGAACCAATAAATGCAATGGTGCCAGATTTCTTCTCACGCATGTGCGGGAGAAGAGCACGGGTCACATTGACGTGCCCAAAGACGTTGGTGTTGAAGCTTCGCAATAGTCTTTCTGGACTATGTAAAGATACATTAGACGTCAACAACAATAACATTGAAGCCCGGAATATAAAGTCATATGTAGGCTTACGTCAGTTCCTCAATAGCCGAGCTTTCAATGTAACCAGCATTATTCACTAGGATATCAATGCTGCCATATATTTTTAAAGCCTCATCTACTTTCAGCGCCACTTTTTCCGGCGAGATAGATATGTCAAGGTCGAGTATAGCAGCCCCAGTGCCTTCCAGGTGCTTGAGCTTGGTTGCAGCATTGCGACCTGTGGCAATGACTTTGTCTCCTCGGGCAAGAATTTGATATACAAATTGCTCTCTTGAAGAAACCAATTCCTTAGTTTTTGTAGAAGAATAGCTGGAATATACTTACCCAAAGCCCGATGAGCAACCAGTAACAAGCCAAACTAAGGGTGCCATGATGTTTGATGGGCAGCGAATATATTGTGGAAGCAAAACTTTAATGGTATATATCCTTGTTGGCCTTCCTTGATATGCCTGACCCGCTGTATATATAGAGTTGATAGTGTTTGAATCTAGTTTGTAATTACCCAAAAGAAAAGGAGGGTCTAGGTCTTTGAAATGCTGCCACTTTAACCTAGCCGGTTGTTGAGGTTCCTCTCGCCAATTAAATCCGTTAGCTTCGTCAACTAGAACCGTTTTATACCAGTCGGCGGAGGTGTTTGGCTATTTCACTTTCCGGCCGAGATGACAAATCCCCATTTCGTGGGAGACGGCCTTAACATTGATAATGGAGGGGTAAGGTGAGGTTAAGGGTGCACTAGACCATAGTGAGCATAGTCACCTCTGCGTGGGACTCTAGAGAGTAACGATCTGTCACCAGGCACTATTAACCAATCACCAGAAATACTTCGTAGTGAAACAAAAGATGTCTGTTAATCATTCTACTCCACTCGCTATTGAACCACCTGCATTTAATTACCGGCCGCCCCCAAATTGATAGTCATTGCATTAGGTACTAGTGGGTACTGGGGATTGTCTGGCATGCTAATCCAATACGGGAAGGAGTCGCAGAGATTTGACGTCTTGGAAAAAAATGTAACATTTCATGTTTCTAAATTTGAAAGAACCTGAATAGTGTGTTGATTGAGGGTTGGTTATATTACTGATACCATTGTGAACTAGTAACTCAACGTCAGGCCAGATAGATCATCCTTACGTGAGACACAACTAGATGATATAGATGTGAGTGTCAGCACCAGCTTGGTTGAGCTAACCCTTCCTTTCCCATCCTAAATATAGAAGGGTTTGATTTGATCGTCTTTTGAATTGAATTGCTCTACACTTAAAACTTCGATTCGATCAAGTTTAGATTGCTGGGAGGGGCATACGTCAGTAGATTGGTAGTCAGCGCTCACGAAAAACTACCGTCCCAGCGATCACTTACTCGCGCAAGTTATTTGCACGTTAACATGACTAGCTAGTACGTAGTTAGTGTCTTGACTATCCTAAGCATTGTATAATGTTAGCGTTCTGATGGTATCAGACTTCTCATTAAAATTACGCCAACATATAGCTAGTTCCCACTTCCGGATACCGCCGATAGTGCTAGAGCCAGTCTTGCGCGAAGAAAATGCTTTCTTCGGAGTAAAGTACCGACATATCGGGGAGAAGGTACCTTTAATCCCTATGATCCTCCCATTTTGTTTTGTCAAGGAGTCTACCTACAAGTGCTACCAGCACTTCCAGCCTCTATCACTTCTGTCATTGTCCTTCAGTTGCCAGATTCTCTTCAAGCAAATCTAGTGTCGACCATTCCTTTAACTTGTTCTTTTCTTTTCTTTCCTCGGACAATGCTTCCCTACGACCTGTTATCGGAAAAGACGTATGCACAACCTAAGTATGCTGATGTATTAGATATGGGTTTGGAGAATTGTTCTCAGAAGGTAGAATACCTCTCTATTTAATATCTCAGCTTGAATTCTGAGCACATATGTAGCGTCAAATGCCTTTATTCTCTCACTTCTATACGCTCTGGCTTTTTACCAAGAGCGATTTCAAGACGGTCATCTTCCCTACAACTGCATTCGCTATTTTCAATACTTTCTCTGGCGGATTCACCGAAAATGATAACGACTCAAAGGATGGTCAACGTCTGCATTTTGCCTCCCGGATTCTCATAGCGGTGATATGGACCTGGCTCCACCTGCTCATGGAAAATATCGCCAACCAGAGACTTCCACACGCTATCTTAGAAGACAGATTGAACAAGCCATGGCGGCCTATATGCAGCGGGAGGGTGAATGAAGAGGGGGCGCGCCACCTTCTCTTAGTCACTATAACTCTTTCATGCGGCCTCTCCTTTGCCCTTGACATCCTCGGTCCATCGGTGGCTCTAGTAGTTTTCACTTATATGTATAACGATCTCGGCGGTGCGGATGATAGTATTCTTCGCAACGTCCTGAATGCGTGTGGCTTACTGTCCTTTGGGGCTGGTGCGACTGCCATTTGCGGTGGTAGCGGCTTTCGTGCGGCGCCATTGACATCGCTGGCTTACGGTTGGTTCATGGTCGTTGCAGCCACCATCACCACCACGGTCTCAGTGCAAGACTTGGAGGACTGTGAGGGCGATCGTGCTAGGGGACGACAGACGTTACCTCTTGTCCTTGGCGATGAACCTACTCGCTACATACTCTCAGCCCTTATTATTGCTTGGACTACTATCTGTCCTATTTTCTGGAACGTATCCACCTTGGCATATATTCCGCCTCTGCTATTTGGCCTTGGTCTTATATTAAACTTACTGAGAAGGCGTCACCTGAGTGCCGATAAGGTGTCATGGAGATTATGGTGCGTTTGGATGATGGTATTGTACTCATTACCTTGTTTGCAAGGTGATCTCCGTTCATGGTCATTCAGTTCTCTTAATGCATTGCTGCAGTATTGATATATCGTTCTGTTATATATCTTCTCATGGGCTATAATGTTGATATTAACTCCTGATATGTTGTACTGTTTATGTTCTTTTCTTGTCCGAGACAGCGTAACGCGTCTCTTCGATTCAATGCCATTACTTTATTGTACGCTTCTTCTGACTTTATACCATTATACCTTTTGAATGCACATATACCATTAAGCCCGAGCAATTCTTTTAAAAAGGCATCTGTTCCTCTACATACCATTATCGACTAACACCCTACACGAAAATATTTTTACGGTCATATGCAGACTGATACCATGCTCACTATAGATAGGGATTTCTCATACATCGCTGATGGTACTCGTTATATCCGTTATGCGAAAACCTAATAGCAAACTCCCATTAATAAGGTGATTATTGAGCAAACATTTATACACACCCATTCCTGATCGTGGTAATGTATTTGAATTTCATTACGAGGCGATTGTTATTTCGAGTTCCTAACTTGCTCTATATGTGATCAACATGATTGCAAATTTGAGTATATATATGACGGGCAACTGTTGACTTGATAAGGTACCGCATCAGGTTGTATGCAACGATTACCATTCTCGTGCTATGTTGTGATTTGATTCCAAGTCCTTGGTCGAGGTGGGAACCCAGGAGCAATTAAGGAACCAACGACTCCACTATACCGTTAATTATAGTCATACTTCATCAGGTTAAGGCCATGCAAGCTAACGATGTGTATAACAAGTCAAACCATGTAAGAATAGGGTCATTGCGTATTTTTTGAATCCTGCAGAGTTTTGTGGGTCAATCTATCTGGCAGTCGTTGGAGGTACAAAAGAGAAACGATCGACAGATACCATTTTTAATGACCATGTACAGGTTCCTTATGCAGGGTAGTTAAGGCCTAAGCCTTCAACTGCCTCGGCAGTTTTTAGCCGGTGGATAACAAATTCCTTGCGCGGTCCATTAGCTGCCAAGAACCTCTGATATATTCGTAGCCCTGATGCAAGTACTAATGCCGGTTGCCCTAGGGGTTAGTCCGTGGGCCATACTTATTGATCCAATGCTTTGACTTCCCCGTGGCACGGCACAGCGTTGATCCTGGCCCAGCCTGGCCCGCACTTTAAAGGTCATTGATGTGCCGAGAGCTGCTTTAAGATTTTGATTTTGGGGGCTGTTTTGACTGTTACGGCCCCCAGCCTCATGACTCGCATGGGTCCATGGTAAATACGCTCCAGGCCCAAGCGAAGCAAAAAGCTTCACCTACTTAATAGTCTTATAATTGAATCTACTATTATAATACATGTTATTCATTTATGCAACTATGATTCGATAGTCATTAGTCTCGACCGAGGCGAGTCGCAGCCAAAATCAGGTCATATCCTAATAATCTGCACAAATGCATTCCATGGCATAACGTCATGTCAATCACCAGTTGGGGTGACATCGTCTCAGGTTGCAGACCTAGTTTGCTGACCGGTTATCCTTAGAACTAAGTAGTGCCATGTAGTAAATGAAGTGGCTAGGGGTTACAAGGAAAACATGAGGTGTAGGGAACCCAAATGAAGTTAATGATCAAGGTTGAGTGTTTAGTATGGTTATCAACTCCTAGGACGGAACTGTACCATTGGTCCATCCTGCATGCTCACAAACCGATCGAGTAACTGGTACTCGCCTTTGCGGTGGCGACCCCATCCCTTCCCTTGACCCCCCTCCCCCAGCTTGCTTTTGCTATCAAGTTGCATGTCATATGAAAATAGCAGACGGCCTATTACAAGCTGCATCTCCTGATATGCCAGGTAGTGTCCGATGCAACTTGTCCGTCCAACCCCAAAAGCAGTGAATGCCGTCTGTGCTTTCGCTACATCAGCCTCAGTAAAGCCGCCCTCGCCACTCCCCAGCCAGCGCTCAGGCCGAAAGGTGAACGGGTCGCTGTAGTAAGCTGGATTATGGTGGATAGTGTAGTGTGGCACGCCCACATCAATTCCTTCCGGGATATATTCTCCTTCAACCATAAGGCCTCCAGCCTGCACTTGCCGTGGTAGCACAGAGCCGACGGGAGGAGACAGGCGTAGCGATTCATCAATGCAAGCAACCAGGTAGCGGCAGGAATCTAGTTTTTTGCCCATGATGATCTCCTCTAGTGAAGAAAATGTATTGCGAACCTCGCTTTGTGCTCTTTCAAGTGCGGCTGGGTTATGCAAAAGATAGAATATGGTAGCGCTCATCGCAGTAACTGTAGTATCGGATCCACCAACAATCAAAAGTCCAGCTTCGGAAATAAGCTCTCCCTGTGTGAACTTTTTGCCAGTCAACGGGTCAACTGCTTCCAGGAGTGAAGAGAATAGATCCTTTCCCTTCAGAGTCTCGCCCTGCGCAATTCTCCATTCAGTTATAGAGTCACTCAGGGTAGCAAGCTGTTGTACTCCCTGAATGAGCGGCCAGAACAATATCTTGTGCATAGAAAGAAAAAAAAGTCCAGGCATATGCCCCGTCTATATGTTTGTACAAATTAGAAAAAGCCTCAGTCGAAACATTATGCATTTACAGACTTACCAAATGAATTCCCGCCGTTCCCATTGCACCATCATCGACAAAATGCCTACGTGCTTTGTCACGCTGAACATTCCAATTCTTGCTAAACGTCACATCACCCATGATATCAGACACCAGGTAGCCGACAAGTCTGCTGATATTTCGCGGCGCACTCCATCCTTCTGGGTCATTTGGTTTTCCGTCTGTCAGCTGGGTACAGAAGTAGCGAATGTTCTGCAAGATTTGCTCTTGGACATTGCGTACTGCATCTGGACTCAATGCACTCGCATTTACCCGCCGCTTGAACGCGTGTCTGTCACGATCGATTTCCGTCATAGACATGTCGATGCCATTGAAAAAATATTTAAATGATCCGTAGACTTGTGATTTCAGTGTATTCGCACGTACGGCAAAGATATCGCGCAATGCCTCGGCCGAGTTAATGGATAACCGATTAGGTCCAAACCGTACAAATTTACCTAGCAACAAAAATCAACATCATCGTTTTTCTGAGTGGCGACAGAGATTAGTTACCATGTTTCAAGTGCAGGCGGTAAAAATCCAGGTGCCGGTCTCCCTTGGCTAAATGGATAACGGTATACCAGTCCGTGATAGCTGCCCACCATGGGCCGGGATATTTAGAAAGAGGGTGAAATTGCAGCCGGTATATCGCATTGACAAAAAACTGTGTATTCTTTTTAATTCTAGGTCAAAAAGATTCTTGTACAATCCTTACATATTCAAGGAGTGCCCATCCGGCCAGTGCCGACACATGAAGACGGCCATCATCGGAAATTATACGCGTTATAATTTGGCTTAATATGAAGCCAGAGCTTAGAACAAGAGCCCCGAGAGCAATTGTATGCTGCATAATGCCTATAGTATTTCCAACTGGTAGGCAATTAGAAGCCTCGCTCATGAAGGAATTGTGTCTAATGATGGGCTAAATTTGAAGACGGTTATCATTGTTATCTGGTTGACGCAATTATAACACTTATGATGGCTTGATAATAGTTATTGCAGATTAATGGATCAGTTAGCAATTCATGCGTCTACTCTGTACTTGCACTAAAATTCCCACCCACGAGTCAACGATGCATAAACTCAGAATCCTCCCAGATGTCGATCGTCAGCCTAATGCATTAGCTTAAAGGATCGGCGTGAGTCTTTATACCCCTCCACCACTAAAATGACTACTGCACAAACTAACGTTTCGACTTGTATTTACCGTAGTACGTATTGATAAATAGACAGCCTTATTACAACAAATTACGCCTATTTTAATTCCAGCGAAGGTTGTTATCGTCACCTGCAGCTAAGCAGAACCCTCACCATATTTTTAATTCCATCGCCAAATGTGACCCACAGTCCAAACAACCCTCTTGTTCGTCAAGTTCGAGGTTTAAAGCTTTAACCCTCGAACGGGAAGACTCCCTGATCCTGGCCCCCATGCATTATTTCACCCCACCTGAATGGATGATTTGAAATTTATTATGATACTCCGTACTTGGCTGTGACCTGTACGCGCTACCATGATGTACGACTGACTACATTGTGGTAATGTCCCTTGGAAATTTTTAAAAGCTTCATAGTATATTGACTCGTAAGACAAAAAACTTGGTCCTTTCTTTACCGTGATCGGCTCTGCTCTCGTCCTTGGCTGGCTCGGAAATGACCCTACTTTTGGGGAACAGCTCTAATTGATAATTAGCTCTCAATAATATCTCATCCATAATTAGATCTGGTCGTTCCTGCTTCGTGCTCGCTAGTACCTTGGGCCTCCCATATCACGGTTGGGGGCCAGTCACGTTAATATTAGTCGATCTTAACCCTTACTTGCCTTCCCCTCATTCACCATCATTCTGTGAGTCGATTCACACAGTCGATGGTTTTGATCATCAAGTTTTTCAAAAATCGAAATATTTCCCCCTGGCCTCATATGATATCAATTATTTCTGGTTTAGAATAGCTGGTATTTGATGTACTCAATATGGCCGGCATTTCTCCCGATGAGCTGAAGTATATGGAGGAGCATGCCAGTGATTCAAAGGTTGGGAACATTATTGCCAGTGTGATTTCTTGCGGTTGTATTGCCTATTTCGCGGTTGGCCTCCGTTTCTATGCTCGAAATATGGTGAAATTCGGCGTTGGCCTTGATGATTTGGCCATTCTCGCAGCTTTGGTATATATATCCTTTGAGTGGTTTTGTACATTCAAGTATCATCTAACCAGCCTCACAGATAGTTTTCACTGGTTTCTTCATTGGTTTCGCTTTAGGAACTCAATGGGGGCTTGGCAAGCATGCGATTAGGGTTACAAATGGAGAGTCTCTCGCAAAAGTAATTACCTCATTCTCTGTTCCAACTTACCATCACAATGTGCTAACATTTCTTTTTGTTGCTTTAGTCGAATATCAGCGACGAAGTTACATATACCGTTGCGATCGCCTTTGTGAAATACTCCATCTTGCTTTTGTACAGTCGCATTTTCCCGAGCAAAGGGCTTCGAATCGCCATTATCACCACGGCTGTTTTCATTACCGCTTGGGCCTGTTCATCCATTTTCGGCAGTATTTTTCAATGTGTCCCTATACGCTCACAATGGGACCCCAGCGTTCAAGGGAAATGTATCAATTACGGCAACTTCGTCTTAGCCATCGGAATCATAAACATCATATCCGATTTCGTCATACTGGTCCTACCAATCCCTGTGATTTGGTCTCTTAACATGAAAAAGACTAAAAAGCTTCTAACGATCTTTACACTGGTGGCTGGTTCATTGTATGTCTTCCATAATTTCGGTTTTTGAAGCATTACGATTTGCTAACAGCTTGTTTAGCGCATGTGTCGTCAGTATTGTTCGGCTGGCCTATGCACAATCAGTGGGAAGCACTGTTGATGCTAGTTGTATGTCATACTCCGTTCCATGGAATGTTAGTCTGCTAATATTGAGACTAGGGGATGATGTTGGTGGCGGAATTCTCTCCTGTGTTGAGATCTGTATCGGCATTTTAGCTGCATGTGTCCCAACCTACCGGCCAATCCTGAACCGATTCACCAGGAGTCGAGACTACGGGAGTCACAGTAGAACGGGGGGTATTGTTCAGACGACAGATATTCATATGCATTCAGTCAGTCGCTCTGCTTTCAAGGAAGATACAGATAACATTGCATATGTGAATTCGGGTCCTAAGAGCTTTGGTGTCAAGCTAAGTGACACAAGCTCTGACAAAGAGAGACTATACACAATGCTCCCGGAATAGATCGTATAGATTTGAGCTGCTTATATACGCGGGAAAAGTTTTGTCTTCAATCCAATCTCTTCGCGTTATTTTTCTTCTTTCTCTTCTTTCCCCTAATTCTTACTTAGGGAATGACGCAAGGTTGAATTTAATATTAATGTCGATACGAGCCTGTACGTTAGGATATCAATTAATTATGAAATTCTATAATATTCTTCAACAGCAGAAGAATATAATTCTTGTACATGTCTAGTAACATTGAATCATAGGTCCGCCGCTCTATCTTAGAGTCGGTGTAAAATGATGAACAATATTCAATAGGATGTGACTTACAATATTCAAGTACTCTACTTTCATTCGATTGAGCTTTTCTAGCAATGGTGTGATTTGCAATCATGTCTTTAATATTTGAATTCTTCATATCTTCATTAATGGATGCATAACCAGTAATGAATGACCGGTTGATATCACTATATAGAGTGTATTTTTCCAATCCTATCTACCGCAAATCTTTAGGCTAAGGGCGTCAGCTCCTTGATTAGAACCTGCGAAAACTGCTCCAAGAAATTGCCAATTATCCTATCATCATAAATCCCAGTGTTATAAGTAGCACTAATAGTGAGTTTCTTCTTCCAAGTCCAAATATAGACCCAGACAGTGTGGTCAACCACAGAAGTTCCTATCCAATATTTGTCAACCTCCAGGTCCCCGTGATCACTTGGATAAGATGATTGTAAATTTTGTTCAATCAGGCCTAAACTATTCAGAGTCGGATGTGCGGGAATCGGCACCTCGGCAATAGGAGGCTGTTTAAGAATTGTTGTCATCTTCGTCTGAAATGCGCGTAGGCCCTCAATCCTTTCTGGACGCTTTGCCTCATTACGATAAAGCCCCTGCAGAAACTCAATGTCTTTCTTCAAGTTTGTTGATGTAAATCCCATAGGAACACCAGTCATAGCTACGGAGGCTGCGTAAGATGGACCATTATAAGGGCTTGGTAGCTGGTCACGCAGCGACACCGGACAGATGCATGCATAACTTGCATTTTCGTCCAACGAGATACTAGTATTCATCCGCTTGGTAGCATGTATCAAAGCCGCATGTGCCACAACAGTGAGAGTGACACCACGAGCCCTGGCACTTGCGACGAGGTCAGTTGTCTGCTGATCGCAAATCACAATCTCCTGCCGATGAGTAGTCGGGGAGAGTTTCTGCATGGGTTCTCCAGCTGAAGGAATTTGAATGGAGGGTAAATGCGCAATATAATCAGCAAGGCTTTGATCTGTGATATATTGACTGGCTTCGGGAGGCTTGTCGGATGCTCCTAAGAGCGCAAAGTGGCTCGGATGTAAGCGTGCACATTCGGAGCCAAAGACGATCGCCGACGTCAGCGGTGTGGCTATATGCTTTAGTAGTTGAGATAGTAGTAAAGTGGCACCAATTCCATCTGTGCGCCAGTGTGAACTGTGAATCACGACCTCTGACGAAGTGCGTAGATAGTACAATACGGCTTGCTTAGGGCTTTGGTTCAATTGCGGGAAAAGCTCTGCGGAAGAGTTGGAAGAGGTATCCATCACAACAGTGCGAGAAAGCCAATCCTGCTGCGCTGATTCATTTCGTAATGTTTCGTAGACCATGTGAGAACCCTCTACAGTGGTCGCCAGCTGAGGGTGCTCAAACCGTAATACTGTCCAAGCCTGCTTCAAAGCCGCTTCGATATCTTCCAGAGTTCTTTCGGGGTGGAACTTTATCTGAGCACCAAAACTGAGGGAGAAATGTTCACCTCCAACTGGTCGTGTCAAGTCTGCAATCGTGACAAAGTAATCCTCGAGGCTGTCAATAGGGCGCTCCCAGCGACCCGGACTCGTCGCCTTCCAATCTTCTGACATGGTTAGAGTAATTCAATCTCAGAAATGTGAAAAGAATAAGAATAAAAATTTTGTCAAAACTCGAAATTTTCCTTTAGATTATAAACTCTACAATTCAGCTTCAAGGAGGGCTGTTTCAGGAATGCAGGAGATCTCGCAAAATTATTGCGGTTTATGAATTAGGCCAAGACATATAGGAGGGGCCAAACTTGGTATTCAAAATATCTCAAATCTTTTATACAGTTGTTCAAGATCTGGGTCGGTTCGGCGATGAGCGATCGCCGCGACAGCCTCACCCGTCGGAAACTGGGAAATAAATAACCCCCAAAAACTCTTGACAATAGGAGACGACTATGTATCGAATGCGCTAGTAACAAACCCAAAAGCGGGAGCGTTGGTGTGCAGGCTGGCATGGTTTGACATTAATACTATTAGATTACTAGTCATCAGCAATGCCACGACACAAGATATGCCCCACAGCTGCCGGCCTAGTTTAGCTCTTTGGGGGCCGATCTTTTTCCTGCGGTGTCTAATAGTATAGTGAGTTAAAAGTGCTTTAAAAAAAAAATTATCGAGTACCCTAGAGACCTAGCATCGAACCATGTAGCTCGATGAGTCACAGTATAATTCAGTTCTCTCCCACATGAGAGATTCTGAGCATGATATCTCAATATTAGTATCTACCAGCTGGCAAATCTTGGTGTATTCTGTTCAATTAGTTGATTCAAAGCTATGCGAATTACATTTATATAATAGGACATATATCAGACTTTGGGAGAGAAATGCGCTTAATATTTGATTGGATACAATCCATTTGAAATAGATGTACTCGACTCTATTACTACAGATCATCCGGTGGTCTTGAGAGGCACGCCATATAGTTAAATTATCCCACTCAGAACCTTTAGATTGCATCCACGATTATTTTCTGCTCAAAAGACGGCATCCTGGGAGATAGTCAAGTCAATAAGTCACATTTTCCTGTATGATATTGCAGCGGATTCCATGTGGTCTTGACAGATTTCCCTGGTGTCTATATATAGCAAAAGTTCCAACCGAGGAAAGCATAGATAGGGTTTCTGATCCATCCAAACGGCGGTAGAATCAAAATAGAACAAATTGGTTGCCTTGAATTCCAAATGAGACCGTACATTCCACTCCAACCTTCAGCATTTAATGGTCCGAACTTTCGTTGGATTTAGTATAAATACAGCCTACCTCATTCATTGAGAAAGACTCTTGGATACCACTCAGTCATTTGGAATAGTAATAAATCTGTTCCTATCAAAGAGTCCAATACCACATTCTTAAAATTTCAAAATGTTTTTCTTTTCCCGAATGTGGATAGCCATGGCCACGATGATATACAGCATATCAACCGTCCAAGGGACCACGGCATCCTGTTCACCGTAACAAAACGCCTTACCACATTGAATAAATGTTCAGAAGCGTTAGTGTCGTATATTTGATCGCGTTAGAAGGGGTACCTCATAAAAGAAGGTGTATGTGGTCGTCGAAGCGGTAGGTTGCAAGTGGGATTTTGGGCTGTAGTGCTGTACTTCATTAATATCAAGCTTGCCACGCGGAGGCGCACTAGGGAGCGTGGTTGAAAAGGGGGCCGCAGTGATGTTTGGGTTAGCCAAGGAATCTATCAAGCTAAAATGCCCTTTTGTCACCTGAAGGCTGGCGCCTATAGATAGACCCATGTTGCTTCGCTTCAGGGATAACCAACCCCGGAATGCCCGGATTCATCGGAGCAACCGCCGAAAAAACGAATAGTGGAGAATCTACATTTTCAACTCAACTGAACACAATTGTTTCATGATAATGACTAAGAGATAAAAACCTGAAATCAGCATGTCATCTGCATGTGACCGCTGTCACCAACGAAAGTCTAAGTGCGACAAGCAGTTTCCGACCTGTGGACCTTGTCGCAAGGCCGGGGTTGAATGCAAGTACGTGGACCGGACGAAGCACCGGCAGCAACATGTCGAGCGACTTCAGCGTCGGCTGAACCAAATGGAGGCTACTAATCGCAGCTTAGAGGCTAGATTAGCTGCAGCTTCAGGACAATTATCTCCACCAGCACCGAGTGCTGGTAACACTAACGAGCATGATCACGGCCGCGGGGCCGAAGCCGATGCCAGCTTTCAAGATGTCGTTCCCAATAACGCAGAAGCGTCAGAGCGGCGGGATGATGAGATAATTGAAGAAATATCATTTCTATCCTCTCGAGCAGGAGGAGAGAGGAGTTTTCTGGGCTCTGCCAGCGGTGTGCTCTTGGCTGATTTAGTGAGCGCAACTGTGGTCACGTCCCGTGACAGAAGCGGCCAGAAAAAGGTATCCTTGCAGGAAAGACACTTGAATAGAAGGAATATAGCTGCTGCCGCCGGCTTAAATGGAGTATCACCTTCATATAGTGCCGGGTCTGTCGATGTCTCGTCCTTGCCTCCGGAGCGAGTTGCTCGCGAATTATACCGCGCATACTTCGAGAATGACCACTTCTGTTATCCTTTCCTGCATCGGCAAACCGCATTTTCCATGCTTAAAAGAGCCTACGAAGACCCGGCCTTTCTCGAACAGAATGCTTTCTTATCTTTTGTGTTTGACATGGTTTTGGCCATTGCTACAGCTAGCGGGCCAAAGTTCAATCTAGAAGCATTGCCAGATGCAGAAGCTTATCAAGTACGGGCAACGCAGCGACTAAATGAGGTTCTGCAAGATGGCGGAATCCAGGCCCTCCAAGCTCTTTTACTGTTGTGCCAGTATCGAATGATCAACTCAATTCAAGATACATCCACCAGTAAGTACCGCTCCGTTGTTCGACCGGGTCGCCGGAGGTGAATACATATCTGATATAGATAGGTATGTGGCACATTGTCGGGATCGCCGCACGCATGTGCTTTGAGCTGGGGCTCCATCGGGAACAAACATATTGGCCAATTAGTAATGCAATGCCGGACCAACTAATTTCGAATGAGACACGCCGTCGATGTTTTTGGTGTACGGTTGCAATGGATAGGTTTGTTGGCCCTCTCTGAAACCCTCAATTGAAGCTAACCATTTAAATTAAGAATTGTCAGTATTACATTAGGAAGACCCCTTGCCATCTATCTTCATGATGCCAACGTCGGTCTCCCCGACTTGAATCTCGATATACTAGTGAATCAAACCACCACGGATTGTGACGACTCCTCAAGTCCGACATTTTCTCGGACTCAATTATTCAACCATATAGTACGATATAGAGTGATTTGCGGCGACATATTAACAGCACTTCATAACGTGTCATCCAGAACACAAATGGACGAAGCATCGCCTTTGATATCTCGAGACAAACTGGCACAACAGCTTGGCGAGTGGCATAAAGCCACTGAGGAATTATCCCTTCCAGACGTAGATTTATGCAGTCCACTCTTGGAAAACCGCTCCAGCTTCCGTGCCCGGGAGTGGTATGAGATGCTATATCATAATGCTCTTCTGATGTTATACAGACCATCTCCTGCACTCCCTTCAGTCTCCTCTAGAGATGCTATTGTCTTGCAAACTATTTTCATGTCAGCCAAGAAGGCAATCACACTATATTCACACCTCCACCGGTCCAGACGTATAAACTATACGTGGATAACTCTTCACTCGATATTCATGGCCGGGCTGTCGTACATATATGCCGTTGGCCAACATTTTCGATTCTCTAAGCAAAGCAATATCACTGGCCCTAATCTAACATCGAGACCGTCTCTGCAATCCGACCCAACAATTATGGAGATTGTTAATGATTCTCGAGCATGTTCAAACCTTTTAGTCGCTATATCGGAGCAGTGGAATGTGACCAAGCATTGTCATGACGTGTTCAATCGCCTGAGTGATGCGGCACTTTCTGATGCCATCCAGTATCACTCCAAGACATTCGTCAATCCGCCAAGTGATACCTCACGGTCAATACAACAAGAGACTAATCATCCCCCGCTCAGAGATTGGGACATAGTCAACGAAGGAAACACCTCTCTTGGAGTAGATTCAGTTCTGTATGAGTGCTTTGGTGACTTGAGACGGCCCGAGCTCTATGGGGCTGGGAACGATCCAGTCGGCCAATTGTTCCATGACTGGCTGGGCGAAATAGGTGGGATAGACATGAATCAACCTTCTATGTGGGGATGAGAAAGGCTTCTTTTGTCTCTTCGAATTATGTATTCATTCTAGCTCCTTTAAATCCTGCCTCTTTCTAAAAACTTGACGGGAATGTCTACTACTCGACTTCGTAAATACTCTCCAACCCCCTTCCCCAATCCATCAATTCGACTTGAACTAGCAATGCCACCATCTAAGAAATCCAGGATTATAAAATGAACTGCAAACAAGTTCGGGAATTCACACCGTTCTACTCTCGGTTGATTATTTTCTCCTTCAGGCCAGTCATCTCCCAGCAGCTCTTGCAGCCGAGAGATAGTCAAGAAAGACTGCAGCCATGAATACTCGTCCGCATTTCGGACGAAAAACCCCACGTTGGAATTATTCGCTTTGTCCCCTGATCGGGCATGGGCTATACTTCCCAGTGGTGCTGACTCTGTGGCTCCGAATTCCGTGAGGCATACAAGAGCCGCCGCTTCGTAGGACGGTCTTTGAGTAGCGTATATTCTCGTCACTGGAGGGGAAGGTGCTTGTATGGTCGTGCCATTGCCCAGAAGTACACGATGATTAATGAGGTGAAGTGGGATGATAACCGGGAAAATATCCATGAATGGCTTGGGATCCATCGTTCGGAAATCGAGATTCATATGGTATCCTATGTTGGCTTTAGATTAGCACCGCCACCTCTTTTCAAGGGTACCTACTGACAAAAGCATACCAGGATAGCTCTGCATTCGTAGCGCATAGATTGGTATCTTGAATTTCTCTCCCATTATATCTTCCTTTTTTCTGGCTTGAGCAAAGACACGCAAAAAGACCGTCCCAGCTTGCTGGCTAGTAGGATTGATTGCTGGTGTGCCGTATTGCTCGATTAATAACTTGCAGAAATTATTTCCTTGAAAGATATTTTGTAATTGCTTGCGCATCATTTCAACTTTCTCGGCGATATCTAGCCCGTTGATATAGAAAGTGGCTTCAGCCTGGAATCCGCCTGGTGCAGCTATCATCGCCTTTGTTGTCGGTGGAGGAGGCATACCAGTGACTCCGCATACTTGGACACGATCCGGTCCAGCCTCTTCGATTTTTAGCGTTAGTAGATTAGCGACAACATCAGGATTAAGATACAATTCTCCCTGCAGCTCGTACAGCAGCTGAGCGATTGTGTTGTGTTTAGTGACTGCTCCTCCGAATTTATCACACTTTGTGATAATACAAGTACCGTCGTGTCTGATCTCAGCAATAGGAAAGGAAAAATCGATCAATTGAGTAGCAGATAGAGATTTGAAGCCAGAATAGTTGGCTCCGGTGATATACGGCCCACACTCGATAAGATCTCATCACCTCTTTCAATCAGTTACAAGCCATGTGTGTAAAGGAGAAATATCAAACTTACGTCCAGCAACCAAGGCTCCAGCAAGTTCATCCCAAGTGTCTCTTTTCCATTGATACCACCACGCCGCTGCTCCTATAACCGGGGAAGCATCCGTCACGCGGCCACATAAAATAATATCGGCTCCCGCATTCAGTGCTTCCACGATCCCCCAGGCACCAATATATGCTACGCCACAATGAGGATTCAATGGCCATTCTTGAAGCGGCCAATCCTCGTGGTCCATGTGATGCCAGCCGGCAGTATTAGATTTCTCATTTTCAGTAATAAGCTCAGAGATATCATCTCCTAGTACGGCTGCAACTTTCAATCTTTTATCTCCATATCCCTTATCCCGGCACAGTTCCGAAACCTTGTTCATCAAAGACAATGTATTTAACGCGCCGGCGTTTGTTATCACTTTGATGTTTTTTTCAGCAATGGTATCCAGACTATCCCTCAATTGACTGAGAAAACCCGGCTCATAACCCATCTTGGGGTCCTCAGACTTGGAAATTGCGTTCCAAGCAATATTCATTTCCGATAGCCAGTCACCAACAATGACATCGACATTGCCATACTGTGCCATGCGTAGCATGGCTTGGGGGTAATCCCCTGTTGCGCCGGAGACATTGCCGATGCGAAGGGGGTGTTTGATTTGCATTTCTTTCCGCTTGTCTGTTCTATCGTGTCTATTTTTTGGTTTCACATATGGTCATGATCGAATATGTAAAACATGAATTAAATCAAATCTAAAAACTTTTATCCTTCAAATACCACCGCCTTTCCCGAAAAGAGCGGTCCATCGGCATAGCACGCCGATGCTTATGACATTTAGATATCACCAATAGTTATAACCTAGGCAGATCGACCCTGATATTTCACGGAGAGCGAGCACCTTGTTATTTGTATATCTTTAGTGGAGAAGCTGACAGGCACGGCTCTTAGATACACTGTGGAGATCGGCGACCGGTGCCGTCGCCGAAACGCAATATTTGTGGTTGAATCCAATTGTGCATTCGAGGTGGGGAATCAAGCGGCGTTTATGGACGACTTGTACAAGTTGCGGGGGACTGGTGTTAGCTAGCATCACCCCGGTTTTCTATTAGAGGGCCTTATTTGAAAGGAGGATCCAAGAAAACCCATTTCCGGGTATGGATTATATTGATTGCCAGTTTGATACTTTGTTGTGAGGAAATTTCTCAAAATGAAGTTTATACATTTTGCCTCATTGTTCTCGGTCTGGGGTATAGTAAATGTTAGCTCACAAAAACACGACTGTTCCTCTCTTGCCTCGACCCAGCAGGCAAAGAATGCAGTCCAGATCCTCACGGCAATAGAAGTCCTACCGGGTAGCTTGAATCTGTCTTCGAACACAGGCGAGGGCTCCATCAAAAATAAGTTTCAACTCTGCCAAGTTCAAGGAATCATCAAATACCAAGCCAACCCGAGAAATGGCAAGGTCGAATTTGATGTGAACGGAAACGACACGATCACCTGGGAGTTGTTTCTTCCAGATCCCGAGAATTACAATGGCCGATTTCTCGCCGTAGGTGAGACACCAGAGCTATCCAATCTGAAGTAGGAATAATTTCATTTTTAACATGTCACATAGGAAATGGTGGTTTCGCTGGCACAATTGACAACTCCACCATGCTTGAGAATACAAACTCGGGTTATGCAGTGAGTGGTTGCGATAGTGGGCATTCCTTGACAGATAGCGAGAATGGAATCTTTCTAGAAGACCTTGGGAAAACGAAAACCTGGATCCACGATTCCATTGTTATGACGACCCAGGTTACGCGAGATATTGTTGCAAAATATTATGCCCGGTCTCCGAAATACAGCTACTACTCGGGCTGTTCGACTGGAGGTGCCCAGGGATATTCCCTTGCGCAATACCATCCCGAGCTTTTCGACGGCATTTATGCCGGCAGCCCAGGGAATTGGTATAGCCATTTGGTCCTGAGCTTTTTGTGGAATGGGTTGCATTCTACCAGCGGCGGGTACCTGAGCCAGCAGGTTCTGAATTTCATTACAGACAATGTTTTGGCCGCCTGTGACGACATTGATGGGGTGAAAGATGGTGTCATTGGAAATCCCCTGAAATGCCACTTTGACATCATGACTCTTGAATGTAAACAGGGCCAGAATTTAGTCAATAGTAGCAACCGAACACTCTGTTTGACTTCGGACCAACTTCAAGCTGCGCAAGCTATTTATGCTGGACCCAAGGACTCGCGGGATTATAAGGAAGTCTATCCGGGATTCGACCTGGGTTCCGAAAATGCCTGGCTCACTCAAGAGTCAGTCTTGTATGTGGACTACACCACGCCTATTCTGCAAAAGCTCGTCTTCAAAAACGATAATTACAATGTGAGCACTTTCAACTGGGGCTCTGATATCGACCGCGTCGATAGTATTGCATCGCCACTCATAGACGCGATTACTCCCGACCTCTCCGCTTTCAATCGCCGTGGTGGGAAATTGATTAGCACTCAAGGCTGGGCAGATCCATATAACGCGGCGGCATGGCCGATTCAGCATCTGGGGCAGATACAATCTGCTCTCAAAAATACAAACATCAACAATTTTATTCGGCTGTTCATGGTACCTGGAGGTGGACACTGTGGAGCAAATCCTTTGTATAGGCAAGTTCCGGCAACGTATCATGTGCTTGATCCATTGGTAAGATGGGTTGAAAAGGGGCAGAAGCCGGAGGAAATACTCAGTTCATCGCCACCTGATGGGTCAAATACCACTAGAAAACTATGCCCGTGGCCGAAAGTGGCCAGGTTTACCGGAGGAGACCAGAGCAATTGGCAGAGCTATGAGTGTGTTTAACCTGATATCTAATAGGTAGTAGAATAGCCTAGATTCGAGAGTAGAGAGATACATCCAACCACGTTTTCACCCACATTTCAATGTGATAGAGTCATTGCGTTTCTTCACTGCAATTTCTTCACTATAAGCAGTCCCAGAAAGCTTTAGGCTACGGTTATCCGTATCCTATGCGCCGGTGATGCGTTTTGTTCATCCTCAACAAAATACCATCATGAGTCAATTACAAGTTGAATAGACTTTAAAAAAAAACAGCTATGCCCCATCATCGGCGTCGGTCGCCGTCGCCGACAGCAAAGCTTTGGACGCCAAGCCTCACTATTCTTAGGGGAAAAGGACCAATGATAAGTAAAACGACGACATATCAACCCCAGACTCCCCCAAAGTTTTTATTCTGGGGTACCATCAATCACCTCCGCATTCCACTTCTCGTCTTCATCAAGATGGCCTCTCAAGAAATCAAAATCCAGGACGAAATTGTAGATGATGTCGATGTCGAAGGAGGAGCCGTGAGTCTAATTCAGCTCGTAATATGTTATAGAGTGATTTGGAGCTGATTCCTTTTAGGATGGCTCTGTACACATAGACGCAGCGCTCAACGAAGCATTAGTATGGAAGCAAGACTTACGAATTATGCCGCTGTCTGCTTTCATATATCTGCTATGCTATCTTGATCGATCGAATATCGGTATGACCGATGAAAAAGATGCAAAATACACAGTACTAAATGGTGGCTTTTAACTAGGCAACGCCAAGGTGTTAAATGCATCTACGAACGACGATCTTCTCACTGAAACACATATGAGCAATTCTCAATACACGTAAGTTCAGTGAATACAGATTATGATAACAGTTAACTTAATACCAATTAGAATTGCATTAATGGTGTTCTTGATCGCGTATGCAATCTTTGAAGTTCCATCGAACTACTTGCTGAAAAAGTTGCGACCGAGTGTACGTCAATTTCTCTAAGTTTTTTAAAGAACAAAAAACACCATCTATTCGGATACTATCAACTTCGGACATGACTGATTTGATACAGCGATGGATTGCCTTTCTGATGCTTGCTTGGGGTGCCATCACAATGGGCCTTGGTGGCTCTCACACCTTCGGCCAGGTTACCGGAATCCGCTTTCTCTTAGGTGCCGTCGAAGCTGGACTATTCCCTGGCCTCGTTTACTACCTGACCTTCTGGTATCGGGTTTCGGAACGCTCAATCCGAGTCGCATTAATATTGGCTTCCGCTACCCTAGCCGGTGCATTTGGTGGCGCAATAGCATATGGCGTGGGCCATCTTAACGGATCACATGGCCTATCGGCATGGCGATGGCTGTTCATTATCGAAGGCGCGCCGTCGTGTACATCGGCGATTCTAGTTTGGTTCTTACTACCGGATTACCCGGAAACAGTGCACTGGTTAACCACCGAAGAGCGAGATCTAGCGAAAAGGAGGCTCAGTGTGGAAGGATCAAAGGCGGATGCAAAAGGAATGACATGGGCGGACTCGAAAAATGCTCTTACAGACTGGCGGCTGTATGTGCATTACGCGGTATACCTCTACCTCTTCTACTTCTTCCTTTGCAGAGATGCATGAAAATCTAACGTGTCAACAGATTTACTTCGGTATATCCACGCCCTTCTCAAGCCTTTCCTTATTTACACCCTCAATTACGGCCGGTTTAGGATACGAGAATCTGCGCGCACAATTGATGACTGTTCCCCCTTACGCCGTTGCTTATGTTGTGACGGTAGCAGTTTCATGGTCGGCGGATCACTTCAATGCGTATGTCGATGACAATCGAAATATGACAAAAGATCATTTCAGCTAAATCAATCTTTCCTCAAATAGCCGCGGATTGCATTCAGCAGTATTCTCATTCATCGGCGCTATGGGCTTCCTCGCCTCCGCCGTCTTGCCCGCAGATGCATATCTTGTACGTATCCCTCTGATAAAGTCTATATTAATGGAGTTTTTCTGACAATAATCAAAGAGTCGATACGGTTGCTTAATAGTTGCTGCCAGTGGTGCATTTTCATGTATCCCACCCCTTCTCGGCTGGCTCTCCTCAAATGTCCATTCCACCGGCACTGCCGGGCTGGTAATTGCGCTGAACATATCTTTTGGTGCACCGGGCCAAATTGCTGGGGTTTGGATATACAAATCCAATGAAGCAAAGCGAGGTTATCCTACAGGTCACTGGACGAATGCCGGATTGCTGTTATTTGTTTGTGTTGGATGTGTTGGGTTGCATTTTTACTACATGTTGCGAAATCGGACGTTACGTGGTGTCGAAGGGGCTAAACGATACGTTTATTAAGCAGAATTCATGACATTGGGTTATCCATCATAGAATAATACTTTCATCCATTCGTATATACAGTTCGAAAAGCGCCATATGCTGGTAGGCCTGAGAGAGATTTTTCTTTCCTATGTTTGATTTATTTGTCTGGAGGCACCCGGTATGATAGCTTTAAGAGTTAGTTTAATGGTATTAGATTGGCCTGTAATATTAATTGGTTTAAAACTGGCTAATATATGAATAAATGGATGTGGAAGATTTGAAAGATAGTAATTATTACTACTATCTTGATTTTAGTGGCTAGTTCTTTAGATTTAACTTTTGTTCATTTTAGCTAGCTTTGTATGCTTTACATTGTCAGATAGTTCAAAAGGAGTATAAATTTGAATTTATTATATTATACATTTTATTATATATTGAATAAATTCTTAGGATATTAAGACTTTCAAAATTTAATCAAATTTTAATTTTATAATATAAAATTATATATAAATATATAATTTTTATTAATGGATTAGTACGAGGCCTCAAACCATACAGGATACACGTTGCTAACTATGTCCCTCCTGAGAGCGTCCCGTTCAGAGCATAAGACCTCGGCAACCGCAAAGAGCTTGTTATTACTTCTCGAGATGATCTACTATATTCTATCATAGCTATCACATAATCAGTATAAATCTACAAAAAATGAGATTATAAGGACATTGGCAGTTTTAATAGTCTATATACAGATACACAAAGCCTTTCTCTAGCTGCCATCACCGGATGGTACCTTGAGGGATGAGCCTCTATTTACCGGAACTCCAAGATCAGGATTTCCAGATACATCAAAATTAACAATCTGCGCCATAGTATATCTGTCCCCGCCACAGCTGCCCGCAGAGTTATTAGTAGCATGATACGCATTCTAGGAGACAGTTAGAGTGTTTCCCGAGGAGCTTGAAGCGCAGTATTCGAACGTACCCAGACCTCGGTTCCGTCAGGAGACAAGAAAAAGACATTATGGCCCGTGCCATAATTGCCATTCGCAGAAGACAAAACAGGGCCAGACTTTTCCCAACTCAAGGCATTAAGAGGGTCTCCAGATCCAACATAGTGCAAAAGCCCAAGAGTATATGCTGGAGTACCACACCAAGATGCAGAGAAAGAGAGCCATGTACTGCCATTATGATATAGTGCATTTGGTCCTTCGTTCACAGCCGCAGGTTCACCAGATACTGCATCTGCCATTTCCCAGGGCTCTGTTGGTGAGGATATAATTGACCAGGGGCTAACAGTCCAAGTCTGTGTATCGAGCTCAGCAATTTGGATGCTTTGTATGCCCTGTTGATTGATGGCGGAGACGACATGGTAGCGACCAGCCCCTATGGTGAGATACGTACCATCAATAGACCATGGGGTTTCCAATTTAGGACCTCCTTGTCCCCCAGCTGCCGGCATCAATTCAGCGAGAAAAGTGTAGTTGCAGTCATAAGGATTGATATCACATCCCTTGAGTACAAATGAACGCTGGCCCTGTCCGATGTCTCCATTGCCAGCAGTATAGAATATATACCAACTAATTGAAGTCCGTGCCTTTAGCAATTTTCATAAAAAAGATTAAAATATTGATGAGCTTCAAACTTGGTGAAAGCATACATTCCATCAATAAAATGCATCTCAGGAGCCCATATATCTTGGTTGCGATCTGGATTTGTATCGCTCCAGACAGTTCTAGTGTCACCGTTGAGCAGCCCACCTAGAGTAGTGGAGCGTGTGACCGATATATGGGTTGTTTGAGTGTTTGTCAGATAGTAATATCCGCCCGTTGTGACAATATGAGGATCTGCTCCAGGAACGCGTATTGGATTGGAAAAATTCCGCGCTATAGTAAGGCCCGCTGCCAAAGATAGGATACTTAATGAAATAAGTCTCATTGTGAATCTTATAGCACCTTCAGCGCTGCTTGAAATCCCAAAGTTCTTGTTGATCTTCGAAGATTTGGATGTTATTGTCATTTTTTATATACGTGTCTCGTCTTGCTCGTTGCAACTCTCTTTGCTATATTAGCTACATCAGTCTCAGTCATCAAGAACAAGAGGATGTAACCCATCCCAATTCCTTTTCCCTCGGCCCCCCGAGCCGGACTCAGTACGTGAGTAAATTTAGTTATCAGTGTGTAAATTCCAAGTCGCTGTGTATTTCTACGGCACCAAGGAACCCCAACTCAGGGGGTGTTTTCTAAATATATGATCCAATCAAGCTCTGAGCAAAAAATTGAAGCTGTTCTCAAGTGCTGATTAGGCCAGCCAAGCTAAGCATAACTCCGACCCGCGGAACGGTCAAGTAGCCAATCATTCAATTGGTGCGTCAAGTATATTATTGCATAAGCCACAATCGTCGGATCGGAGATAATTAAATCGAAGAAAATGCAGAACCGCGAAAAATCAAAAATGCCAGGTCGCCCTTATGTAATATATAATACCAGCATAATGATATAAAATACCTGAATTCTAACTGATTAGGGGTTAGTTTAGGGTTAAGTTTTGGGATTTTAAGGTTAGATGATGAACATAGATCTTTGGAATGATTTATTAAGGCTGATTAGGGTTGAGCTGAGTTGATTAGAGTTTTAATTTGTGTGAAGATCAGATCAGCTTACCCTTAAGTATGGCTTAGCTGCGGTCAGTCTTGGTGTCTTTGTTTCCATGCTGATATGTGGACGCAGGTCATCAAATTTCGATGGAGTGTCCGTGTCGATCCTGCTGCGACACTTTTTTAATTGATATTATTGGAGTGTTTTATACTGCAACACGTTGGCGATCGACACACAGCCCATGGGAGCTAAGGAACTGAGGCGAATGCCCTTGCGCTGTCTGCGCCCCCACCGCAGTTGTGTCCTAGAGTTCCAATATAATTATACACCTTGCCATGCCATGCTCCAGCCATCTGAATCACCTCTTTTACCATCATATTCAGCATGGTCGATACAGCCCCCATGAACTGGCCTGGTACAGGAGATGAAGAGAGCGTCGTGTACGAGAGCAGTACTCCTGTCACAGAACAGGCACTCTGGAAAAGCGTTAAACAGAACCCTCGTTTGGCCATATGCAGCTTCTCATTAGCTGCCAGTGCGCTTCTCTACGGCTATGAAGTGGTCTTCGTCGGCTCTGTCGCCGCTCTACCAGCCTTCAAGTAGGATTGCAACGCTCTACCAGACTGCTGGATAATGCTGATATTAATTAACATTGAAGGCAAGAATTTGGAAAGAAAGACGACAACGGCGACTATATCGTCCCCTCGGTTTGGCTATCGCTATGGGCAGTGTCTGGCCCGCTCGGCACAGCTGTAGGCTCCCTGCTTGGAGGATGGGCACAAGACAGGTTTGGGCGCAGATTGACCTTCGGGGTAGCCAGCATCTGGCAAGCTGCCAGTATCACCATCTGTTTTCTGGCGGATGAGGCAGGTTCGACTTCAAGTCGTGGAGGTGCCTACTTTGGAGGAAAACTTGCGCAGGGCATCGGGATGGGCGGAATACTGTCGGCGATGCAAACTTATGTGTCAGAAATCCTGCCTACGCCCCTTCGTGGACCTATCCTGTCATTGGGCGCGCCCCTGTTTCTCTTGGGCCAGTTTGTCGGATCGCTCGTCATCAAAGCAGGCGTGGACCTACCTAATCGGAATTCATACAGAGTCCCAATCGCAGTGCAATGGGTTCTCTCCATTATCCCCTTTCTCGTCACGGCTTTTCTCCCAGAAAGCCCGGTGTGGCTCATGCGCAAGTCGAAATGGGAGGCCGCAAAATCAGCGTGTCGCCGTCTCGGAGGAGAACAGTCTACTCGTTTATACAACCGCCTGCAGGATGAGAGCACACAACGTGAGAGATATCGCATGGCTGCCAATGATATTTCATACTGGGACCTGTTTAGGAAGCGCTCCGATGCTAAGAGGAGCGCAATAATTGTCTTCGCCAACCTGATTCCAGAGTTCTTTGGCCTCCCCTTGCTTGGACACTCTAGCTACCTGTTGGAGGTTATAGGAATGGACGCTCACAAAGCAACAACCTACTTTATCGGCGGTGTGGTTGCTGCCATTATTACAAACTTTGTGGCATTCTGGCTGCTGTCCAGAGTTGGGCGACGGCCGTTGCTCGTCTATTCTATGTTTGTTATTACTATACTTTGGGCAACAGTTGGTATTGTGGGCTGCTTCGGCTCGGCTGGCGGAAACATGTAAGTCTCCCTGAAAGTGGCAAGCTTGGATCACATCATTTGACGGTCAAATCTCATAGCTATACTGCGGTTGGCCTGATTCTTGTCATCGCTACAGCTGGTCTCGGCGCGTGGCCTGTGTCATACGCCATATCTGGCGAAACCTCCACATTGCATCTCCGCGCAAAGTCTCAGGGACTTGGATGGTTTGTAAACTCGGCTGGGAGTGCAGTTTTCTCTGCGTTTCTCCCTTATTTGTACAACTCTGATGCTGCAAACTTGGGGGGGAAAATTGGGTTTATTTTCTGTGGATTATCTGGCCTGGCCTGTCTGGTTTCCTGGCTATATGTGCCAGAAATGAAGGGCCTGACGGTGACCGAGGTGGATGAAATGTTTGAGTCGGATCTGTCACAAGGATCAAAAATGCGCAGCAAATGGATACTACTAGCGCATGAAGCATGAAGCCTAGGCAGTACTTAATGTCAAGGAATATAGTATATCCGAAACCGAACATATCAAGCAATACGATGTACTATATCGGACTGCACGAAATGTCGTATCGGGCGTTATACGCATTGAGTATATAAGGACACTCGTTCATCATCATGTATCTAGTTTGTCTTGTTATATTTCATCATTAGAAGCATGCTACTATTGATTATTCAACAATCTTTGTTTAAGATTATCACTGCGATAATATCCTATTATCTGATATCGACCTTACAAGTCCCTTGCCGTTAGCAGAATATCCACCGTGATCTCCGATCTCAGTGACGAGTTGTTGACCACTTTGACATAGTCTATCATCTGAAGTCTCAAATATACTCGGTTTATCCACATTTCCATCCTAATTGAATGTTCTTTCATCCTAATTCGTTTCGAGTATTCAGTCACTCCAGTACAAAGAGACCTTCATCGTGTGACCACAATGTCAGGGTTACAGGAAGCGTGGGCCCATTGTACCAAATAGAAAATACTCGACCAAAATTCCTGGCTCTCTGCATTAATACTGGAGGCATATATAAGACTATTGTGGAAGTTGATATATCTTACACTGCCTCTGACGCAAGAGCATTCCTCCAGATGAAAGAAAAATATCCAAAGACGCGCCGTCTCTCCTCGTATCTTAACTTCCTAATCAAGCCAACTACAGTTGAGTTCGTTCAGGTAAATTTCTGCAATCCTCAAGATCACGCTTACATACAACTTACCTCAACCACGCGTACACTCTGGAGTCTTCCACTGTGGGTATGTGTCCATCTGCGATCGACCAAATCGTATACCCGTAGGCGACAGAAGGGACTACGAATATACTCCGAAGCCCCTCGAACTTCCTTTACCGATGCCCCTAGAAGCGTTTATACACTACCTCAAACACGATAAGGGAGACTAAATCTTACCCGTAACAACTGGGTTCACCGTATGCCGAAATGCCTCGAGAAAAAGAGAGATCGACACCGGTGAGGGGACACACGAATGGGGTGTACATATTATAGAGGGCCCAAATCGGGAAGTTATATTCTGTATTGCTATGACCACTATATTGGGAAGCGTGTTGGTCAATATCTTTTGGTCAACCCTAAATAAGGATATTCAAGGTGGGACCGGGTTGGGGGCCCTGATTGTGGCGCTTAGTAGAGGCCTAGGCTCAAGGGAATAGCTCAGACCATGTCGTAGATAACAATATTGTAGTTGATAGCACAGAAACAAGGTTCTTTATTAGTAAAAAAATGGATACTTATGCTGCTTTGATGTAAGAGATTCGGACTAGCTTTTTAATGACATATGTATATGGTAAAGTTAAGAACTTGAATGGGGATTCATTTTTTATTCTAGCTTGTGTTGTTATGTCTTTGAGTTTAAGAGAGCTTCCTATTATTTTACTTGGCCTGGTCTTTTCAATTATTGTTAGATTTGAAGAGTCGGCTTCTGCTATCTTGTTTGGGAAGGCTATTTATTACAGCCATCTTGCTACTGCTCAGTAAGGACAGTCTCATCCGCAGTTGAGCTGAATTTTAGTCTCTCATGTTCTTAGTTCTTACTTTGATAGATATTTTAGTTTTCATTGTTTAGAGGGCTGTTTTTGTCTATTACTTCAAATATCTTATATGTTAAGCTCGCTATTATAGTTTAGAGACAATTCTCTGGCAAGAAATCATCTTTGACAAGGATTGAAATAATACCAGGGCACTAATCTTTTTCTTTATGTGAAGTCGACGAACTTGAAGGAACTCTGTCAATGACAAACCTAACGTTTAAAACACTATCTTTAATTAGGGTGGTGCAAAGATAATATATCTGTCTCTTGACATTGTCGTCAAGTTCAGCCCGCATGTTACCGTGATTGAAGCGAAAAGCAAGGTTTTTGTATCGAAAAGGACGGTTGCAGTTCCGGCACCAAAGACTTTTGCGTGTAACTCTTATAGTCCGATCGAGAGGGAGATCGACGACTACAGGAGTCAATTCGATACGTACACCTTCATGAGTGGCACTTATTTAAAGACCGGTGGATTAAGGTCCAGTCACAGGCCCGGTTTTGACGAATTCTCTCAATAAAGGTTGGGTTTGTGATGCACAGTGTCCTTACAAATGCTAACACTTTCATTTGAAAAGCCCCTTTGATACCGAGCAAGCCTTTAACAATGCAATCATTGATGCCTATCTGACAAATGCACCGAAGCGCCACATTAGGAATGTCTTGACTGTCAAGCTTTCCCAGGATATACATTGTATTGTCCTCAAACATGGCGATCTATGGCTTCAAAATATAATGGTCAATGATGGTCGCGTTAGTGAGATCCTTGATTGGGAATAAAGTGGTCGATATCCAGAATCCCTGTATGTTTCACAGTGGCACAATGATTGCGTTGACTACCTGAGATTTATGCACCGTACTACTCGGAACTTACAACTTACCCATTCTTGGCTGAGGTGATAATGACAAGGTGAAATTGAATACATAGGAATATCCAGACAGAAATACAGATACATGATCTAAAGCTCCTTTAACGCCCCATGGATTATGCCGTATGTCAGTCAGGCAGGCCATGAATTCTTGATCTAGGCCTTCTGGGCGATAATGTCTTCCTCCCATATCAAGCAAATCTGCGCCGGCAGGTTTAGATTTGACTGCGTCAAAGTTCTTGTCGTGGGATAGTGGGTATTTTTCCGCAACAGCTCTGTAATGATAAAGGTGCCTATTTGATAGCTAAAAACACCAAGTTGAACTCTCTCTAATATTCAACCAAGACGCTATTATAAACAAGTCATTTGGGACATACAGACTCTTAGATGAGACTATTAATAACTCATACACAGGACCGTCCCTTCTTCAAAATGGCAAAGTACACAATGGACAGTTAATACAACCTCATTTGACTTGGCTGAATCTTCTTTTTCCCTCGTTGATCAAATGTTTTCTTTCTTGTGAGTCAAAGGCTTCCATCTGCCTTTACTTTGGAACTTCATTGCTTGTAGCAGCTTTGAAAATGTTCAGTAAATTTCAACCTTATCTCCTCGCAATTTCAGGAGTAATGCCACCATCTCTCTTCCGTTAACGTCATTTCTTACAGCAGCCTTAACCATCTTATCAGTAATTTCGATTTCACCCCCTCCTCGACGTAGTAGTAGCTCGACAAAATCAGAACCAAATCCTTCCCAAATTGCTGCTATACCTGTTGATGTTATCCAAATCGGTTCTCGACTTACAAGCAGTCTTAAGATCTTTATTCCACACTGTGTGTTCCTTGAAGCAGCAATAACTACATCCCGAGTAATGCGGATCTGACCTGCGCATCGTTGAAGGAGCGTTATTATAATTTCTTTCCCATTCCACTCGTTCCTTACGGCCGCCATCATCACATCCTCGGTAATCTGTATTTGGTCTCCTCGTCGGTCCAATAACAATTTCATGATCGCATTTCCACATATATCATTACTTGCAGCAGCATTGACAATATCCTTCGTAATTTCGATTTGGTCTTCATATCGATCTAGGAGTAGAGTCATGATCCACCACCCCTCAAACCGATTTCTGGCGACAATCCTGACTATATCTGGAGTGATCTGGATTTGATCTCCGTGTCGATCTAGAATTAATTTCATTATTGCCCACCCACTTTGCTCATTGCTTGCGGCAACTGCGAGAATATATTCTGTGATCTGGATCTGGTCTCCTTGTAGATCTAGAAGTAGTGCCATGATCTTGTCCCCGAGTTCTTGGTTGCTTACAGCATCGACCACAATATCTTCAGTGATCTGTATTTGGCCTGCTCGTCGATCTAGAATCAGTTTTATTATTGCCTCCCCAGTCTCTTCATTGCTTGCGGCCGCTTGAAGGATATCTTCAGTAATCTGGACCTGGTCTCCATGTTGATCAAAAATCAATTTCATAATTACCTCTCCATCACCTCCGTTGCTTACAGCCGCTTTGACAATATTTCGAGTCACCTGGATCTGGCCACCCTTTTGATCTAGAAGTAATGCCATTATTGCTCCACCGTTTCTCCGATTGGCCGCGGCAGCTTCGACAATATTTTCGTTGATCTGGATCCGGTCTCCTTGTTGATCAAAGATCAATTTCATAATTGCCTCTCCGTCACCTCCGTTGCTTGCAGCCGCTTTGACGATATTTTGAGTCATCTGGATCTGGCCACCCTTTTGATCTAGAAGTAATGCCATTATTGCTCCACCGTTACTCCAATTGGCCGCGGCAGCTTCGACAATATTTTCGTTGATCTGGATCCGGTCTCCTTGTTGATCAAAGATCAATTTCATAATTGCCTCTCCGTCACCTCCGTTGCTTGCAGCCGCTTTGACGATATTTTGAGTCATCTGGATCTGGCTACCCTTTTGATCTAGAAGTAATGCCATTATTGCTCCACCGTTTCTCCAATTATCCGCGGCAGCTTCGATAATACTCTCCGTGATCTGAATCTGATTTTTCCATCGATCCAGAAGCAATGATATAATCCCCTCTCCGCTTCCGTTGCTTGCAGCAGCTTTAACAACGGACCCAGTAATATGAATTCGGTCTTCCCGTCGATCTAGGATTAATTTCATGATTGCCTTCCCTTTGGATTCATTGCTTGCAGCAGCTTTGAGAATATCTTCAGTTATCTGAACCTGGCCATCTTTTCGATCTAAAAATAATGACATTATTGCTTCTCCGGTTCTCCTCCAATTGGCCGCGGCTGTTTTAACAACATCTTCAGTGATCTGAATTCGATGTCCTTGGCGATCTAAAAGTAATGCCATTATTTTCTCTCCCACTTCTCTATTATATATCACAGATTTCAAAACCTCATCAGTGATCTGAATCATATCTCCTCGTCGATCCAGGAGTAAGGTAATTATTCTCTCTGTGTTTCTCCCCCGGGATACGGCCATTTCGACAATTCTTTCGGTGATCTGAATTCGATACCCCTGTCGATCTAGAAGCCATGCTATTATTTCTTCCCCTTTTTCCTCATTCCATAAGGCATGCAAGATAATATATTCAGAGATCTGGACCTCATCTCCAAATATATCTAGGAGTAATGCCATTATATCTTGCCCGTTCCTTGTGTTTCTCGCTGCGGCTGCCAGAATCCGGTTTTGCGCAGCTATTCGCGCATTTCCTTTCTCCAATAACAGTGTGATCATTCCAATATGTCCAGCTTTTGCGGCTTCTTCGATGGGCGTGGCTCCGTCGGATGCCATCCAATTATCATCGTGATACATGGATTTCTTTGCATCAGATAATAGGTAATGGACCAATGAAATAATGCCCCATTTAGCGGTCACATGCCATATGGAGTATCCTTCAGGTATCCTTTCAAACCCTCTTTCATTCTTGTAAGCTCGCAGCCACCTTTCCCGCTTATGTGATATAACTTGAAAGAAAGGCGTTTGTTCTGGAGAAATTTCAAATGAAGATTGAGCAGCAGCAGCATGTTCAGGCCAGTAAAGGACCGCGTAGTAAAGAAACCCATAGACCCTTTCCTCCTTCAGCAGATCATCATCGTCTAGTTCAAAATCTGCCCATGATTGCTCGTCTGATAAAAGGTAATCAATGCATCGGCTTGCTAAAGTCGCATTTGCTCTTAATTCGTTTACTAGGCTTCCTCCTCGAGCAAGGAGAAGAAAATCTTTTACCGACTTATGCAGGAGGCGTAAAATTCCATCTCGAACAATAATTATCAGACGGCACATTTCAATATCTTCGTGAACATATGCAAGACGATCTTTCTCATCTTCATCTTCGTAGAGCCCACACGCAATACACAGTTGAGCAACACTCAGAGGGCGTCGCGCGATTACGACAGTGGTAAGCATTTGTAGGATTATATTATTGTCTTCTTTCTCTGTATTTTCCAACGTTGTCTCTAATAATTTGGCGTACAGTGAATTCAGCCCTCGAGGTAGGCTTTGCAGTGTTTTGAGTGCATCTCTGGAGCGTACCATTGCTAACTCGTCACACGCGATACCAATCCATAGAAACGTCCCTTCGGCCTTTTCTTGAAGTGTATTTGATACTGCGAGTCTGACATTCTCCGGGTACCGTTTTGTCTCAGAGAGCTCTGCAACCTTTTGATCAATCAAAATTTGGAGATCATCCTGAACCATATGGTAAGAGGACAGGTCCTTAGATTTAAACCGATGCAGATATTCGCGAATTTCAGGGTATGGTCGACTGGTGATTAAGAAATTAATGCCCAAGTTCCTTTTAATATTTTTGTTCCCGAAACTTTGTTTGATCTGAGTCAGCAGAACTTTTTGTGACTCATGAGTGCATTCGTCCAAGGCATCAATGATGCAGTAGAGTTGCCCGTTGTTATTCTCACGTCCTATCTCCATGAATATCGTCCATAGTCCATCAAAAGAATCAAAAAGCTTTTCTTTGCGATCTTCAAATTTGTGAAGTAAATGTCTCATGAAATCCTGGCGTTGCTTAACTACCTGATATAGAAGTCCACGTAGTATAGCAGTCGCGGTACAACGTTCCGGAGAACTGGAGTCACAGAAGAAGTACGCCATGATATTTCCGCTGTTGATATACCCAAATTGATTCGGGATGGAATCGGCGAGGGTGATTGCCATTGTCGTCTTTCCAGTGCCTGGGTTACCGTACAGCCACAGTATGTTACGATGAGCTTCAGAGGAGGCTTCCTGTGGACCAAGCCAAGTCTGAATTTCCTGTGTGTCCATAATCCATTCGCAGGTACCCGGAGCACGATCTCCTTTCGTTCGCTTCAGCGAATTCTTGTCTTCGATTGGGTCAGTAATGAATAGACTCCGCAAGCACTCCTTTTCTTGCGGACTAAAGTCAGCCTCTATGGTTCAGTTAGCGAGTGAACTTTTGAGCAGGAATATCACTTACTGTGCTCTGATCTTGTCTGCCGTTCGGTTAGGGGAACAATGGATAACAGCAACTTTGCATATGCAGCTGCGGCTAAAGATGCATACCCTTGCCATTGTTTTTGTTTATGGGAATCGCAGTAGTCGCAAATTCCACGAATGACCAGGCATGGCAGTTGGTCCATCAGGCCTGCCGCCTCCATTTCAAAGCAGAGGATGCCTAGCTCATGGGCGATCCTGTCTCGTATCTGCGCGTCTTTCATAACTTGGTTTCCGGAGGCAATTAAACCATAATGAACATAAGGTTCATCCGTGACTCGCGGCGTTCTATTCACCAACCACTTCGGATCACATGTAGAGCACTTACTGGCACTCTCTGGGTGGTCATACGACGCATAGAAAAGCCAGTCGTTATTAGGGCGAGAGAACTGGTCTTTCATTTCTTCATTCTTCTCAAGGACATCAACCATACATTTCTTAATCCCCTGTCTTCCTGTCATGTGATCACTTTGAATCTGGCTCACTGCGGCTAAGAGAACTGGGGGAGGTTTGTCAAGGAATCCTGTACGCTGAAAGCATCTATCCCGTAGCGTTTTGCCATAGTCGTATTGTATCACACCACTCCCACTGGCAGTCGGTTTGCTAACCACCACGTCACCAAGTCGAATATCGGTCTTACCGGGTACTCCGCCTCCAATACCGACCACCAAAGCAAATCGCAGCGATGAAAATGTTGACCTCATCGCCGCAAGCGCCGTTGCTGCTGAGGTAATCCCATAAACACCAGATGGTAAGCAGGTGATTACCATATTGTGGCCCTTCAATCTGCCTAGTGTATAGACGTTGTGATCACTTGACGGCTGAGGGAGGCGATCGTGAATTTCATCCAGCATTGCTTTCGCCGCGGCCATCTCCAATGGTAACGCGCAGATCCAGGCCACGGTATAGTCATCGTGTGATGGTGTTGAGGGTGCCATCTAAGAATGACATACTAATGTTTACTTCTGGCCACGAAAATTCTGTTATCATTCAAGGTTGGGGAGGATTTTTGTGAAATCCAATTGATAGAAAATATGCTGCTGTGCAAGGTATGATGAGGGGTAGCAGCTAGGTTGAGTGCAAGGCTGTCACCCTTTGTTGCATGAGCCAATCATCTACACTAGAGTTCTCTGGGGCCAAACAAGAAAGTCGCACTCAATAAGGTATACTCACAGAACCATCCATGAGGACGACCAGATTATGCAGCATGACAGGAAGCATTACTCCCACCCAACTTATGATAGATGAAGTAATTTCCTAAAAATCACCAGAAGGTATACACCCACAGATAATGCCTGCTAGGCGGCATGATATAGGGATTCAGAGATGATGGTATTGAAATTCATGAGGGGCATAGAACGCGCTGAAATTTGGGAAACAGCCATAGCTTATGTATTAGGACTATATCTATATTCACATACTAGATATAGCTTAGTAGCATCTTTTAAACAATTGTGAAAATTTAGATCGAATAATCTCTTTGCCTTGAACGCCTCACCTGTCTGGCTTTAGCTCTCAGATTCGCCCATGTACACATGCTGACTAGATGGAACGGCCTGGGGGCCGGTGTAGTCATGCTGATACCAGAACCACAAGGCTGCAACAAAGACTGTGAGTCCACCAGTGATAAGGCAGGAGTAGTTCATGTTTGTTGCATCGACGGGAAGAGAAGCAGGGAAGCAGAAAATTACCACAAAGACAATAATATACGTGCAGCTGATGCCATTGACAATATATCCAGTGGCTCCTTTCATCCAAAATGGTCCTGGTGTGACGTTGGATCGCCCTGATAGAAGATGGGGGAGGATTGCACCAAGATAGGACATGCTCGACAAGATCACATAAGATCCCACAAAGGCATTGAAGGCCGTTGTTGATCCTACGTAGATGCCGCCCATAACAGTGATGATAACTCCACAGGCCAACGTAGCATTAAAAGGGTTGTGAAAAGTCTTGCTGACCTTTCCAACCCAACTGTCGAATGGGCATGCCTTATCCCGAGCCAATGCCCATAATATGCGGCCTGCAGTGATATAGCACCCGACGGCGTTAATGAGAGTCGGGAGGAATGCAAGGATCAATAAACCGAGCGCACCGCCACGGGATCCAGTGGCTTGAAGATATATATCCGCAAGGGGGAAAGTCGAGTTCGATGCGAGAATAGCATCGAGGTCGTTGATCGCGTAGAAGATTGCGATCATGTAGACGAACGCTGACACGAAACCGATGCTGACTTGTGCCAGTATTGCCTTTGGGATATTGACACTAGGCCTGTGCTCTTTAATTAGCAACTTTGCAATACGAGTCTCTATGGGGCAGTGTGTCACCTCGGGATCTCTTCAGCGAGGTGCGTCGTGCAGTCCGACGTTCCCACAGCAAATGCCCCATTCAGCATGCCGGCCAGAAAAACAAACCCATTGCTGGAATACCCAGTCCCGTTTTGCCAATTGCTCCATACGAATTGATTCGATGCGTGACCGGTTCCATTGACCGTTGGCATTACCGCACACACAATGATCGTGATAGTCACACCGGCAATAATGAAGAACATTCCAACATTGCTAAGCATTGGCAGAGCCCTGTTGGCAAACAGTACAGTGGCACAGCACAGCCATGTGCAACACAGATATGCAACAAAGACATGCCACGCTTGCGGAGAAAATTCAGGATGGAATAAGGCATAGATTGAGATGATCTGGTTCCCCATAATTGCAGACATCGAAGCACCGCCAAGAATCCAGCAGAGGCAATTCCAGTATCCAGTGAACCAGCCAACTATCCGACCATAGGGGCCGGCAGTGAGCGATGCCCACTGATAAACTATAGATTATGTTCAGAATCCAGAGTCTTTCATATAGGTATCTGACAACATACCTCCACTTGTGGACGGGATGGCAGAAGCTAACTCTGCAATACTTGCAGACACGAACCAGTACATGATCGACACTGCAATACTTTCAGAGAGTTAGAACAGTGATAAATGTCCAGTATAGCGGAAATAGGAAGACGCACAATTCATAGATAACCCCAGCTGGGCCCCCATTATTAATAGCAACAGCCTGTTTCGAACATGAATAAGAAATGATCCATAATGTGTCTGCTTGAGGGTGGTCACTCACCAACCCGCCACCAAGTGCGATCCATGTGTTCCCCAGAGTCACTGCAATGCCACAGATGCTGAGGAGGCTGAAATTCTGATCCAGCTCTTGACGATGGCCTGAAGCGTTGATTGCGCTGTCCACTGGATGTTTTGGGGACTCGTCACCAACATAAGCAGTCGCCCTAGAAATATTGTTTTTCTCGGCCATGATGAGATATGGTATAATAATGTGGGGAGCGAGAGTAGACAAGTTACTGTTTGGGTCAGACCAAAGCTGATGTGGAAGCTGGTGGACTTTATAAATATTAGTCCCCGTGGGGAAAGAAGAATATCATAGACTTGGTTGGTTTCCTTCTATAATCTCACTACCTTTTGCCGGTTTCTAGTTAGACACATATTAGTAGGCATTCTCATCGCGTGAACTATCCCCTTACGATTCCTTTGAAGAGTAATATAGAGCTGATATTTCTCAGCAGGATCATTGATAGAGATGGGTCCATACATAAAAAAATTAACTAGTCCTAAAAGGGAAAGTGTAGCCTACGGATCAAAGTTTCGTCTACGAAACCTGGGGTAAAACAATCAAGTGTTTTCAGATGGACGGATGTTATTGGATAAAATGTCCGCAGCTTATCTCCCGTGAAAACTGTCTGCTCGTCCAGAACTCTGATCCCTGCCACCCATCACTCCACAACCACCCAGTTAATACCGTCCAGTTCAATACTCCCACCTACTTCCAGGTGCGTAAAGCTGTTTGTACAAGGTAAAGATACCGTAGATTCACCGAACCGTACATCTCGTACCAAATTCCCAGTCACCTCCAAGTGCCACCGCTCCACAACCTTGTCGTCTTTCGAGAGATACAGGATCCCCTGGCACCATTGCCCAACCCGTACCACAAGTCCACGGATTTGGGGATCCTGATGGTCTGTCTTCAAAACGATGCAGTTATCTATTGAAGGTAGCGGTGGAACAAGTTGCCAGATTTCCTCAAAGGGTTCCTCCTCTCCAGTAGTAGGATTAGGGAAAACCCCAGCTTCCAAGATACTTCTATCTGGCTGGACAGTAAGATCGGCTTCGTCGGCTTCATCCGGGAGATATTTCAGTTGACTATCGATTATTCGGGTCCATCTAGCACGCGCATGGGCTCGACTGATCGGTTTGGTATCTTGCTGATCCAGGAGACGGATTTCGACCTTTCCTGCGAAAGCCCATTCCAAATCATTGGAAAGTGGAGTGTCAAAATTGGATTTTGTAAGGTCTAAAGTATTCTGATCGTCTGCCTTTGCCACTCTAATGTCGACATAGTAGCCCGATGTAGAATATAATGCTAAAACTGACAATGGCTCGGTCATGTTTTCAGCTTGTCCCTATTAAACTTTCTAGTCAGTCTGATTATTGGCTCCCATATCTTAGCTCCGACAAAATATCAATATATATGAGATCAAATCATGCTGTAGGCGGATTTGCAGATTAGAGGAAGATCACCTACAAACCGCGCACCTCGTCTCTCAGTGACAGACGGAGTGATCGACAAGGCATGATCCCAAGGTATGGGATTATGGGTTGAATGTTCTGATGCCATCTGCTGCCTTTTTGAGATAGTAGAAATGAAGAGGGTCTTTCTGTTGTTGTCGCACGCGATAGCGGGATGCTGTTGCATTTATGGTGGTGTAAAAGTATATTCATGTACTCGGTAGACGCACAGGCGAAATCCAAGATTGGGTCACACGGCCTTATCATCTGTTCGAGAGTGGTCCACCAGCTAGAAGTTAGGTAAATTAAATACCTGAGTTCCGGCAGGCAGGGTTAGATTGACATCCTCGGAGCGAACTGCAGAAAAAGAGTGTCCATTGGATGTCAACGCCGATAAAAATCTAAGTATATCGTGGCTAGTCGAAAGGCTAAATCACAAGTCAAGCGGAGTAGTTGTGACAGTGATAAGAGCTAGCCACTAGTTCCAATGTCTGGTTGTGTGTGTCAACTTATCTCAGGTTCTTCAGCCCATATATGGTCACGTGGCAGAAATTCTGCCGCCGCTAGTCCTAAATCGGAAACCTGAATCTATGGCCTGAGCGCGTTAGATCCCTCTCACATATACATCAAATCATTGAAGACTCGGATACAGGATTGTGCCCCGAGGTTATGGGAGTTCTTTTCAATGATAGCTAACAAGTCTAGTGATGATAATCAATCAAGTTATGTTGGAATATTTACACTCATATGTATATTGTTAGCCCATGTCTCGGGTCCTCGGAAGAGTAATAACTTCTAAATCATGATGGGGATACACTTCCACTCGCTTGGTGCGAGACGGCAGTTTATTGAAGTTCTTGCTGGATTGGGGATTAGTCTAAGTTTTGACCGAATTCGATATTAACAGCAATTGATTGCGGAACATGAACAGGCAAGCTGTTCTCTTCAAAGACTAAATATATTGATACCTAACCGAGATATGAAGTGTAGTATAGACACAAATACAATTGATAACAAAAGAGAATTGTTATAACATTATTGTCTCCTGGGATAATTATAATTATAATCAGAGAGTACGACACATAAAATAAGTAACAACCAAGATCAGCATTTTTCTCTTACTACAGGAAAGCTATGCATTGCTTCACAGACGCTAGAGGGTGGCCTTACTGATCCCATGTTATATCGATCTAACCCCCTCTCTGATAGTGATATTTTGAGTGCACCCATCAATAATTATATGACAGATGAATTCAATTTCCAATACCAAGAGTATTGGATTGTTCAAGCTATTCGGTATACCCAACTCCAGGCCGCTCCAGCAACATCCAGATCAATGTCCACAGTTTCCAACTCTTCAACATCTTCGGATGGCTCGGTGTACAGGGCACTTACTGTCTGGTGAATTGGGTTGTACCTCTATGAGGATTTTTATAGGATTCTCACTTTACTATATCTGTAAATTATAAGAGATTCTTAGGCTTTAGAAAATAATAGATCTGAAATTAGAATCAAGCTACTTAAGCATGCAGATTGATCTAGTTAATAGTTGATAAATGTCTTGTATGTCATTCCTATTGTGCTGCTGTTCAGCGATGAGCAGTGTATAACTTGAGCTATTTACGGACAGGAGCTGCTTTATATCCAATTTGATGGCCTCCCAAAAGTCCTTGTCGACGGCATAGCCACAGGCTGGACAGCACACGACACGGTGCGCAGGGCAAGAGGTCAGGTCGTATCAGTCACGGCAACGGCGTGACCGATCTCTCCGCGGTTGACACAGCATCGTTTGCGAGGATGGGCCGGCTTCCTCGAGCCCACTATCGTGTCGCTGGCGAACGAATCCGGGGTCAAGACCGAGAACTCACGTTTCCTACCTTTTCCCGGCCGGTGGGAGGCTCCCTCGTCCACGGCGTTGGCAGGTCTAGTAATATCTAATAACTAATACTATATTAGAACAATTTAAAAGAAATAAAAATATAGAAATCTACATCAGCTAGTTCTTCTAATAACATTTATAATACTTTTTCATCCTTTCTTATAAAAGGCTAGATTATAGCTAACCAACGTCTTACATCATTAAAGCTCTTCTTATCTTAATATTTCTGTATCTTCTCTTCAGTCGGTTTTTTCTTAGTATTACGTGACAGTGATTATGTAAAAAGATAATTTATAGGAAATTCAAATCAATTAGGATACATCTTAACACAGGATACATATACAAATTTGTATGCAAATCCTATGCCAAGATGTTGAAAATTAGACTTCAGTATTACAGCTATATGAGAATGAAGATGTACGAAATTCGAGACGTTGGCAAAACGTTGTCGCAACCCCAAAATGGCAGTAACAATGTATTAGGGCAATATTAGAGTGGTATCCAGCTCTATTCTGCTATTGTTACTTCTGGGTAGTAATATTGCTAGTAAACGTGCTTACAGTATTTTAATCCACGTATACGAAATTAATAAAAAGTAATGAAAAAAAATCTGATCATTAAAGTCTCAATCAATGCTGCAGAGGTGCCTCTATCCGAGGAATCCAGAAAACGGAATGAAAACCGCCTGAACCAACCAAGCCAAAGATCCGATCGTATCCTAAATACATGAAAAAGGCAATAAAAAAGAAATCTGTCAATGATAAAGAGTAGAAATGAGTGCATATAATCCCGAGATTGGTTCGGTTTATTTGACTTCATGCTCATCGTCGAACGGACTCGATGACCGTTGCGTCGCAGACTCATGGGCGAGCATCTTGACTGATGCTAGGCTGCTCCGTTGGCCTGCACGCGCAGGGCCGGGAGTCTCGTCGGGGATGGTTTGAGTGGTGGTAGCTGCGGTTGAAGGGGAAGTGGCGGTGGTTGGTGTGGCAGCCGTGTGGGTGATGGTAATTGATGAAGGGGTTCTTGGTTGGTCGGAGAATGGGCCCTCGGAAAGACTGATTTGAATGCTCTGTGAGGACGGACCAGTTGGGGTAGTTGATCCATCATCCTCGTCGTCTGAAGAGTCCTCGAACTTTGAATTCTGGTTATCGAAACGTTTGCCGCGAGAGTGCGATGCGATAGATTCGGAGGAATCCGAGTCGATTTCTTCTTCAGACACCACCGGTACCTTGGGCTTCGAAGATGCCTTGACATTCACAGGGCGAGCGACAACTGAACGAGCAACAATTGAGCTATGTGGCACACCGGCTTTTTGCAGCTGTGCATTTGTGATGGCAGGTACCGCAGGAGCGTCTAATGTGCGAAGGGAGACATTGTCGGTGGGGGTGTTGGTACCAGACTTGACACTAACCATGGCAGCCTTAGCTGCGCGAGCCTGTTGGGCTGGCATAGGACTGATGATAGCGTCGTTTCGGTAAATTGTCGTTGCAATACTGCTGCGAGCAAGACTAGTGGCGATGCTACGACGGTCACTGGTCATTGCAGAGTATTGAGAAGCACGCAGATCGCTGGGTGTGAACAGATACTGGTCGTTGCTAGCCATTGATCCATGGGCACTTGGTAGAGGTGGCACAGGAGGAACAAGAGTTCCTGGAGTATGCGGTTCGGAGCGATTGGTGACACCTGGAATGTAGGCGATCTGGATGACGTTTGAAGCCCGGGTCAGAACTGTGGAAGCGATCGACTGCATCGAGCGGCTGCGTTGGTGACCAGGTGTATTATTCTTCTCTGGTTGCAGGGATTCTGCTTGACGTCTCTTTCTCACGACGAACCACCAAAAGAGGAATGTGATGATACCGATGCAAGCCAAGCCGCCGATAACACCTCCTGCAATGGCACCGGCATTAGAACCACCACCACCACCGGAACTGGGAGTGGGTGTGGGTGTGTTCGGGATGCAAGTGACCGTGGGACATTGGTCACAAGTACGACTCGATACTTCGCACGTCTCGTTTGCTTGACAGTTGCAAGTGGTGGGATCACATCCAATACAACGACGGTCGAAAACGGTGGAGCGAGGGGAAAATTCTTTGACAACTGCGACAAATTAGCGAGTGGCGAGTCGAATCAAAGACTGGGACGTACACTCTGAAGTAGCCATGATGGGCAAATTCAAAATCAATATATGCAGATGGAGGAAAGAGGGTTATCGTGAGGGGATTGCAAGATTCGTGTAACCGGTCTACGGCGTAAAAAAGATAACGAGCGTGATAGAAACCTAGCCGGAGAAGACGTCAAGCCTCTCTACGGGGTCGGAGTCTAGATAGTAATTATATTCAAAAAAGGCGCGCGACCCGGGGTCGGTTGCAGGAATGAATGGATTGGAGGTGTTTGGTAGTCGCCAGTCGAGAATTAGGTGGAAAAGCTCATGATCTTGTCAAAGAAACTCGTTAGCGAGAGCATTTGGGATGAATCGATGAGTTGGACGCAGTTGGTATTGACGAGACAAATCAAACCGGCTCAGTTGGCGGGTGGGTGGTGCTTTACTCACGAGGCTGGACGTCAGACGCAGGGGATGGCCGGATGAGACAAGGCGGCGGAACAGCGTTGACCTGGCACCCAAGACCGGCTGGATGAAGATGGTCTCTGGATGGAATCACGTAGAGCGAAGGGGTGGTAGCGACCGACTGGGGAGGGCGTGGAGGAGGCAGTGATGGAGAAATGAGGAAAGAGAGAGATTGCGAAGAGCGAGTGCCAGGCGGAAGGACGAAGGACGGAGGGCGCAGTGTCTGTGCCTGAGGCCCAGTATGTGGGGGCCCCGGCGCCGCGCGGGTCTGCCGCTGTCAGCCAGCGCTGATTGGTGACTGCTGCGGGCTGCCGGGCTTGCATACCTTCTATTGGCTGCAGCCCGCCGCTTGAGATGTACCCGGTTAGCGTAGTGGCTGCCAGTGTAACATATACTCGGACTAAGAAGCCACAAACAACACGGGCAATTCTTTCTTTCTTGTTACTACGTTATCGCGATACGGCGATGAATGCACGAAACGAATGATTAATCTTTTTGGATATAGCATGAGATGATCAGTGATATTCAAGAGAGTCATATCGTACGACGTCGCAAGCACGGCCCGAAGCGATCACGCTGGACGGGACTACTCTTAATTAGTATTCACCCAAGTCACGTCAGTAACTACAGACAAATAGTCAAGCCCAAAGCATTGCTTTTTCGTTGTTATATTTTGGTGACATTCTATCAGAACTCCGTAGAGAAAAGATACTATCAACAATAGTCGCAGCATGGCTAGATAGTAGTCGATAGTATCTCCAACATGGTGAAAGGCAGTCCAGGAATAGCAAAAGTGGAGCGCACGAGGGACGGAGATTACGACGCCGGGGCTGACCAATGGCCGCGCAGTGCCTGGGCCCGACGCTTGGCGGACTACCATTGGCTGTGCCGATCATGGCTACTTTGGCATCGAACGCGCGGTCTAGACTTTTTTCCTTCTATTCAATTGAAATTTGATAGGAGATCATATTGTACATGGTATACACATATACATACGTAGTTACATACTATTATATGATAAGGTACAAAACATTATGTGGTGTAGCGTACACTACTTCGACAGAAATGCCTGAAACGCGCTATGGTCAATCACCACATTGCCCACCGCGTTCAATCGCTTGCGTCCTTCTTTCTGCTTCTCCAGCAGCTTGCGCCGCCGTGTCACATCGCTGGCGTGCAGCTTGGCCAGCACATCCTTGCGGTACGGCTTGATTGTCTCGCGTGCGACAATTCGTCTGCCCACCGCCGCCTGGATGATGATCTCGAACATCTGCCGGTCGACGTGCTCCTTGAACTTGGCCACCCATTGCTTGCCCAACCGCTCGACCTGGCTGGCGTGCACGATGCGGGAGACAGCGTCCACCGCCTTCTTGTTCACTAGCAGCTGCAGCTTCACGATCTTGCTGGCTTTCCACCCGGCGTCTTCGTAGTCGAGTGTCGCGTAGCCTTTGGTGGATCCCTTGAGTTTGCCGAAAAAGTCTTCCACGAGCTGGCCGAGAGGCAGCTCGTATTTGAGAATCACTTGCGACGAAGTAAAATATTCGAGACTCTGCTGGATGCCCCGGTTCACCTCGCACAGTTCAATCACTTTGCCGAGATACTCATCCGGAAACGTTAGTGTCGCGAGCACGTACGGCTCGCGGATTTCTTCTACTTTCATCCGCACATCGTCCTCGTCGGGGAAGTGTGCGGGGTTGGTGATTGTGACTTCTTTGCCATCTTTGTAGATCACTTTCACAGGAACCGTCGGCGGGGTGATGAGGATACTGGCGCCGTGTTCGTGTCGCAGCCGGTCTTCAAATACGGAGCAGTGCAGCGTGCCCAGAAAACCTAACCTGAATCCCGCACCGAGCGCTTCAGAAGATTCCTTCTGAACAGTAATACTCCGATCATTTAGCATCAGTTGATTTACACTGTCTTCCAGATGCTCAAAGTGGTCAGCGTCGCTAGGATACGCAGCGACAAAGACCATCGCCTTGGGCTCTTCGAACCCCGGCAGCGGCTCCACTTTCTTTTCAAAACCAACTTTCGTATACGTGTCACCAATCTTCGCTTCCTTGCTTCGTTTCATGCCAGGGTTGAAATAGATGTATCCGACCTGTCCCGCTCGAAGAACGGACTGCGGCGTTTGATCCGGATACATGATCCCCACCTCGCCAACGAAGTATTTCAGTCCCGTAGCAAAAGAAACTACCTGGTCCCCAGAGCGGATCTCGCCATCGAACACCCTCACCAGAAGAATAACGCCTTTGTAGGTTGAGTACCACGAATCGACAAGCAGCATGCGAAGGGGCTTGGTATGATCACCGACAGGTCTATAATCTATCAGTACTTGCCACATCTTCACGTATAATATGACAAGTGTAAACTCACGCTGGTATTTTCTCAATCACCGCTGGCAGTAGCCCAGCAACATTCAGCCCCGTCTTTGCAGACACTCTAACCGCATCATCCGTGTCAATTTCAAACGTACTCTGCATCTGCTCGAGCGCCCGTTCCGGGTCCGCAGACGGCAAATCCACCTTATTAATAACCGGTATCAGCTCTAATCCTTGAGCAAATGCCAGATAGAAATTGGCGACCGTCTGCGCCTGCACCCCTTGGCTAGCATCCACTAGAATCAGCGCCCCTCCACAGCTCGCATAACTGCGTGACACCTCAGCACGGAAGTCGACATGGCCTGGGGTGTCGACTAGGTGCAGTAGATAATCCTCTCCGTTATGATTATACAGCATCGTACACGTCTGCGCCTTAACTGTGATTCCGCGCTCGCGCTCCACGTCTAGCTTGTCGAGCACTTGCTTGTTTGAACCGGGCTCGATAACGCCGGTGAGTTCCAATAACCGGTCCGATAGTGTGCTCTTGCCATGGTCGACGTGGGCGACAATACAGAAATTGCGGAACCGTTCGATGGGGATAGCGGCGACTCGCTTCTCGAGATCCGAGGCCGCTTTCGACGACGCTGGGGCGCGTTGTGTGAATGTACCTGTAAACGTGCGTAGTCGTAGGGTCGATGCTGTGTGGTTAACAGGAATCCCTCGCCAGAGCAGCCCAGTCGACAGCTGGCGCGGTGAGTTCGATGTGCTCAGCCATCGGAGCACGTGCAGGCATCCTCGCATCGGGATAAGTGCATTGAAACGCACCGATATCAATTGATGCTGGTGAGGAATGAATTGGTCAAGTGTGCTGAACGAACATTTGAAGCTCCGGTGCGGCTTTTATTTTTTGGATGCGGCGCCAAGACTCGCACCTGGTCGCAGTTGCTGCGGGAGACTTGCAGTAAACAACCCCAACTGAATACTGCGTACTGCATACATTGCCTTGACGACCTTCTTTCTACAGACCAGAACTCGTCACAATGTCCGCAGAGAAGGAAAAATCCAAGGTCCATAAACTATCCTTGAAAGGTAGGCGAGCGGCTGGCCGAACTCCATTGTTGACAGCATAATGCGGGGATTGACCGGATGCAGGGTCCTCCAAGCTGGTCTCCGAATTTGTGAGTATCATCTAGAAGATCACACTGAATAATTGACTAAGTGTCTAATTACACAGTTTGAATACTCGATCAACTCAATTCTGTATTTCCACACCGCCCGGAACGAGGACCGCCGTCCCATGCTGATATTATCTAGCTACCAACGAGGGGTCTACCCAGCGGAGGACTTTTCACCGTGAGCCTACCACGCTCTCTTCCATTCTCTATTAACGTTACGATAGTGTTAAGAAATATGGCCTAAACATGCTCGGTACGATTACGACTACTCCTCCCACATCTACCTCTTCTAATACAACCGAACAGTCACATCCGACGATCAAGTCAAAGCCTACATCAAGAAGATCATGTCGCAGCTAAACAAGTGGATGATCGGCGGCAAGATCTCAAAGCTGGTGGTAGTCATCACCAGCAAAGAAACCGGCGAGAATGTGGAGAGATGGCAGTTCGACGTACAATTACACTCGAAATCGGCATCCAAATCCTCGCGGACAGCAGCAGCTGCCAAGGATAAAGAAAACGCCGCCGCCGCCGCTGCTGCCGACACAGGTGTCACGGTGGAGAAGACTGAACAGGAGATTCAGCAGGAAATCCAGGCGATATTCAGACAAATCACCGCGTCAGTAACCTTCCTGCCTGTGCTGGACGGAAACTGCACGTTCAATGTCCTTGTCTATGCAGACGCAGACTCCGAAGTGCCTGTGGAATGGGGCGACAGCGATGCTAGAGAAATCACAAATGGAGAGAAAGTACAACTAAGGAGTTTCAGCACTAATAACCACCGTGTCGATACGCTGGTTAGTTATAGACTGGCCGACTAGTCAACTATGTTTCGGAGCGATGGCGTTGATTCACAAACGGGCCTGTTTATACCAGTTCATATTAATTCAATATATTATTACCTATTAACTATACACTACCAAATCCAAGCTTCACCCACGGCAGCCTCTCCATCCCAGGAAACACTCCCTCCCCCCGCCACCTCACCAATTCCCTTACCACCTCATCCCTCTCCCCCTCCAACACCGCCCTCTCCTCCCCCTCACTCCATCCTCTTCCCTTCCTCTTCGCACCCAAAACCAAACCATTCCCATGCTCATCGGTCCTCCACAATCCCACCCCCCTCTCCATCTCCCCTTGCTCCAACTCACGCCGCGGCGTGACATGTTCTGGCGGATCAATCCCGACAAACCTAACTCTCACCTCTCCATCCCCATCTCGCATAAACACACCCGCCGTGATACCGATAGCGGGGAGATGTAGCTCAAGAAACCTGCATTTCTTGAACGCGTGCGTCACAATGGTGAGACGTTGCGGGTATGCAAGCTGCGTGTGTCGGCGCCAGAGGAGGAGAGAGAAGAGAATGTTTTGATAAGAATCGGTAGCGTGGCGTTCAGCCAGAATATCTCTTTCGTTTATTGCAACAGAATTTGAAGGGCGGAAATAGTTATTTTCGCGCGCGAGGTTCTGCGAAGCGTCAATTCACGTCACTCCATTTGAATTGGGGTTCTGTACGAGGTATGATTCTCCCTCTGTGAGACTGGTCTTGTCTCGTTTCGTTGCACCGCTGAAGTATATACATCAATACACACGGGTTTTCTCTACAAGCATGGGAATGGTGAATCAATTGTGAATGGCTCACCCCGAAAACACCAACAGCCCTGTACCATCGCTCGCCTCGAATTCTCTAACTCCGGCCTTGATGTGGTTGATAAAAGTGGGTGTTTCGCCTTTCTGGAAGGGCGCGGTTAACCTGGGAGATGAGCAGTTATACAGGTTAGAGTAGAGGTGTGGAATGAATCTACAGTGTTCTGGGATGTACGCGGGCTTATGTTTAGGAACTTACCATTCACTCTCATCAAACCCTCGAGTCGGCCCGCCTTGGTATATTGCGTGGCAGCATACTACGATCAGGTGGTTGAGATTGGGCATTGTCGGTTCACCTAAAAGTGGGGGAATTCAAGCGTGAAAGATAATAGATTTGTGGATAGGATATCCAGATTATGTAAGGCTGATCAAATCTATCTGCATTATGCAATATCTCGCAGAACCACTGCAATCATGATGGTGGTGATATAGTACAAGTGATAAAACAATAAATGAAAGAAACAACGCCAGATTTGCACCGGGTTGTCTTTG